>NC_142467.1:93943939-94246969 GCF_049115385.1 Moschus berezovskii
GTGAGAGTTGGACTATAAAGAAAGCTGAGCATGGAAGAATTGATGCTTTTGAACTGTGGTGTTAGAGAAGACTGCTGAGAGTCCCTTGGACTGCAAGGAGATACAACCAGTACATCCTAAAGGATATCAGTCCTTGGAAGGACTGATGTTGAAGCTGAAACTCATCCAACCAGTACATCCTAAAGGATATCAGTCCTTGGAAGGACTGATGTTGAAGCTGAAACTCCAATACTTTGGCCACCTGATGCAAAGAGCTGACTCATTAGAAAAGACCCTGATTCTGGGAAGGATTGAGGGCAGGAGGAGAAGGGGATGACAGAGGATAAGATGGTTGGATGGCATCACCGACTTGATGGACATGAGTTTGGGTGGACTCCGGGAGTTGGTGATGGACAGGGAGGCCTGGCATGCTGTGGTTCACGGGGTCGCAAAGAGTCAGACACGACTGAGCAACTGAACTGAACTCAAAATAGAAAAGTTGGTTGAGAAGGAAATGGCAACCCACTCCAGTGCTCTTGCCTGGAAAATCCCATGGACAGGGGAGCCTGGTAGACTACAGCCCACGGGGTTGCAAAGAGTCGGACACGACTGAGCTACTTTACTTTACTTTATATTTCCTCTTTCTACATGTAACTATTTTCTTTCTCTCAATCTAAAATAATGTATTTTATTATTCCACTAAATAATGGATGGTATTTATAATCCTCACTGATTTCTGAAGTAAAATATATTGCTACAAAAAAACAAAAAAGAAAAGTTGGGCAGTGTGAAAAAAGAAAAAATTTCACCCCACTAAACCCAACTTTGTTTCAGTAGGCTCGGATTTCACTTAAACTGCATACATATATATATAAAATAGAGTTTGACTCGAGATCTGAAAAAATACATACCAGATCTTGAAGAGTGAGTTCAAGAATGGGATTTCCCTGGTGGTCCAGTGGTCAAGACTCTGTGCTCCCAATGCAGGGGGCCCGGGTTTGATCCCTGGTGAGGGAACTACTGTCCTAAGACCCAGTGCAGCCAAATAAATAAATAATAAATATTGGCGGGGGGGGAAGAATTAGTATGAGAAAAGGGATGTAAGGAGCACAGGTGGACTGGAACCCAGGCTGCCTGAATCTAAACCCATTAACCCTGTGGTCTCCAAAGTATATCACCAGAGATTGCAGCGTCCATGGACTTGGTTACATGGCCTGAGAAACAGATTTATCTAGTTATAATTAAAATAGTCTGTGACATGAGCTCATGGCCAGAGTAGTTCTGGAGGAAAGTGGAAGACAGACAACTTGCTATAATGCAGGCACGAGTTAGCAGTAAGAAAAGGGCAAAATGTATACTTTCTCCTACCTCTGATGTGAGCTCACCATCATCAACAAAATGGGATCCAAAAGGACAACAAGCTTACTTTCAGATGGGACCACAAGTCAGCCAAAACTTATGGAAATATCAAAATTACTTGAAGTTCTGACCCTTGGATCAACTTTCTTTCCACCTCTCAGTGGCTCCTAGAAACAGCTGTGTATGTAGTAACTTAAAAAGAAAAAAATCACAGGGGACTCTACTCTGTCATGACATATACGGGGACAGAAACTTGAAAAAAAAAGAGTGGCTATATGTATATGCAGAATTGAATCACTTTCCGGGACACCTGAAACTAACACAACATTGTAAATCAACTATACTCCAATAGAAATTAATTTTAAAAAAGATAAAAAAAATCAGACAGATGTTGACACGCACCCTCCAATTTTTAACTGATAAAGGGCAACAGCTGAGAGAGTGTGAAGGATGGGACACGAGAGGGGCTGGACATTAAGTTCTATTTCATGCAGTGTTCACTCCGAAAATTCAAGTTCAATACTTAGGATCTGTGTCCTATTCTGAATTCAGGTTCTACGTCTATCAAATGTCAAAAGGAGGGACTTCCCTGGTGGTCCACTGGTTAAGACTTCACCTTCCAATGACGGGTGTGCAGGTTCGATCCTCGGCTGGGGAGCTAAGATCTCACATAACCTCATGGCCAAAGACCAAGATGTGAAACAGAAGCCATGTTGTAACACATTCAATAGACTTTTAAAATGGTCCACATTAAAAAAAAAACTCAAAACATGCTAAAAAGGAAAAATGAAACTTACCAACTCCCAACTACACCAGCAACAGTGTGAGAAGTCACTCTGAAACAGCCAACACTCTGCCAACATTAAACAGAGGAGATTGTGTGTGAAACTCAGATGTTTTGGTTTCTCTTGGAATTCGGACGGTCAGCGAGAACCTGCCAGCTGCGCTGGTCTGGGAGCCAAAGGCTGTCCCCTTTTACAGATCACCCATCTGAAGTGAGTCACCTCCAGGGCAACAGAGAGCAGTCAGAGAAAGCACGCCCTTGGGGTTCAGATCTCAGCTGTACTGCCTCCAGGCTATGGCCTTGGACTGGCCATTTACACGCCGGTGCCTCAGTCTCCTCCTCTGCGGATTGGGTACAAAGATAAAGCCCTTCCTACGAGGGCTGCCGTAGGTCTAATGAGTTAATCCATGTAGAGATGGTATAGACCAATGCCTGGCACATCCTGACGGCTCCACGAGCCTTCAAGTGCATGACGACTGCCCCACCCTGGCCCCCCGCCCCAGCTGAGGCACCGAGCTAGAGGCTCAGGGCTGGGTTTGTGCAAAAGCACACAGCACAGCCAGACTGAGAACCAGCCAGGCACGACCACTTCTGCTTGCCCTCCTGGCAAATTGCCTAAAATCACACCCTCTTTCTTCTCCATCTCCCTGTCTGCCAGCCTAAGCCCAGACTCAGTGCCCCCTCCCTAGACACTGTCTCCCCCAGCATGTTCCCCATCCATTCAATATGCCCTGCCCAGTGGTCACCCCAGCCTTCAGGAAACCTGGCTTTAATTCTGCCCTACTTTCCACGGCCTCCAGAGTAAAGTCCACTTCATACCTGATAGTGGGCACCTGGGCGGTGGGAGAGCCGCCACAAGAGTGGGGAACCTGGCTCTGCCACCTGCCAGCTTTTAGGAGCCTGTTTTTCAGCCTCAGTTTCCTTGTGTGTAAAACCAGCAGGAAAGGTGCCCTTGTCATGTGTGAGATTTTAGAGTAACAATATAATAAAGCATTCCTTGGTGGTCCAGTGGTTGGGGCTATGCACTCCCAATGCAGGGAGCCCAGCTTCAATCCCTAGTCAGGGAACTAGGTTCCACACACTGCAACTAAGATGTTTGCTTGCTGCAACTAAAGATCCTGCGTGCTGCAACCAAGACCCAAGATCCCAGCTGCCTCAACTAAGACCTGGTACAGTCAAATAAATAAATATTTTTTTAAAGAAAGAAAGTTTTCAAAAAAAGTTCCAAAGAGATATGGAAGTTAAAACATAACCAGACTATCTCTGGAAAACGTGTAGGAGACTCAAGGGGCATTTATTCAGTAAGTGTTTCTTCAGCACCTGCTATATGCTGGGCATTCTGCAAAGCAAAAGCCAACCCTGTGAGTTAAGACTACTTCAAAAACTGCCTGTTTGCCAGGGGTAAAGGGAGGCACAGAGGCTGAGTGACTTGCCCAGGATCACACAGGTAGAAAGTAAAGAGGCAGGAATTTAAACCAGACAGCCTGGCTACAGGGTCCTTGCCTTTATTCATTGCAGGCGATAGTTGCTAAGTCCTATCCAACTCTCTGCGACCCCATGGACTAGGTAGCTCACCAGACTCCTCTGTCCATGGGATTCTCCAGGCAAGAATACTGGAGTGGGTTGCCATTCCCTTCTCCAGGGGAACTTCCAGATCCAGGGATCAAACCCGTGTCTCCTGCACTGCAGGCAGATGCTTTACCATCTGAGCCATCAGAATAAAGCCCCCTTTATTGACTAAGCACCTGTTATGTACAGTCTCCTTCCCACGCCTGGATCTGAGGAATTATCAAGGCTGTCCACTAAAGAAGGAATCAGATACCTGTCCTCCGCACTTTGCACACAACGGGTCACAGTTTCTGCCCACTGTGGTTCCATGAGGACATTATTTGGCCCTTACTGTGTGCCCAACGTACTGAACAATGTCTACTGGCACACAGCAGGTGCTCCATAAATGTTTGTTGGAGGATGAATGAATGGCCCTAATTCGGAGGAGGACACAGAAGCCCGGGCAGACTCTGGAGCCTGGGGCTTCCACCAATCTTCCCCCAAACTCTAGAACCCACACCTCAGCCTGCCCAGGTCACAGGGGGTGCCCCTCCCGCAAACCGCTGCTCAGCCACAAGGAGAGGGAAGGAGTGCAGGTGCCAAGAAGAAGGTCTGGGGCCAGCCAGGCCCTGAGTGGTGCCAGCAGACACAACTGAGCCGACCTGGCTCCAATCCTGGGCCAGTACCAACGAACCCCGTACCCCACAGGAAGGTCTAGGGAATGAGGAGCTGATCATTCCCGGAGACCCATCTGAATGGGATGGAACCCATCTGATGGATGAGACCCACTGAAAGAAGTGCGCTGCGCCGTGGGAAGGGGTCCCCGAAGCCCCTGGAAAAAGTGGGGATTCAGTGCCCTGGAGGAGAGGGCAGTGGGAGTGGCGATCACGGGGCAGGAGGAACCCGGGCTGGAGAAGATAAAACGAGGAGAAGGAAAGGGGTATTGGGAAGGAAACGGAGCCTGCTGGGGAGGACTCCGGGTGTTGAGGAAGAGTAGGGGGGATAAGGACTTGGGCCAGGGAGGGGACCTGCAGCTTTGCGGCGGGGGACCTGAACGTGCATCGCAAGGACGTCCAAAGCTCCCAGGGAGGGCAGGTGGCCTTGACCCGTGGCGAGGGTTGCGGGGTGCCAGGCCCCCTGCCCCTGCAGGCTTGCGGGGGTCTCGGGTGACCCCAGGCCCTCGCCCCTTCCTCACCTACCTGGGGTCGCGGGGGCGACCGGCCGCACGGCTCGCGTCCTCGGGGCGGAGGTTGGTGGCCGGACGGCCTGGTGGCGGTGCCCGCGGATGGCAGAGAGCGGAGGGCGCGCCTGTAGCCCCGGGCGCGCGGCCTCCGCCCGCCCCTTCCGCGTCCGGCAAGGAGGGAGGAACCGGGTGAGATCACGCTTTCCCAGCGGGACCGGGAAAGTCCCCGAGGCGCCCCAGCGACGTCCTCGCTGCCTCCCCGGCTGCCACGCAGACCGTGTTTGGGGACCTCTGGGGGGCCCGGGCGCGGGAGGCCACCACGGGGCTCCACAGGGACAAAAACCCTGTCCACGGGGACCCATAGTCTAGTGAGAAAGAACCACAATTTAGTGCATCTCAATGGGTAATTAATGTTTTCCAGGAAATGAACAAAAGGGATGGGATAATTGGGGGCAGGGGTGAGGGTGGGAATCATGGCCACCCTGGAGGGGTTTGGGGACGCTTTTGTGGTTGGAAGAGGGGCAGACAGCGTGATGGCATATATATATATATATTTTTGGCCAAGTCACCCAGCAGGATCTTGGTACCCTCAGCAGGGCTTGAACCTGGGCCCTCCTCAATGAAAGGGCAGAGTCGGAACCAGAGGACCGCCAGAGAATTTGCAAGAGGGCATATCTTGAAGCCGCAAACGTGATGTTTTAAAATTCACCGGGAGCAGAACTAACTAAAGCCTGTAACCAAAAACAAACAAACAAAAGTAATAATTATATATATATATATATATATATAATTAAATTCACAGGGGTCCTAAACTTTTGGAAGGTCCTAGACCCCACTCCAGTACGCTTGCCTGGAAAATCCCATGGACGGAGGAGACTGGTAGGCTGCAGTCCATGGGGTCGCACAGAGTCGGACACGACTGAAGTAACTTAGCAGCAGCAGCAGCAGACCCAGGGCTTACATATGTATCTGGCACAGTTAAACCACAGTGCTCAGAGCCCATAGTGCTCAGAGACACCCGTGAAAATGTTTTAATTTCTTCTAAAATCAGAAAGAAAAAGCAAAGAATATAATCTACCTTAGATTACATGTGTCTTTAAACCAACATAGTTGTAAAATGTAATTTTATTTTTAATGAAGAAAGTGCCTACAAAAGCCATAAATAATACCTTCTACTGGGCCCCTTTGTCACCTGTAATCTCTTATCAAAATACCATTTGTTAGAAAAAACAAACTTCTGGTTACCCAGAGGAAAAGCAGTGTGGGTGAGGTTAATCAGGAATTTAGGATTAATAGGTTCATGAGTGCTAAGTCGCTTCAGTTGTGTCGGATTGTGCGACCCTGTGGACTGTAGCCTGCCAACTATAGCCTACCAGGTTCTTCTGTCCATGGGATTCTCCAGGCAGAAATACTGGAGTGGGTTGCTGTGCCCTCCTCGAGGGGATCTTCCCAACCAGCTAATATGGTTTTACTGTAGAGCACAGGGAATTATGTTCAATATCCTGTAATAACCTATAATGGAAGAGAATCTGAAAAATATATGTATTTTTTTCAATTTGCCATACACCTGAAGCTAACACAGCATTGTAAATCAACTATACTTCAATTTGAGTCCCTTGGACAGCAAGGAGATCAAACCAGTCAATCCTAAAGGAAATCAACCCTGAATACTCATTGGAGGGACTGATGCTAAAGCTGAAGCTCCAATACTTTGGCCACCTGATGCAAAGAGTCGACTCATTGGAAAAGACCCTGATGCTGGGAAAGACTGAGGGCAGGAGGAGAAGGGGGCAGCAGAGGATGGGATGGTTAAATAGCATCACTAACTCAATGGACATAAGTCTGAGCAAACTCCAGGAGATAGTGAAGGACAGGGAAGCCTGGTGTGCCGCAATCCATGGGGTCTCAAAGAGTCAAACACAACTTAGTGACTGAGCAGTAACACTTTGATTTTAAAAGTACCATTTGTTAGATTCATCAAACCCAATACAGGAGGTTACAACAAAGTCCATTATGTTGAAATATATTTTTTTATTTTTTCTATTTTCTATTTTTTTATTTTTTCTATTTTATATGAAGTATAAAAGTATACAGTGAAAGCAGTGTCAGACTTTATTCTTTTTGGGCTCCAAAATCACTGCAGATGCTGATTGCAGCCATGAAATTAAAAGACGCTTACTCCTTGGAAGGAAAGTTATGACCAACCTAGATAGCATATTAAAAAGCAGAGACATTGCTTTGCCAACCAAGGTCCGTCTAGTCAAGGCTATGGTTTTTCCCATGGTCATGTATGGATGTGAGAGTTGGACTGTGAAGAAAGCTGATCACCGAAGAATTGATACTTTTGAACTGTGGTGCTGGAGAAGACTCTTGAGAGTCCCTTGGACTGCAAGGAGAACCAACCAGTCCATTCTAAAGGAGATCAATCCTGGGTGTTCATTGGAAGGACTGACGCTAAAACTGAAACTACAATACTTTGGCCACCTCATGCGACAAGTTGACTCACTTGAAAAGACTCTGATGCTGGAAGGGATTGGGGGCGGGAGGAGATGGGGACGACAGAGAATGAGATGGCTGGATGGCATCGCCAACTCGATGAACATGAGTTTGAGTGAACTCTGGGAGCTGGTGATGGACAGGGAGACCTGGCATGCTGTGATTCATGGGGTTGCAAAGAGTCGGACACGACTGAGCGACTGAACTGAACTGAACTAAACTGAATAGTCAATTAACAATGTTATGATAATTTCAGGTGGACAGCAAAGGGACTCAGCCATATATATGAAATATATTTATTAAAATACTTTTAAAAAATACAGCTTAGTGATTCATCCTTGAATGAATGGATAAACAAAATGGAGTCTACCCACACAATGAGGTATTATTCAACCTTAAAAAGGAAGGAAATTCTGACACAGGCTGCAATGATGTGAATGAACCTTGAGATATTGTGCTCAGTGAGATCAACTAGAGAGGGAAGGATGAATATTGTGTGATTCCACTCAGGGTCCCTAGGGGGGTCAGATTCATAGAAACAGAAAGTAGGTGGTAGGTGCCACCCGCTGGGAGATGGGGAGTCGGTGTTTCGTGGGGACAGAGTTTCAGTTTGGGAAGATGAGAAAGTCCAGAAGATAGATGGTGGGGATGGTTTCACAACAAAGTGAAAGTACTTAATGTCACTGAGCTCTGCACCTTACAATGGTTAAAAGGTGGTACTTCCCTGGTGGTCCAGTGGTTAAGACTCCTCACTTCCACTGGAGGAGGTGTGGCTTTGATCCGTGGTCTAGGAACTAAGATCCCACATGTCACATGGTGCCGCCAAGACAAAAAAAAACCAAAGGGAAAAGAAAAAATGCTAAAAGGTAAGTTTCACCACAATAAAAACTTGCTTTCAAACACTTGCAAGACAAAAACTTCAAAAAGACTTCAAAATAGAGCTACACCCAAGCAAACAAACAGAACTTGGGGTTCCACTTCTGTGTGTATCACTACATTAACAAGATCTCATCCCTCCAGTGATTTCTCAATAGTAACAAGGGTCAACCGTATTTTGAGCCACCTGGGCCAATGCGACCTGATACGAAAATGTCTGTGGTTTTCTACTTGAGACAAAGCCACAAGAACTTCATTCATAATTGAGGAAATGGTAAATACCAGTTAGAGTCAGTGAGAATAAAGATATGAGGGTTTCCCCGCTCATTGGTACATTGGACACCCTGAATTTTATCATTAGTTCTCCCAAGCAGTGCATGGATTCCAGGCCAAAGTTGACTGAAAGGTTCTTGGGAGAGAGATGAAATGTAAATTATCTAGATACTAAGTCCCATTCCGTCGGCCTGCCCCACCCCCCCCACCACAATGCCTCACTCATTCCTAGTCTCCTGAGAGGGAGAAATGTTTTGAACCCATACTGTGATAGGCATGTCTAGTCTCTGGGGACATCTTGGGGTGGGGGTGGCGGAAGAAGTGGTCCATGCCCTTGGGGCCTCCCGAGCTGGACGGGGAGAAGGCATCCAAGCCGTCTTCCCACACCTCTCCCCACACCCGCACACCCACTTCTTGGAGCATCCCTTATGTGGCTGCTCCAAAACCAAACACACCTTGGTGGTCGTCTGATCCGGGTCTTAAAACAACCGTTCCTGGTTGGCTTATTGTTGTCGTTCAGCCACTCAGTCGTCTTCAGCTCACTTTGGTCTGGCTTTGCTGTTTATCCAAATTGGCCAGAAGTCAGCAAAGTTTTTCCTGTGAAGGACCAGAGAGTAAAATACTGTGCGTCTTATGGACCACAGTGTCTTTATTACAACTATCTGATGCTGCCCTTCCTTGTTACCCCAAAGCAATCACAGATGATATGTCAATAAATGAGTGTGGCTGTGTGCCAATAAAACTTTATAAAACCAGGCAGTGGGTTGGACAGTGATAGTAGTTTGCTGACCCTGGACATCAATGGTGTCAATGTTTAGCTTTATTCTGGGTGACTATGGGCTTCCCAGGTGGAGCTAGTTTAAAGAACCCACCTACCAAAGTGGGAGAGGCAGGAGACTTGGATTCGATTCCCAGGTCGGGAAGATACCCTGGAGTAGGAAATGACAACCCACTCCAGTATTCTTGCCTGGAGAATCTACTGGACAGAGGAGCCCGGCAGATTATGGTCCATAGAGTTGCAAAGAGTCGGACACAACTGAAGCTACTTAGCACACAGGCACTGGTGACTATGTCTCCAACATTTTTCTAAGCCAGTATATGTAACCTAAACTTTTTTATTTTCACCAAACCATGCAGCTTGGGGAAACCTAGCTCCCTGATCAGGGATCAAAACCATTCCCCCTCCAGTAGAAGCACGGAGACCTAACCACTGGACCACAAGGGAAGTCTCCAAACTTGGTTCTTTTAAAGTGTGCTGTGGTCTCATTAAGCATTGCTATATCACAGTTTGTTGAGTTCCCTGTCGTTTTTCAGGGGCTTCCCAGGTGGCTCCGTGGTAAAGATTCTGCCTGCCAATGCAGGAAATGCGGGTTTCATCCTTGGGTAGGGAAGTTCCCGGGAGAAGGAAATGGCAACCCAGTATCTAGTCTAGTATCCTTGCCTGGAGAATCTCATGGACAGAGGAGCCTGGGGGGCTCCAGTCCATGGCGGTCGCAAAGACTCAGACACGACTGAGCACAGCAGCAGCAGCTGTTATTGGACAAACTGGTTGCTGCCAATATCCCCCCCAAACAGGCATGGACACCTTATACGTTAGTGGTTATGAACACAGAGCGGGGAGGTGGAGGGGGAGTCTGAGTGAGTGCTGGGTTCAAATCCTTATTCTGATACTTACCAGCTATGAGATGGGACCACGGGCAAGTCCTCTGAGCCATGCCTCAGTTTCCTTCCCTTGTAATATAGCCACGGTAACAGCACCTGCTTCATGGGATTGATGAAAGGACTAGGTGATGGGGCTTCCCGGAGGGTCCAATGGTTCCATGCTTCCACCACAAGGGGGCATAGGTTTGATCTCTGGTCAGGGCCAAAAGAGTTGAGCCATTTCAAATGCTAAAAGATGATGCTGTGAAAGTGCTGCACTCAATATGCCAGCAAATTTGGAAAACTCAGCAGTGGCCACAGGACTGGAAAAGGTCTGTTTTCATTCCAATCCCAAAGAAAGGCAATGCCAAAGAATGCTCAAACTACCGCACAATTGCACTCATCTCACACACTAGTAAAGTAATGCTTAAAATTCTCCAAGGCTTCAACAATACGTGAACTTCCAGATGGTCAAGCTGGTTTTAGAAAAGGCAGAGGAACCAGAGATCAAATTGCCAACATCGCTGGATCATCTAAAAAGCAAGAGAGTTCCAGAAAAACATCTATTTCTGCTTTATTGACTATGCCAAAGTGTTCAGCTGTGCGGATCACAACAAACTGTGGAAAATTCTGAAAGAGATGGGAATACCAGACCACCTGACCTGCCTCTTGAGAAATCTGTACGCAGGTCAGGAAGCAACAGTTAGAACTGGACATGGAACAACAGATTTATTCCAAATTGGAAAAGGAGTACATCACCCTGCTTATTTAACTTATATGCAAAGTACATCTTGAGAAACGCTGGGCTGGATGAAGCACAAACTGGAATAAAGATTGCCAGGAGAAATATCAATAATCTGAGATATGCAGATGATACCACCCTTATGGCAGAAAGTGAAGAGGAACTAAAAAGCCTCTTGGTGAAAGTGAAAGAGGAGAGTGAAAAAGTTGGCTTAAAGCTCAACATTCAGAAAACTAAGATCATGGCATCCAGTCCCATCACTTCATGGCAAGTAGATGGGGAAACAGTGGAAACAGTGGCTGATTTTATTTTGGGGGGCTCCAAAATCACTGCAGATGGTGACTGCAGCCATGAAATTAAAAGACGCTTGCTCCCTGGAAGAAAAGCTATGACCGACCTAGACAGCATATTAAAAAGCAGAGACATTACTTTGCCAACAAAGGTCTGTCTAGTCAAGGCTATGGTTTTTCCAGTAGTCATGTATGGATGTGAGAGTTGGACTATAAAACTGAGCGCCAAAGAATTGATGCTTTTGAACTCTTGGAGAAGACTTATCTTATCCCTTGGACTGCAAGGAGATACAACCAGTCAGTCCTGAAGGAAATTAACCCTGAATATTCATTGGAAGGACTGATGTTGAAGCTGAAACTCCAATACTTTGGCCACCTAATGCGGAAACCTGACTCATTTGAAAAGACCCTGAAGGCGGAAGGAGAAGGGGACGACAAAGGATGAGAGTTTTGGATGGCATCACTGACTCAATGGACATGGGTTTGGGTAAACTCTGGGAGTTGGTGATGGACAGGGAAGCCTGGCAGTGCTGCAGTCCATGGGGTCGCAAAGAGTCAGACACAACTGAACTGGAGCCAAAAAAAAAAAAAAAAGGACTAGGTGACTTCATTGAAAGAGTTTCTAAGAGTTTCTAGGGTAAGTACAAAGAACAGGAACTTCTGGATCTTTTCAGACATGGAGAAGAAACACTCTCACTCTTACTAAACACTGCCAGAGATATTTTTTGTCCAAAAGAGTATCCCCGTTTGCACTCCCCCCGGAAGTGAACTGAAGGGCTTACTTCCCACATCTCCACCACCATGCCACTTTCTCTTTCTTAATTTGTACTGACGTGTAATTCACAAGCACTGAAGTCTATAAAGCTTAAAGGGACAGCTCAGTGGGTTTTTGGGCATGTACACACTTTCTGCAAAGAAGGCGATGGATGGCACCCCACTCCAGTACTCTTGCCTGGAAAATCCCATGGATGGAGGAGCCTGGTAGGCTGCAGTCCATGGGGTCGCTAAGAGTCGGACACGACTGAGCAACTTCACTTTCACTTTTCACTTTCATGCATTGGAGAAGGAAATGGCAACCCACTCCAGTGTTCTTGCCTGGAGACTCCCAGGGACGGAGGAGTCTGGTGGGCTTCCGTCTATGGGGTCACACAGAGTTGGACACGACTGCGGTGATTTAGCAGCAGCAGCAGTAGTACACACTTTCTGACCCAGAGATCAAATCTTCATTTGCAGTCAGATTCTTTACCATCTGAGCCACCAGGGAAGCCCTTCATATTTCACACACTCCCTGTAACCAACTTCCTTACCGAGAGGTGATTCCAACTGCTACAAGTCTCTGAGGGCCCCTTCTTTTTCCCTACCCACAGGACAACCACCAGGCTTGTTTCTCTCATCATAGCTTCAGTTTTGATCTTGGAACTTCATCAAAAGAGAACCCATGTGTGGGTGTGTTTGCATCTGCCTTCTTTCTCTCAGCAGCATGCCTGTGAGTTTCAACCACGTCCTTGTGAATATCAGTAATTCATCCTTGTTCCCATCTTTACGTAATGGGAGAAACAGTAAGATGGAACAGGAAGAGGGCCAGTATGGTGGTCTCAAGCAAGTTGGCAAGCTATTCCTGTAAAGGGTTAGATGGTAAGTCTTTTCAGCCTTGCAGGATACAGGTCTCCGCTGTGTAATTTTGCTTTAAAAATGTACAGATTCTTAGCTTGTGAGTCATGGGAACAGACAAATTCTTTGGATAGTATTGGCCCTCAGGCTGGTTTGCAGACTTTTACTCGGAATCATTTTACCACAGTGCCTGACACACAGCAAGTATTCATTTCTAAGAGTCGACAGGCCAATTTTCCATGGCATCTAATTTTGAATTTTTTCTGTGTTCTTTTTCTTACTACTACTCCAAAATGTTTAATCTTTTTTTTATTTTTGAAAAATAATTAACATACAATATGGCATTAAACTTAGGCGTACAACATCATGACTTGATGTATGTGTATACTGGGCTTCCCTGGTGGCTCAGATGGTAGAGAATCTGCCTGCAATGCCAGAGACCCAGGTTTGATCCCTGGGTCAGGAAGATCCCCTGGAGAAGAAAATGGCTACCCACTTCATTATTCTTGCCTGGAGAATTCCATGGACAGAGGAGCCTGGTGGGCTACAGTTCACGGGGTCACAAAGAGTTGGACAAGACTGAGTGGCTAACACACACAATATATTAACAATATATTGTGAAAGGACCACAATATGTCTAGGTAACATCTATCACCTCACATAGTTAAACATTTTTCTTTTCTTATGATGAGAACTTTAAGACCTACTCTCAGCAACTTTCAAATACACAATGCAATACTGTTTTGTTAATGTAACTTTACTTATTTTGGGCTGCACTGGGTCTCTGTTGCTGCTCAGGCTTTTCTCTATTTGTGGTGAGCAGGGGCTACCCTCTAGTTGCAGAGTGCGGGCTTCTCATTGCAGTAGCTTCTCTTGTTGCAGAGCATGGGCTCTAGGGTGTCTGGGCTTCAGCAGTTGCAGCACGTGGGCCTAGAGCTCAAGGGCTCCAGAGCACAGGCTCAGTAGTTGTGGCACATGGGCTTAGTTGCTCCCCGGCACGTGGGATCTTCCTGGATCAGGGATCAAACCCATGTCTCCTGTATTGGCAGGCAGATTCTTTACCACTGAGCCACCAGGGAAGCCCCTGATATAGATCATTTTTAAAAGTCTTCATTGAATTTGTTACAACATTGCTTCTGTTTTATGTTTTGGGTTTTTTTGGCCACAAGGCACGTGGGATCTTAGCTCCTTAACCAGGGATCGAACCTGCACCTCCTGCATTGCAAGATGAAGGTCTTAAACACTGGACCACCAGGGAGGTCCTGACCTTAGGATCTTTAAGTACACCACTCCACAGAATCTTTGCACGAAACTGCACTGAGCTGGTTATCAATGAAACTGAGGGCTAGAGAGGCAAAAGACCCTACCCATGGTCACACAGCAGGGACCAAGGAGCTGGCCAGTGGACCCCCATCCCATAACCAAGCTGCAGTCCAGCACAGCCAGGCCAGCACAGGACACTGAGCCCTTGAGAGCATGTCATAAATAGAATGAGCACAAAGTCCTGCCGTCACCAACATGGTTGACGGGAGGCGGACCCTTCCCCACTGTGCGCTCCATCTGTAAAGCTCAATTCCAGGGACTTCCCTGGCAGTCCAGTAGTCAAGACTTCCCAATGCACTTCCTCCCAATGCAGGGTGCCTGAGTTCAACCCCCGGCAGGGGAACTAAGATCCCACATGCCACTTGGCACAGCCTAAAAAAATAATTTAAATGAAATAAAGCATAAGACCAAAAAGGTTTGTATGTGAAGTGTACGGAATGGCCCTGGGCCAAAGTGGGTGGAGAATTTGGTTGCTGTTTTCTGGTAAGCAAACATTAGCACAGCAGTGGGAACACGGCCAGTCCCAGAAATGGACAGAAATTTTGGAAACCCCAAACTGGCAACCTTGAATTCCTCAAAGCCAGGATAAGTTCCCCGAGTTTGCTGTAATAAATGGCCACAAACACTGAGGCTGGAAACCGCCCACGTTATCATCTGACAGTTGTAGAGGTCAGAAATCTGGAGTCTTTTTTATAATTTATATGTATATATATGTATGTGTGTGTTAGTTGCTCAGTCATGTCTGACTCTTTATGACCCCAGGGACTGTAGTCTGCCAGGCTCCTCTGTCCATGAGATTCTCCAGGCAAGAACACTGGAGTGGGTTGCCATTCCATTCTCCGGGGGATCTTCCAGACCTAGGGATCAAACCCGTGTCCCCTGCATTGGCAGGTGGATTCTTTACCACCTGAGCCACCAGGGAAGCCTGCTAATAATGGTGTCATTCTCTAAAAACATACTGATACGTCTCCAGTCAATAACGTTCAGGTGAACATTATTAATATGTCTGGTCAGTAATGTCTTAATTGAATCCCATTTGTAAAGTCTCCTTTGCCATGTGAGAAATCAGGTCATCAGCATCTTTCGGGGGTCACACAGTTCCCCTACACGCCTGGGAAGGCCCAGTACAGGAAAAGTGGTAGGCTTCTCCCTTCCGCTGGCTGCCTGGGACATGACCATGGGGGCAAGACTCTGGCAGGTGAGTAGCGGGGAGATGAAAGACCCCCACAGCCCAAGAAGGCCATACAGAGACTCCAGAGTTGTTCAGCTGCTGAAAAATAAAACACACACACACATACACATATATACGAGGCCTATACTTTGCAGGTAAAATTTATTAAGGCAACACTGAAGCCTCCCGCACCCAGGGCTTGCTGGGAAGGCCTGAGCCCCCTCCTGCTCCAGACTGAGTGTCAGCTGCCCTGCCCCCACCTCACCTCTAAGAGGCCCACCTCCCAGAAGTCCAAGTCCACTAGCTTAAGGCTGATATCCAGGGGCCTCAATGTAGAAAAAGGGTGTGGGATGTAGAACTATATTCCTGGTTTTTAAGGAAGAAAAAAAAATTGGAACCTTCTAGAAAAAAACATTTTTTTTTTCCTGGAAATCTTGTCCTAATGACGGATGTGACGCTCAGGACACGCTTCCTCCAAGCATGGAGAGGATGAGTGATGGGTCAGATTTGAGGACCTCGGCTTCCTGAGGTGCGTTCCCAGTGAGGGTTCCCCTGTCACTCACCGGCCCCTCGGAGAAGGCCGGGGCCCTCTGAGCCCTCCTCCAGCCTCTCCTATTTCTTCTTTTCTGGGGCTTTCTCGACAATTCCAGGAGCGAAGGGGCCCACCAGCCATGTGATGGGTGTGTTCTGGGCCACATACTCCACCAAGTGGTCCAGGGCCTCTCGGGCCCTGGTCACCTGCTCACGGCTCCGTGTCAGGACGCTGCTGGACAGATCCTGGAAGGAGTGGATGCCAGAGAAGGTGGCTTGGAGGTCCTCTACCTGCTGGCGAGCCTGTAGCGCCTGGTCCTTGATGTTGGCAGGCAGACCCTGGAGGCTGGAGCCCAGCGAGGCACAGGTGGTCTGGAGCTGCTGGGTGATGTCACGGAACATGGAGAGTGTCTGGGACTCGACCTGCTGAGAAGGGGCAGGGTGGGGGCGTGACATCAAGACCCTTTGTTTGGGGGGTAACAGGACTCAAGGGGCTTCCCAGGTGGCTCAGCGGTAAACAATCCACCTGCCAATGCAGGAGATGTGGGTTCGATCCCTGGTTCAGGAAGATCCCCTGGAGAAGGAAATGTCAACCCACTCCAGTATTCTTGCTTGAGAGAATCCCATGGACAGAGGAGCCTGGAAGGCTACAGTCCGAGGGTGGCAAAGAGACACGACTTTTGACACGACTGAACAACAGCAACAGGACCCAAAGGCCAGGAGAGAGGAAATGGGGGTACTCCAGCCACCTTGGGGAAAGCCTCTCCCCAGGGCACGGTGGCTCAGAATGCCAGCGCTGTGAGTTTCAAACCGAGCCAGATAATGGCCGGTCAAATTGAAAAACAGGCACAGATATATTTTCAAAGAAGATATGCGAACCGATAAGCACATGAAAAGGTGCTCAACCTCATTAGACAACAGGGAAGTGTGGCTCAAACCCACGATGAGACACCTCACCCACACTAAGATGATTTGGGTCAAAAAAGACGGATATGGGGGCTTCCCTGGTGGTCCAGTGGTTAAGAATCTGCCTGCCAAAGCAGGGGACACCAGTTCGATCCCCGGTCTGGGAAGGTTCCCACATGCCTCGGGGCAACCAAGCCTGTGCACCCCAGAGCCTGTGCTCTCCAACAAAAGAAGCCACCGCAGAAAGAAGCCCATGAACCAAAACAAAGAGTAGCTCCCACTTGCTGCAACTAGGGAAAGTCCGTGCAACAACAAACACCTAGCACAGCCAAAACCAAAAAAAAGTTTAAAAAAGAGACATATATGGGACTTCCCTGGTGGTCCAGTGGTTAAAACTCCATGCTCCCAATGCATGGGGTCCGTGTTCCATTCCTGCTCAGGGAACTAGATCCTCAGTGTTGCAACTCAAGATCCTGAGTGGCACAATTAAGGCCTGGAACAGCCAAATAAATTTGAAAAAAAAAAAGACTGAACAGGCACTGGCAAGGATGGGAAGAAACTGGAGCACTCAGATATTGGAGCGCGGCAGTCACTTTGGGAGATGGTCTGACAGTTCCTCAAAATGGCAAACTGTAAGCCTAAGTAAGCACTTGACTCAGCAATTCCACCCCCTAGACTTCCGCCCAAGAGAAGAGAAAACGCACGTCTGTGCCAAGACTGGTACACAAATGCTCAAAGGGGTGTTATCCACAGCCGCCGAAAGCGGAAACAACCCAAATGCCCATCTGCTGGCAAACGGGGACACAAAATGTGATTCATTCACACACCGTGACGTTATTCTGCCACATAAAGGGGTGAAGCCCTGACACTTGCTGCCACGTGGATGGACCTTAAGGACATGATGCTCAGTGAGAGAAGCCAGACACAGATGGCCACATGCTGTATGATTCCATTGATATGAAATATCCATAGAGACAAAGTACATCTGCGGTTTCTAGGGCATGGAGGAACATAGAAACGGGCTGTTATGATACTGGGGAGGCAGTCTCCTTTTGGGGTGATGGGAGTGCTCTGAATTATTAACACAGTTGATAGTCACACAACCCATGAATATACTAAAAACCACTAAATTGTATACTTTAAATGGGTCAGTTGTACAGTAGGCAAATTATATCTCAAAACTTCTTTATTTAATTTTGGTCTCACCGTACAGCATGTGGGATCTTAGTTCCCTGAATCAGGGATTGAACCAGGGCCACGGTAGTGAAAGTCCTGAGTCCTTAACACACTGGACCACCAGAGAATTCCCTCAAAACTTTTTTAAATTACAAGATACTGAATTTTATACCTCAATAAATTTGTTTTTGAAAAAGTGTTTTTCTTTTTTAAATGAGAAGGTCTGGAAGAACTTTTGAGGCAGAAGTTGTAAGCAGTGGGGGAGACCATGGTTGAGATAAGAGTCCTTGAAAATTCCTGAGTCTGGGGAGGAAATCAAAGCAGGCAGGGTCCCTAGACTGCCCTGAGCCCAGTCAGCTGAGAACTCTGGCTTTGAACCTGGCCAGCAGGTGCTGCCAGGATCAATATCTATTTTCTGTTCAGCAGTTGAGGTGTTGGGAGAGATGGTTTTAAGTGGTTAGGGTCTGAATGCGCAAGAGTTTTACAGAAATACTCACAATATCTTTAGAAATATCATTTTTTTTAACACTATGTGCCTTATGTGTCAACGTGTGTGTGTATGTAAAATAACTCACATACCAGGAAACTCATGCTTTGAAGTGAAAGATTCAGTGATTTTTATATATATACTACATTCACAAGGTAGTGCAATCAGCCCTTCTATCTAATTTCAGAACATTCCATCACCCCAAAAGAAACTCCAAAAAATAAAAGGGGAATTCCTTGGCGGTCCAATGGTTACGACTCTGAGCTCTCACTGCCAGGGGCACAGGTTTGATCCCTAGTCAGGGAACTAAGATCTCATAAGCCTCCTGGCTTAACCAAAAAAAAAAAAAAAAACACACAGAAAGAAAAAGAAACTCCCTCCCCACTTACCCCTCTCCCAGCTTCCAACAACCACGCATCCGCTCTCTGTGTCAAGAGATCGGCCTGCTCTGGACGTTTCCCGTCAATGAAATCCCACTCCATGTGTGCTTCTCTCACTGAGCATCGTGTTCTCAGGGTCCACCCACATGGTAGCGAGTGTCAGGCTTCCCTCCTTTTCACAGCTGAGCGATGCGCCCATGTGTGGAAGGACCACATTTTGTGATGCGTCATCTGCTGATGGACACCTGGGCTGTTCCCGGTTGTGGCTGTTGTGACTCAAATACTGCAGTAAACAAGTATGTTCATGTCACCTTCATAACCCTGCACATGGTCCTGCACCCCATTCACAGATGGGGAAATTGAGGCCCAACGAGGTTAGGCTGAGAACCTACAGTTCTAGGATATTAAGAGTCCCTAATGCAGCGAGGCTATGGTTCAGAATGAGGCACAAGAATTGTTTAGGCAGCAACTCAGTGAAAGCTGGGATGAGTGACAAGCACGGGTGACAAAAGTCAGGGCTTGTTCAAGAGACCAGCGCTTGCAATGGACTGGAGGGGCCAGAGCACGTTAGTGAGACGCTGTCATGAGGAGCCTGGCCGGTGAATATGAAGGATGTGATGGGACACTGTGATGGGGGAGAGGAGTCAGTCACTCGGTCGTGTCTGACTCTGTGACCCTATGGACTGTAGTTGGCCAAGCTCCTCTGTTCATGGGATTTTCCAGGCAAAAACACTGGAGTGGATTGCCATTTCCTCCTCCTCGGGATATTCCAGACCCAGGGATTGAACTGGCGTCTCCTGTATCTCCTGCATTGGCAGGCAGATTCTTTTATCACTGAGTCACCTGGGAAGCCCGAGGAGTCAGGACTCAAGAAAATGGAGCATGGCTTAGAATCAAGTGCCCTGTGGTTCAGAAGCAATACGCGCACCCAAGAGTAGAAATCCAGGCAGGCATCCTGGAGGAGTTGTCATCAGGTCCTGAAGGCAGTTAATGGGAGGAGAGGCTGGGGAAAGCGTGTGGAGAGGGGAGCCAGGGCCCCAAGCACCCAGTGCCACCCCTGGTAGGTACCTCTGGCTTGGCCGCGTCCTCCTCTGGGCCCTGCAGCCGCTTCTGGTTCCAGCCAAGCCACATCTGGTGTAGTTTCTCCTGACCCTCCATCAGTTTCTGATCGACGCCCTGCTTGACGGTTTCCATCTGGGACAGAGAGAGAGAGATGGTGACTGCCTCAGGGTTTGAATGAAGCTGGGAGAGCCCCTGGGGATCCACAGGAATGCTGGAAGAGTCAGGAATCCACAGGGAGCCCAGGGGGTTGGAGCCCTGAACCCTAGGATCTTAAGCTGTGATTGCATTTGAAGACAGGTCTTCAAAGAAGTGATTAAGCTAAAATGAGATCATTAGGGTGGACCTAAAAGTTGCTTGCTCCTTGAAAGAAAGGCTATGACAAACCTAAACAGCATATTAAAAAAGCAGAGACATCACTTTGCCAACAAAGGTCTATATAGTCAAAGTGAGAGTTGGACCATAAAAAAGGCTGAGTGCTGAAGAACTGATGCCTTCGAAATGTGTTGCAGAAGACTCTTGAGAGTCCCTTGGACTGCAAGGAGATCAAACCAGTCAATCTTAAATCAACCGTGAATATTCATTGGAAGGACTGATGCTGAAACTCCAATACTCTGGCCACCTGATGTGAAGAGCCAACTCAATGGAAAAGACCTTGACGCTGGGAAAGGTTGAGGTCACAGAGGATGAGATGGTTGCATGGCATCACCGACTCAATGGACATGAATCTGAGCAAACTCCAGGAGATACTGAAGGACAGGGAAGCCTGGTGTGCTATAGTCCATGGGGTTACAAAGAGTCGGACATGATTCAGCAACTGAACAACAACGTTTTTTTATGACTGGTGTCCTTAATTAAAAAGGGACTATTAGGTGGACTTCCCTGGTGGCCCAGTGATTAAGACTGTGAGGTTCCATTGCAGCAGGCACAGGTTCCATTCCTGGCTGCGGAGGGAACTAAGATTCTGCATGACACACAGCATGGCCAAAAAGAAAATAAATGAATGAATGAATGTTTTTTTAAAGGGGGATGTTAGGACACAGTCGCATGGAGGGATGACCAGGTGAGGACACAGAGAGAGGACAGCATCTACACACCAAAGAAAGACGCCTCTGAAAGAACCAACCCTACTGACATCTTGATCTTGAACTCTCAGCCCCTAGAACTGCGAAGCAATAAATGTCTGTTGTTTAAGCTGCCCAGTTCAGGGTACTTGGTTACAGCAGCCCCAGCAAACTCAACCAGGACTGCAACCACATGAGCAAGCCCAAGCAGATATGCAGAATGGGAAGGAATAAGCCACCAGGCTTGGGGCGGGCTCACTGTGCATATGCTGCTTGCCACTGCCCTCACCACTGAACCCTCACCATGGACCTCACCAGGATAAGCGTCTGTGACAGCTGGTGCAGGGCCTCCTGCGCCCTCTGCCTGGTGTTTTGCAGTTTGCCCAGAGAGTGTTCGTAGGCCCGCTGGCGCAGCCTCTCCGACAGGGAGCCCAGACGCACGAAGTAGCTCTGCTCCTGGCGCTGCTGGGCCACCGAGGCGATATCGAAGCCCTCAAGGGACGTGGCGAGGTGGGCTGCGGTGGGGAGGCAGGAGAAGCATAGTGAAGGCAGAGTTTATGTCCTGGTCTGCAAGTGTAAAAGGATCTCCCTGCCTTGACTTTTTCCTCATCTGTGAAATGGGTAGGATGGGGGGCCAAATATCCTGGGATTAAGAGGCCTTAGACTAATGTGAGAGTCTGAAAACTATGACCCTTGGACCGTACCTGCCTTGCCTCCAGTTTTATATGATCCAACCCGTGAATACAATTGTGCGTGTTCTTTACACACTGTCTACAGCGGCTTTCAAACTATAGTGACAGAGTATGTGGCCTCTTAGCCTGCAGAGATTAAAATATTGTCTGGGAATTCCTGGTTGGTCCAGTGGCTAAGACTCTGCGCCCAGTACAGGGGGCCTGGATTCGATCCCTGGTCAGGGAACTAGATCCCACATGTTGCAACCAAGAGTTTGCATGCCTCAACTAAAGATTTCATGTGCTACAACTAAGACCCCGTACAACCAAATAAATAAATAAACATTTTAAAAATATATATTCATTATCTGATCCTTTGCAAAAAAAGTTGGCCAATCCTGCCTGTGTAGGTCCTAGCATAGATTAATAGTGGTCAATCTTTCGCCGTGTTCTAGCTGCTCTGCATGCATTCCGTTTTGTCTTTTTTTTTCTGGCCACGCTGTGTGGCAACAGGGAATCTTGGTTCCCCGACCAGGAATCAAACCTGTGCCCCCTACATTGGGAGCCCGAATTATTAACTCCTGGACCACCAGGCAAGTCCCTCACATGGATTCTTGTTAAATCTTAACAGCTCTAATAGGGAAGCGCTGTCATCCCATTTTTACAGATGGGGAAACTGGGGCTCAGAGAGTCACTGACTTGCCGAAAGTCACACAGCTGGGGCCCCACAAGTCAAGATCTGATGCCAGGCCCCATGTTCTTAACCATGATACTTGACTCTCCACGAGGAGAAGTCTGAGCCTCTGATACTCTCCATGAGGAGAAATCTGAGCCACAAGAGAACCATCTTCACAGTAGTGAAGAAGTTAGGACTGTGTAGTCCAGAACATACTCGTAAGGTTACAAGGTAACAGGATGGAAACCCACCTGTCTTGATAGTCTGAGCCTATCTTATTCTGCTCCCTGTAGACTTTAATATAGTAGCTCTTAAAGTTTGAGTTTTGTTAAGTAACCCTATCTGGATTTGAAATGCCCTATAGCAGGGTCTGCAAATACAGCCCCTGGGCTGAATGCCACCTACTTCTGTCAACAAAATTTTATTGACATGCAGTCATACCCATTCATTTACTTACTGACTACGCTTCTGTGCTACAATGGCAGAGTTGCACAGTTGGAACAGAGGCTATATGGCCCCAAAAAGCCCAAATTATTTACCACCTGGCCTGTCAAGAAAATATGGTCCCCTGAAAAAATGTTATATTTAAAAAAACAAAAAAAGGAACCCCCCCTGGTGGTCCAGTGGTTAAGACTCCAAGCTCCCAATGCAGGGAGCCCAGGTTCAATCCCTGGTCAGGGAACTAGATCCCACATGCCATACTGAGAGTTCACCTGCCACAAATAAAGATGCTGCCTGCCACGACAAAAACTGAAGATTTGTTCTGCATTCTGCAACTAAGGCCCAGAGCAGCCAAATAAAACAAATAAACAATTTTTTAAAAATAAATAAAAGGAGAAACTAAATGAGAAAGGTAACTAACAAGGACCTACTCTACAGCAAAGGGAGCGAGACTCAATATCCTGTAATATATTCTTTTCCTCTAATGGAAAAGACTCTAAAAAAGAATATATTCATATATGCATGCAAAATGGAATCACTTTGCTATATCCCTGAAACTACCACAACATTGTAAATCAACTATATGTCAATAAAATTTTTTTAGACTTCAAAAAAAGGATTGGACAACGTATAAAACAAACAAATAACTGAACAAAAATACTAAACACCCGGGATATTTAAAAGCAACAAAAACAAAAGTTGGCATCTTGGGAAAAACAAACCTGCCCCATGCTCCTGACCAAAGGCGAGTCTGCAAAGACTAAATCCAAACCAACAACATTCTGAACCCAGGCTACTGGTCAGAACTTCTCCATGGCCCTCTGGGAACCCTGGAGCTCTGCCCTCGGGAGTGAGAGTAGCTTTGTTATTTAGGCCAAGGTTGTCTGGCAACTGACTCATCGGAAAAGACCAATAAGAAATGACTCATTGGAAAAGACCCGATGTGGGGAAAGACTGAGAGCAGGCGAAGGGGACGACAGAGGATGAGATGGTTGGATGGCATCACCGACTTGATGGACATGAGTTTGGGCAAACTCTGGGAGTTGGTGACAGACAGGGAAGCCTGGCGTGCTGCAGGCCACGGGGTCATAGAGGGTCAGACACGACTGAGCAACTGAGCTGAACTGTCTGGCAGAGTCCAGGCATGTGGGAGCAAGCTGGCAGGGCCCCTGGAGGGAGCACGTGCCCTTGGCAAAGCGGAGACCCAGGAGATGGGGGGAGCAGGGCTGTTCTGGCAGAAGCCCATGAGTAGTATCCAGCTATAACATGGCACCTTAACTCACAGACTCCCCAGCACCTTAAGCACCGCTCTGCACAGTGATTTCATCCTTAGCTGCTGTTGTTTATTCACTAAGTCCTGTCTGACTCCTTGTGATCCCCTGGACTGTAGCCCGCCAGGTTCCTTTGTCCATGGGATTTCCCAGGCCAGATTAGTGGAGCTGGTTGCCATTCCGTCCTCCAAGGGATCTTCCCCACCCACAGATCCAATCCACGTCTCCTGAATTGGCAGGCGAATTCTTTACCACTGAGCCACCAGGGAAGCTGTTCATCCTTAGCGGATGGACACAAAAGAAAGCACAGAAAATCAAAGCTGGTCAGATAGATCTGTTCTCTGAAGTGGCTCCCAGGCCTGGCTCACAACCTGCCTCCCTGCAAACTCTGCATCTTCTCCTGCCTTCTGCTGACCAAGACTCACAGCTGCATCTTACTGCGTCTGAGCACTAGGAGGGGCCGGCAGGCACTGAACTTGGTGTGCAAGATGGAAGACATCAGCCAGATCCCTTCCTTCAAGAGATGCAGAGTAAAGTTTTGAAAACTCAAAGGCCAAGTGACATGCGACCCTCAACCCAGGAGCTGCATGGCCTGAGATCATTGGTCCTGCCCGCCCTGGATGGAGCGTGGTGTCTGGGTACACGTGGCCCTCGGGGACCCTTGTTGCCATGGGCACTGGTGTGCGCAACACTGGAATGGCTGGAAGTTCCCGGCATGGTGTGCAAAGGATGGCTGTGCCTTGAACGCAGGGCCAAGGCCAACTCCACGAGCGATAGGTGTATGAAACCATGAGTAGGACTGGCCACTTTGTCTCAACTCTTTCACCCCTGGTTTATTCCTGCCACCATCTGGCCCAGCCCCATTACAGCTCACCTAGACCAGCAGGGTCACCTGAACCTGTCTCCGCTGCTTCCCACCCACCCCAGTGTCTTTCCCAGAGAAGCCACCAGAGGACGCCTGTGAACACTGAGTCAGGCCCCGCCCACTCCGCTCACAGTCGTCCAGGGTTCCCATCTCCCTAGGGGTAAAAGACCAAGTCCTCCCTTGGCTCACAAGGCCCTTCACAATCTGCTCCCATACCCCCGCTGCCCTTCCCTCTTCCCTCTCTCTCCCAGGCTCACTCTGCTCCAGCCACACACGCCTCCTCCCTGCTCCTCCCACACACATCAGGCACCACCCTGTCCCCTGGTCTCTCTGCTCAGACATCAGCACAGCTTCATATACCTCAGGGCAAGGTCACCTCCTCAGAAACATCTCCTTTACTCTAATTTCTGTACCCTTTAGGTTCCATGAGGGCAGAACTTTGTTCACTGACATATCCCTAGAACCTGGAAGCAAGCAGGTTTGGCATATACCGGTGCGCACGGTTTGAACAAACAAATAGATGCCTGGGTATGGGTGGAATGATAGAGAAGAGTTTCAGTCATTTTATTCATGGACTTGAGCACCTGCTGGGCACCAGACAAGGGATACAGCTTCTGCTTTGAGGGACTGATGACTACAGAAAAATCAGAGTCAAGTCGGGGGAGGTTTCAGGACACAATATGAACAAAGAATGGTGTGATTTTAGAGGTCTTGTGGGGGGGGTGTGGCATGTGAGCACAAAGCTGGAGGTGGAAGGGAACGAGCCATCTAGATGTCATGTAAGGGTTCCTGGTAGAAGAAAAGGCCAGTCCAAAGGCCCCAGTGTGGGAACATGGTCAAGGATGGGCGAGGGGGCCAGTGAGGCTGGAGCAGAATGAATGAGGGCAGGTGGGTAAGTACAAGGGAGCTTCCAGGAGGACTGAGGCTGTCACCCACAGGGACATGGGAGCCCTGGAGGGCTGCAGGGAGAGGAGGGGCCTGATTTGAGTGCTCACGGGCGCCCTCTGGAGGCTGCTTCAGGGAGGACAGATACCAGGCACCAGGGCAGAGGAACCAAGCTGACTGAGGTGGGCTAAGACAGATGGGGAGAGGTGGCAGGGACCAGATGACAGCCTGTGAGGGACAGACTCCAGGTGGCTAAGAGGGACCCATATCAGATGGTCTGGGGAGGGGTCCCAGAGTCAAGGCCTGCACTCACCGAGCTCAGCGTCCGTCATGGGCAGGTGGTTGTCCACCCACTCCTCCGACTTGCCCAGCACGGTGTCCACCCCGCTCAGCACCATCTGGCCCACACGGGAGCCCACAACTGAGTGGACACCACTGGTCACCATGGACTTGGTCAAGTCTACGCCGCTCTGCACAGCACCCCGGGTGACGTCCACTGCCTCGGTGACTCGGGAGGCCACAGTGTCCTTGGCACTGGACACTGTGCTGGACACAGCCTGTCGGGCCCCTGACACCTTGGACGACACAAGCTCCTTGGTGTCTGCCAGGACCTACAAGAAGGGCCAGCATCAGCATCTCCATTCTCCCTTCGTACCTGGGTGCCCCCACCCTTGCACCCCAGCTTCTAGAAGGGGTGGGCTGAAGGGAGAAGCTTCAGCTCCCGGGTGACCCTGAGGGTGAAAGCAGTTAAGATCACATGTTCTGGGGCTGGATGGCCCAGTTAGAGTCCTTGGCTTGATATATCCTAGCTGTGTATCCTCAAGCAAATCACTTGACCTCTCTGGACCTCCACTTCATCCCATGGTGTTATGGGCTGAAGGGTACTGAAGCCCCCAGGACTTCAGAATGGGACTGTATTTAATGATGAGAACTTTAAAGCAGTAATTAAGGTAAAATGAGGCCATTATAGCGGATCCTAATCTACATGCCTTGGGGCCAGAAAATCAAAATATTAAACAGAAGTAAGACTAACAAATTCAATAAAAACTTTAAAGACAGTTCACATCAAAAAATCCAAAGAAAGTAAATTAAAAAATAAAATTTAAAATAATTAAAATTAGTAACTGAGTTCCTCAGTCATACTGGCCACCTTCTAAGGGCCCAACACCCACATATGATTGTTGGTTTCCATACTGGATGGTGCAGAGAAAGAACATGTGCAGAGAAAGTTCAGAGACTGGGGAGCCTGGTCCACAGAGAAGGAAAGGCATGTGCAAAGGTCCTGAGGCAGCTCTGAGATGGGTGTGTTCACTGTCTCTGCTTTCTCCTGCCTTCCCAAGATGAAAGTTCCATGAAGGCAAGGACTCTGTATCCATCACCCTGTCCTGTACATGTGGGCACTGATGTGACTGAGTTGGAGGATGGACGCCAGCGCCGACAGAATGGAGCAAGTGAGGTGGGCATAGAGGGTTGGCAGGCAGTGGAGCCAGATCAGGTGGGACCACCAGAAACACTCTGGCTTTTGCTCCGGGCAAGGTGGAAGACCCGAGGGGGCTTTGGGCATACCTGGCTGGTGTTCAGAATGTTCCTCCAGCTGCCCAGTGGGGATGGGGTGGGAGAATAAATGCAGTCACATTTGTCTGCTACGGTTAGGCTGAGACCACAGACCCCCCTACCCAGGTAGGCCCCAATCTTAGCGGAGCATCCTTCCCACCCCGCCCCTCACGGAGGGGGTTAGTCACCTTCTCCGGCGGCTGCTGCAGGATGGGCAGATTCTCCTCCAGTTTGTCCAGCCCCCTGTGGGCGTATTCAGTGGCCGAGGTGACTGCAGGGTGGGGGTGGGGACGACAGCCAGCTGATGGTTACTGCGCATGTGCATCCCTCAGGGGCTCTGGGAGGGTCCAGACACCGCCCCGCCTCCCCCACCCAGAAGTAGGCCGCAGTGGACGGTCCACCGGCTCCCGTGCTTCACTCACGTTGGGGTTCCAGCTTGGACAGGATGGGCTGGGCCCCGCTGACCGCGGCAGCCGTGAGGGTCTTCACCCCCTTCTCGGCCGCGTCGCAGACAGTCTTGACGTGGGGGTGGCTCTCCTTGGTGGACGTGTAGGCGGCGGACACCATGTTGCAGGTAGAGCTGATGAGGGGCATGCCGGCCACGCGGCCCACCACGCTGGGCTACGGGCAGGGAGGCTCAGGCCCTGGACGTGGCTCGCCTCCCCCTCCCTCTGCACTCACTCTGTTGGTTGCACAAGCCAGAAACTCCCTGGTTCCGCCAGGCGCTTCCTCTGTCTTGGCACGGCAGCCCACTTGTTTGAACATGACCTCGACACCCACAGTGTGCCAGGCAGTGACAAGACATGAGAACCCCACTGTCCTGGAGCACGGGTCTAAAACTGACCTCAGTAAACTATGCCCCCCACCCCACACCCAGGGCCAGCCCACTACCTGCTTTTTCTCTGTTTTTTTTTTTTCCTAACAGCATTATTGAAATCTAGTTCATACTTCATAGAATTCCACCATTCTGAAATGCAGGATTCAGAGGGTTTTAGTGTGTTCACAAGGTTGTGTAACCTGTCTAATTTCAGAACTTATTGATCGCTCTCAAAAGAAACCTGTTGTCATTGATGGTCACATCCTTGCCTACCGGCCCCTGGTAACCGTGAATCCACTTCCTGTCCCTGTGGATTTTTGCCTGTTCAGGACACCTCACACAAAAATAGAATCACACGTGGTCTTTTTTGTCTGGGCTCTTCTACTCAGTGACCTTTTCAAGGTTCATCCATGTAGTAGCGTGTGCCAGTGCATCACTCCTTTTTTAAAAAATTACGGTAAGACACGCACGAACTTTACCATTTAAACAATTACGTGCACAGCTCAGTGGCATTAAGTATACTTACACTGTTGTGCTACCGTTGCCTGCATCTGCCTCCAGATTCTCAACTTCTTAAACTGAAACTCTGTCCACTTTAAACACTGACTCCCCTCTCCTAGTCCCTGGCCCCACCATCGACTTGTCGCTATGGACTCAACTCCTCTGAGGGCCTCTGGGGAGTGGGGTCAGACAGCATCTGTCCCTCCGTGCCTGGCTTCCCTCTGAACATACCTTCAGGTTTCCACCACACTGCACTGCGTGTCAGTACCTCATTCTTTCACAGTATGATATTCCATGCCACCTGGGTTTTGTAAATAAAGTTTTATTGGCACATGGCTATTCCCATTCATTTACGTATTGAATATAGCCATTCTTAACCTACAGGAGCAGAACTGAGTAGTCAGATAGGCCTTGTGAGCCTCAGTTTCCTGACCCATAAAATGAGAAGTCATTTCTGTCCTGCTGCTGCTAAGTCACTTCAGTCATGTCCGACTCTGTGTGACCCCATAGACGGAAGCCCACCGGGCTCCGCCGTCCCCGGGATTCTCCAGGCAAGAACACTGGAGTGGGTTGCCATTTCCTTCTCCAATGTGTGAAAGTGAAAAGAGAAAGTAAAGTCGCTCAGTCGTGTCCGACCCCTAGCGACCCCATGGACTGCAGCCTACCAGGCTCCTCCATCCATGGGATTTTCTAGGCAAGAGTACTGGAGTGGCTTGCCATTGCCTTCTCCGATTTCTGTCCTAAAGGAGTTGCAAAGGTGACCCATGTAAAGACGCATACAGAAAACTTAAGTCTCATAGGTGCTACCTGTAGAATTT
Source organism: Moschus berezovskii (assembly GCF_049115385.1). Lineage (NCBI taxonomy): Eukaryota > Metazoa > Chordata > Mammalia > Artiodactyla > Moschidae > Moschus > Moschus berezovskii. The sequence continues at coordinate 93,973,318 of NC_142467.1, forward strand.
GTGCAGTTGCCAGTCCCAGGAGGTTGGGAGTATTATTCCAGTTTTACAGACAGGTAAAACTGGGGCAAGAAGAAGCTAAGTAAAGTCATCCAAGGTCACAACATTAGCCAATGGCAAAGCTGGACCCTGGGCTCAGGCAGTCCTCCTTCAGCGTGTGCCCAGGAGGTCTCTTCAGAAGTTAATCACAAATTTACCACAAAATCCAGCAATGCTGCTCCTATGATTCTACCCTAGAGACAGGAAAACACATGTCCACATAAGACTTGTACATGAATGTTTTCACCAGCACCATTCACAATGGCCAAGAAATGGAAAAAATCCAAATGTCCATGAATTCGTGAATGGATAAAGAAAATGTGGTATTAAGCATGTTTTTAAAAATTCATAGCCTCCAAGGACTTCCCTGGTGGCTCAGTGGTAAAGAATTCACCTGCCAATGCAAGAGGTACAGGTTCCAACCCTGGTCCGGGCAGATCCCACATGCCACAGAGCAACTGAGCCTGTGCGCCACAACCAATAGCCTGCGCTCTAGAGCCCGAGAGCTGAAACTGTTGAGCCCTGTGTCCTAGAGCCCGTGCTCCACAAGAGAAGCCACCACGATGAGAAGCCCCCACACTGCAATGAGCAGTAGCCCCCGCTTGCCACAGCTAGAGAAAAGCCTGCACACAGACACACAGACACACACACACATATAGCCTTCGAAGGGCTAACAGGTACAAGAAAAGACTCTCCACATCACAATTCGTTAGGAAAATTCAAGTCAAAACTACAATGAGATACCACCTCACACCCCACACTCCCTGTGATGGCTACTATCAAATGAACAGATATTAATAAGTGATGGTGGGAATGTGGAGAAATTGAAGCCCTTGGTGCTATTAGTGGGAAAGCAAAATGATGCCGCCACTATGGACAACACTATCAGTTCAGTTCAGTTCAGTCGCTCAGTCGTGTCGAACTCTTTGCGACCCCATGAATCGCAGCACGCCAGGCCTCCCTGTCCAACACCAACTCTCGGAGTTCACTCAACCTCATGTCCATTGAGCTGGTGATGCCATCCAGCCATCTCATTCTCTGTCGTCCCCTTCTCCTCCTGCCCCCAATCCTTCCCAGCATCAGAGTCTTTTCCAGTGAGACAACTCGTCGCATGAGGTGGCCAAAGTATTGGAGTTTTAGCTTTAGCATCAGTCCTTCCAATGAAGGACAGCACTGTGGCGATCCTCAAAAAACTAAAAATGGAATTTCCATATGATCCAGCAGTTCCACTTCTGGGTATATAGACAAAAGCACTGAAAACAGAATCTCAAAGAGATATCTGTATACCCATGGACAAAGAAGCTTTATTCACAGTAGCTAAAATGTGGAAGCAAGCCAAGTGTCCTGTGGTCCATGCACAGTGGGATGGGATTCAGCCTTAAAAAGGAAGTTCTGGTACAATGCGGGTGAACCTTGAGGACATCATACTCGGTGAAATGAGCGAGACACGGAAGGACAAACACGGTATGACCCCACTTATGTGGCACCTAACGCAGAAGATTCTCCTTTTATTTCGGCTGTGCCTTGTGGCTCGTGAGACCTCAACTTCGGGACCGGGAATCGAACCCTCACCCTCTGCAGTGGAAGCACAAAGTCCTGAGACCGCCAGGGAAGTCCCAGAAGGTTCTACTTTTATAAACACGATTCTGCTTATTTTACTTATACAAGATGTCCAGTAGGGAAATCCATCGGCAGGAAGCAGGTTAGTGGTTGTCAGGGGCAGGGGGAAAGGGGAACGGGCGTGACTACTAGGGAGTATGGGGTTTCGATCTGGGGTGAGGAAAGAGCTCTGGAATAAGACAGTGATGGTTGTACACTGTGAATGTACTTAATGCCACTGACCTGCACACTTCAAAACAGTTAAAATAGTATATTTTTATGTTATGTGTATTTTACCATAAGTTTTAAAAAGGAATGAGAAAATTAATAAGGGCCTACTATATAGCACAGAGAACTCTACTCAATATTCTGTAATGACCTATGAAAATAGAATCTAAAAAACAGGAGATATACGTATAACTGACTCACCTTGCTGTATAGCAGAAATGACAACATTGCATTAATAAACTGTATTAATTGTATGAATAAATAAGAGTCAGCTGTTGCTGCTGTTGTTTAGTTGCTAAGTCATGTCTGATTCTTTTGTGATCCCAAGGACTGTAGCCCACCAGGCTCCTCTATCCATAGGATTCTCCAGGCAAGCATACTGGAGTGGGTTGTCATTTCCTCCTCCAGGGGATCTTCCCAACCTAGAGATCGCACCCTCGTCTCTTGCATCCTGCGTTGGCAGGAGGGTTCTTTACACAGAGCCACCAGGGAAGTCAAAATACTCCAATAAAAATTAATTTAAAAAAAAAAAGGAAGGGAACAGAGCAGCAACGGATGCTATCAGTGCAACACAGAGGGACCTCACAAAGACAACGCTCAGTGAGAGAAGCTCGACACAAAAGGGCATCGAGGTGGATGCCTCCACTTATATGAAATGTCCAAAACAGGCAAATCAGTAGTCAGAGCCTAGAAAGGAGTTCCCAGGAGAAAGAGAAATGAGGAGTGACTGCAAGTGGGTTTAGGGTCTCTTTTGGGGGGAGATGAAAAATGTCCAGTGTGGTGGTGATGGCTGCATGTAGGGGGTTGACTAAAAATCACTGAGTAGTACTCTTCATAAGGGTAAACTTTTTTAAAATGCTTCATCATCTTTTTTTTTTTTGCCTTGTTATGGGGCATGTGGGATCTTAGTTCCCCCACCAGGGATTGAACCTATGCCCCCTGCAGTGGGCATGCAGGGTCTTAACCACTGGACTTTCAGGGAGGTCCTCATAAGGATGAATTTTATGGTATGTGTGTACGCATGTGTTAGTCGCTTAGTCGTGTCAGACTCTTTGAGACCCACGGACTGTAGCCCATCAGGCTCCTCTCTCCATGGAATTCTCCAGGCAAGAACTGGAGTGGGCTGCCATTTCCTTCTCCAATTATGGTATATGAATGATACCTTATTTTTAAAGTATCATTTGGGTATTTTTAAAAAGCTGTTTATTAAAAGGGGCTTTGGGGAACTCCCTGGAAGTTCAGTGGTTAGTACACCTAGCATTCACTGCTGAGGGCTCGGGTTCGATCCCTGGTTGGGGAGCTAAGATCCCAAGTGTCCTGGCATGGCCAAAAAAAAAATGTATCAGGGGAATTTTATTTAAACTGGGAAGAAGAAGTGGAAATAGAAACTGCCTTTCTTAGAAGGAGGACTCTAAGAGAACCTGCAGAGATAGGAAAGATCTGCCTGGGGGAGCTAGGCAGTTTCAAACAGAGCTGCACCCCTGTTCTCCCAATAGCCCTTGGAACCCCAAGTTCTCCCACCTTCACCTGTTAATGGGGTGCCTGCTAGGGTCGAGAACTTGACCCACTTGGAAAGGTGTCTCTCGGCCCCCCTGTGCTGCCAGCAGCCTCCTGCCAAGGCTCCTGTGTGGGAAGGCTCCTCCCACAGATCCCAGGCCTTCCTCACCTGCTGTACCGGTTCCTCTGCCATCACCTGGGGGCTGGCGGTGGCTTCAGTCTCGTCAGCAGACATTTCTCAGAAGCACGCACTGTGAACAGAAGGACTAGTCAGGGTTCATCCTGCTTTTCGCTTCCCTCCATGGGGAGGTCCTGGTTCATACCTGCCCTCAGGGTTCCCCCCACCCCCCAGTTTCCTAGAACTCTGCCTCTAGAGCAATTACATGCACCTGTGAGCCTGTTCAAAATGGTGCTGATTCATCAGGTCAGAAGCCTGCATTTCCAACAAGTTCCCAGCTGCTGCTCAAGCAGCTGGTCTTGGGGCCACAGCTTAAAGGGCAAGGTCTGTGCACAGCCCTCCAAGGGCTCACCTGAATCAGTTGTTGGTGTCATTTAGTCACTCAGTCGTGTCCGACTCTTTGTGACCCCATGGACTGTAGCCCACCAGCCTCCTCCGTCCATGGGATTTCCCAGGCAAGAACATAGGAGTGGGTTGCCATTTCCTTCTCCAGGGGATCTTCCCCACCCAGGGATCAAGTCTCCTGCATTGACATGTGGATTCCTTCCTGCTGAGTCACCTGGGAAGCCCCACCTGTATTAGTATGACGGTGCAAAACCCCTGGAGCTGGCAAGTTGTTAGTTACTACTGGGTTTCAAGACATCTTCCCTTTGACCCAGAAACCTCACCGCGGGGACAGTCCCACACTGGTACTGCCACGTGGACAGAGATGTGTGTGCCTGCATTGCTAAAAAGAAGGGCAATAAAGATAGATAACAGAGGTAGCCCAGGGCAGTGGCTGAAGACTGTAAAACTTAGACATAATTGACACAACCCATGTCTGGGAAGGTGCCGTGGAAAAGAGAATGGCAACCCACTCTAGTATTCTTGCCTGGAGAATCCATGGACAGAGGAGCCTGGTGGGCTACAGTCCTTGGGGTCGCAAAAGAGTCTGACACTACTGAGCAACTAACACAACAAGATATTAAGAGACCAAAGGTGTGAGTGGGGCTAAAGTTTTTGCTTATAAGTCTTTAAAGAGACACAGGAAGAAAGATCGTGTAGCTGGGGCAAGCCTCTGACTTGTGAGCCAAGTAGATAACATTACCTGTTCAAAAAAACAAATTAACGTTAAAAAAAAAAGCTAGAGAGACCATGCCTGGCCCCAGTGCAGGTCCATCATGTCAGTCTCAGGGATGTGGGGAAATCAAAAGAGAGGTTCCCTGGGTGAATCTAATGCACACATCTGCAGGCAAGACAGCAGCCACAGGTGTGCTCCATTTTTCTGGCCAGGTGAAAAAACTAGAACCTTGTCAGATTAGATTTCAGGAGTCCCAGACCCACCTATGCTGGGCAAGTGGGCAAGGAGCTGATAACCTCATAACCTGATAACCTCAGTTCTCTTATCTGTAAAATGGGGCTAAACCTTCCTTAAGGCTGGTTCCCCAAGTGCTTCTTTATTTTTTTGGTCATACCACACTGCATGTTCCCTGACCAGGGATCAAACCTGTGCCCTCTGCAGTGGAAGCTCAGAGTCTTAACCACTGGACCGCCAGAGAAGTCCCCCCACAATGAATGACCCCCAAGGTCATTCTAGAAGCCTCTGGTGAACCCCTGACCTCAAGTCTGAGCCTTTTCTTCCAGACATTGTGTTTGCCATTCCCTAAGTGGAACTCAGGCGTCCCAGAACCTGGAAAGTGGTAAAGACCCTGCCTGCCAAGGCAGGAGACATAAGAGAGGAGGGTTTGGACCCTGGGTTGGGAAGATACCCTGGAGGAGGAAATGGCAACCCACTCCAGTATTGCTGCCTGGAGAATCCCATGGACAGAGGAGCCTGGCAGGCTACAGCCCATGGGGTCGCAAAGAGTTGGACATGACTGAAGTGACTTAGCACGCACAGGCACACACACGAGTGGAACCCAGCAAACCGATGTTTTGAGAGCACCAGTTCTGGCGTCCAAACTGGGTTCTAATCCTGGCTCTGCAACTTGCTAGCTGTGGGAGCTGAGGAAGGCAACGCGCCTTCTTGGAGCCTTACTTCCCACATCTGTGAAATGGGGGTAAGCATTCCTAGCACAGAGTCCCTGCGGACTGGAGGAGAGACTGCACATGCGCACTTAGCTTGGGACCTGGCACATAGTCGGTGCTCAGTGAACGGATCCATTTCACACCACTCTGTCTGCCACACGTAAACTAGTGAGACCAGCCAGGACTGAGCCTCTGCTTGGTACAAAGGTCCCCCACCTGTGAAGTGGGGCGAGGAGGCACATCCACCCCTGGTGATCATCGCCTGACTCCTGTTCTTCCCCTCACCTTCCCCAGAGTCTGAGTTCACCTGGACAGCACACAGGTCCTCCCTCCCATCCGTTTTGTCCATCCAATCCCTCTGGAACCGGTTTAACCAAGGATGGCCATTGCAGATATCACACCCCCTCCCCCATAAAAGTCCTTGGGGGTCACAACCTGCCTGCAGCGGGCCTCAGCTGTGAGAGTGAGACCTGGCTGAAACTGGAGTCACGCAGCCGTCCAAATGCAGCCAGGATATGCTAAGATCCAACTTCCAGAGTTCTCCCGAGAAGGAACCCAAGCCTCGGCTCTGGTTTTACAAACGTCCCAAGGACTCAGATAAGGGGTAGACCTTCCCACCGCCACTTTGTGCAATCCACTGGCCACACCCACCCAGGAAAAGGGGGCGGGATTGGCCCCAGACCCTCCCAGGGTCAGCTGGGGTGCCAGAAGGAGGGCAAGGGAGGGGCCAAGTCCCCAGGCGCCAAAACCATTTGGAGAGGAAAGGGCTTTGCTAGGCAGAGGGATTGCTCCCCTGACGGGGATTGGGGGGTAATTCCTACGCGGAACGGGCTGAGGCTTGTCTCCAAAGTGCGTCAGCAATGCAGGAGGAAGTGGTTTGGGACGGGGGACTTAGCCCCCCGCCCCATGCTGCCACTTCTAGGGTGTTCCTTCGTGCGCCTCCCCCCCCCGCGCCAAAGTCCTAGATATTGAGATAAGAAAGTCTGAAAGTCTAAGCCTGTTCCAGAAGTTGAATTTTTCTGGGGAGGGAAAAGTGCGCAGGCCAGGCTGGAGACCCCTCCCCAGGCCGCGGAGACGAGCAGAGTCCCCAGGAAGGCCCTCCCTGTCCCCACCTCCGTTAGGGCACCCCAGGACTCAGCGGACCCCGCCCCCACCTCAATCGGGGCCCCTCGCCTCTCACCGCGGTCAGCAGGACGTCCAGGGCTCAGCGGCCACTGCTTCAAAGCCAGCTCCAAAACCGTCCTGGGTCGGACCAAGACCTGCCTTTATATTTGGGGGCGGGCGCCCGGGAGTGACGGGTCGGAGGACCAATCTGGTTGGGGGCCGCCTGCCTCCAGGCCACGCCCCTCGCCCGGCTTGGGACGTTGGAGCCACAAGTGAAGTCCAGGAAAAGCTGGACTGACTGGGGCGCCCTCCCAACTGTGCAACCAGTTGGCGACACCCGTACGATCCCGGAGCCAGCCCAGGAGAGCCCCGTCCCCGTCTGGGACCCTGGGAGCTCGGCGATGGGAGGTGATCCTAGGGTCCCCTGTCCTTACCCAATCGAGGCTGTGAGAACTCAGAGATCATTGCGTGAGGCCTCCGTCTGTCAGGCGCCACCCTCCATCCCGACCCCTCCGAAAGAGAGTGATGGAGCCGGCCCCGTCTAGCATTATGAGCAACTTGCCCTGACCTATATCGAGCCACTCAATCCTCACAACACTATGTGCCCTCCCTTTATCACCTCATTTTACAGCGGAGTAAGCCGAGGCCCAGAAAGCAGGAACCAGGGACAGCGCAGGGGCCAACCCTCTCTGACTCCTGGATCAATTCCCTCCTGAAGGTGCGTCATTTGGATTCCCCCTCCCCACCACCAGTCCCCCATAACCTTTATTTTCTTTGTCTATAAACCAGGGTCTCAAACTCAGATGGCCCCAGGGACCAGGCAGAAGGTAAGTGCTTCTGCTTAAAAAAAAAAATAAAAGTGACAGCATGCCTTTTCTCCTGGAGCAGAGTTTTAACCCTGAGGGAGACACTCCAAGGTATTGACAGATCCACGGGGATTCCAGACTTAGACAAAGTGTCCTTCTTCTTAAAAAATTTGACCAAATGAAAATCAATGGAGCTATGTGATAGAGTTTTCAGAGATTTTGGGAATGTTCTCGAACTCTGTGCCATGTAGCATAGTGGCCACCAACACCACATGGCTATTGCACACCAAGAAACTGAACATACATGTTTCAGCAACTACATGCGACTTGTCAGATTTCTGAGTCTGAATCCCCAGAATGATTAAATCAGGTATATAAAATTATCAAAGAAAAAAATTTCATATTTGTGTCATGCTCCCCCCCCATCCATTCATTTTCCTACTCATTCATTCAACAGTTCTTACTGAGCTGCTGTGCTGGACGTGGGGAGCCCGGGAGCAAAAGGCAGGTCCCAGCCTTGTGATGCTCACCAACCCAGTGGGGAATGGGCCATAAACAAGATAAGTGAGGGCAATGCACAATGGGTCAGGTGGTGGTAAATGCTACCAAGAAGAGCAAAGGACTGGGATTGAGAATGTCCGCACTTTTTAATAAGGTAGACAGGGGTGGCCTTTTAGAGTGCCATTTGAGTGCAGAAAGGAGGGAGGAAAGGAGGGAGCCACAGAGAAATCTGGGGCGATGTCTGATGACAGAAACAGCCCATGCAAAGGCCCTGAGGCTGGGCCATGCTTGGTCAATTGGTTGTTGTTGTTCAGTCGCTCAGTCGTGTCCGAGTCTTTGTGACCCCGTGGACTGCAGCACCCCAGGCTTCCCTGTCCTTCACCATCTCCCGGAGCTAGCTCAAATTCGTGTCCATTGAGTCAGTGATGCCATCCAACCATCTCATCCTCTGTCATCCCCTTCTCCTCCAGCCCTCAATCTTTCCCAGCATCAGGGTCTTTTCCAATGAGTCAGCTCTTCGCATCAAGTGGCCAAAGTATTGGAGTTTCAGCTTCAGCATCAGTCCTTCCAATGAGTACTTGGGGTTGATTTCTTTTAGGATGGACTGGTTTGATCTTCATACTGTCCAAGTGACTCTCAAGAGTCTTCTCCAGCACCACAGTTCGAAAACATGAATTCTTCTGCACTCAGCCCGTCTTCTTTATGGTCCAACTCTGACATCTGTGGTGAATACTGGAAAAACCATAGCTTTGACTAGATGAACCTTTGAATTGGAGATGCAGTTAAAACCTGATGGAGGGACTTCCCTGGTGGTCCAGTGGCTACAACTTTGTGCTCCCAAAGCAGAGGGCCTGGGTTTGATCCCTGGTCAGGGAACTAGATCCTACATGCTACAGCTAAGACCCAGCACAGCCAAATAAATTAATTTTTAAAATATTTTTAAAAATGATTTGACTGAGGCAAAATGAGGAGAGGGAGAGAGCTGGAGGAGAATGGGTCTGGGATGGGCAGAGCTCAGACACGTGAAGTGATTTGTCCAAGGTCACAAAGCTGGGAAGTCACCAGGAGATATGTATGACTGGTAGCCTTCAGCTTCTGAGTGGCCTTCAGTGCTGGGATGTGGCCAAAATACCCCTGCTCAAGGGGATGTAACTCAATTCTGATTTGGAAAAGAAGGTCTTGATGATTTTGAACCACACCTTCCACCCTGGTATGGGGGTTGTCTCCACCGCCAATCCCTTGTGAGCACAGCCAAGAGTGCACGCCTGGGTGGGGGAGGGGGAGGGAAGGTGGCCACACCCTGGGCTCTCAGCACCACTGCCTCTTCCTCCTGGAAGCCTTCCTGCCTGCCTCCCCAGGCTCGTCCAGGCTAAGGTTGCCACATAAAACACAGAATGGCCAGTTAAATTTGAATTTCAGGTCAACAAAAATATACCTTTTGGGGGTTTAAGTGTATTCTGTGAAGTACTGGATGTATTTATACTAAAAAATTATTCAGTGTTGGTCTAAAATTCAAATTGAGCAGGGCATCCTATTTATTTTATTGTTTTGACTGAACCTGACAACCCTACCCCCAAACTCATGTCCATTTCTCTGCTCCAGCCTTGCCCTCCTGAAAACTCTGTCACTTCCCAGCCTTGAGTGGGGAGCTCCTTGAGGACAGCACCTGTTTCCAGGAGCCCTAGGGTGGCAGGTAAGAAATTGCTGCTGTTTTTCTGAGCAATTTTGTTACATTATTCAGCGGCCTGATTTTGATTGTTCCCATTTTCTGGATGAGGAAACTGAAGATTCAAGAGGTGTTGTAATCAGCCCTGGGACACACAGCCACAAATGGATGGCTGCTGGGTTTGTATCTAAGGTCTTTGTTTCTGAGATCACTGCCTGCTTCCTCCTCCTTCTCTTTCTCCTTCTCCTCCTCTCAATTCCCTTCCAGTGGAAGGGTTCTGAAAACTCTTAGGACTTTTCCACCGAACAGGGAAAGGCAGGCAAGCATCATGCCACAAGGTGGCGCTGCTGCTCCCAGATTGGTACCGCGCTCAGTCTGCCCTCTGACCCTTCCTCCAGCCACCCATTTATCAAGCATCTCCTATGATGCACCAGGCAGGTCAGGACCCAGCGACTCACTGGATATTCAATCGTTCAACAAACAATTATTAAGTGCTTGCTGTGTGCCAGCACTGCCAGGCAGCCGTGGGGACCCAGTCTCGATCTCTGCCTTCATGGCACTCAGAGTCGAGTGGGGAGACCCACATGGGCGAGCAGGGCCCCCATTTAGACCTTGACAGGTTTGAGACCCTTGTTCTGTATCTGATGCCTCCCTTCAGGAAAAATGATCTCTTACAATTGCGTTGGTATTATTTTATTCATTTTTTCTTTTGATTTTAAGAGAAATTAAAATGAAATCATTCTGTATGTCCCTGAAAGTGCTGTGGGCCCTGGGTCTCCTGTGTCTGATGGATGACAAGTTGCCCCTGGTGACCAGGTGGGTGAAATAGAGTTGGTTGGGGCTGTGATGGGGGTGCATGGGGATGGTGGGGCCCAGAGAAGGCACTGGACTTAGATGTGGGGGGTGGTCCCGCAAGCCTTCTAGGAGGAGGTGATATCTAATCTGAGGCCTGAGAGATGGAAGGCAGAGATGAGTCAGGCAGATGAAGGTATTAGAGAGCTGTTCCAGGCAGAGAGAATAGAGAGGGTGAAGGTGCAGACCTAGAGGGTAGACCATGGCCATGGGCTGGGGAGTGTCAGGGAGGGGAGATGGAGCTAGACAGGTCAGCAACAAGGGCCAGGATGGCAGAATCCTGAGGGTACTGGGGAGCCACAGAAGTTTCTGGAGCAGGGGCAGCAGGGGCATGCTGGAGCATTTGAAAGATTTCTTAGGTCATCCTGTGGATAAAGGAAACCTGGAAGAGGAAAATGAGCCCACCTGCTTCAGGTAAGTCTTGTAAGGTGGAAGAGGGAGTACAGGAGGATATTCCAGAAACAGTGATGATTATTCATTCCAGACGTATTTATTAAGCACCTCTTGTGTACCCTCCTCAGGATACAGCTGTGAGCCAGACAGAATCTCCTTGCCCTCATGGAGCTGACATCCTAAAGGGGGAGACAGAGCTCACATAACTCTCAACACTTAGTGTATTAGAACATGGTAGGAGGTACAGAGAAAAATATAGCAGAAAAAGGAGATGGGAAATTGGGGTGGTTTACAATTTTAAATAAGGTAGACCTGGGAAGCTTTCCCATGGAGGTGACAGTTGAGCTGAGACCTGGAGGAAGGGAGGCTTTTGAAGGGACAATGTGGCTTTCAGGAGGATGTGTGCTCCAGTTGGTAGTAACAGGTGAGCAAAGGCCCTGGCGCAGGACAGTGCCTAGTGTGTTGGAGGAACAGCGAGGAAGCCGGCGTGGCTGGAGCATAGTGAGCAAGGGGGAGAGATGGAGGAGGAGAGGGCAGGGAGGGGACGGGCAGGTCGTGCAGGACCTTGTGAGCTGAGGGGGAGGGCTTGGGCTTTTGCTCTCAAGAAGGTGGGAGCCATGGAGGGCTGTGGGCAGAGGACGGATGGGACCTGACTCAGGTTGGGGTGATGGGCCCTACCTGGGGACCTGAGAGAACAGGAGGCTTTTGGGAAACCACGGCTCCTTTGAGGAGGGAGGGACTGGGAGGTGGTAGTAGGGGTTGGTTGGAGCCCTGATGGGGAAGGGGCTTCCAGTATGCAGCAGAGGTTTGGGGCCTTAATTGTGGGAACAGTGGGTGCAACTTTGGATTCAGAGGAGAGGAGGGGCCCCATTCAGATCTCTGGGGACACAAGGGTGGAAGCAATTCAGGAAAGGACAAATGGATATCTGAGGGGCAGGCAGGAACCCATGGCTCTGTCTGTTGGGGTGGTGGGAAGTTGGGAGAGATACTTCAGGCCGAGGTTTGGAAAGTGAGGTTGATATGGACGTCTGGCTGGGAATTTGGTGGTGGGGCATACAGTGGGGTGACCCTGAGGCCAGGACCAGCAGAGGAGCAAGTCTGGGGGACACTGGTAAGCAGTTTTGACTCTCCTAGAACTCCTGGCCTAGCATTGTGGATTTAGCATATAAAAATCTAGGACTCCTGGTTAAATGTGAATTTCAGGTACACGGTTAATATTTCTTTCGTATAAATATGTCCCAAAGATTGCAAGGGATGCACTTACGTTGAGAAATAACTCGTTTACCTGCGGGACCTGTACTATTTTCTGGTAACCCTACCCCGGCCAGGACAGACCTGCCCACCTTGTCTCCCCCACCCACGGCCAGTGGGTGGACAGCCTGATCGACTGTGGTCTGATGGCGGAAAGCAAGGTTTTGTCTCCACGTCTGCTCACTGCAGGAAGCTGGGGGTCTTTTAACATGCAGGCCCTGGCCTGTCCCCGCCCCCCCGCCCGGGTGGCGCCAGCTGCCCGATGCCCCTGCGAAGCTTGGGGGAGGGGAGATGTTTCCTTGGCCAGCCTCTCCCAGGCCAGCACAGGGTGGGTGGGGGTCCACACTGGGCACCCCCAGGCCCAGAATGCAGGGCCAGGGGTCTGGGCAGCAGGAGGACCTCTACGGGGCCTTTGTCCCCTCCAACCTGGTGGCCCATCTAGCTCGGAGCCAGACATCGGAAGCCCCCTGGCCTTTCTGTGAAGTTCTGCAGCTCAGACTTCCTTGTCAGAAAGTACCGGAAGGACAGAGGCCTAGGGGCTGCTAACCAGGAACCAGATCCCTCAGGTCTGCAGCCACGTGCCCCCCACGGCCCCCACACTGAGTGGCCTTGTGTGGGGTGGCCAGGCCTGGAGGCTCTGGCCGGGCCCTGCGAGCGCCAGCTGCCAGGATGTGCCAGTCACGTTGGCGGCGAGAGAACGGGCAGTCCTTGGCTCTCTCGGCTGCCCCTTTGTTCCCCGGTGGAGGTGGGGTGCTGTTGTCCTGGCAACCGGCCCCTTCCCCCTCAAACAGTCCCTGGAGGTGAAGATTGGAGGCACCTTGGGTCCAGGGGCTCTGTCCAGAGAGGGTCCCTTGTCACCCAGGGTAGCAGAGAAGTCCCCTTCCCCCAGCCAGCCCTGCCTGCTTGGAGCTCTGTGTCCGGACCTTGGGGGAGGCCAGGTCACCCCCTTGGGATTGGAATGCCGGAGGTGGCAGCAGAGAGGGGGGTGGGGGGGCATTTCCAGCGAGACAGGCGCTGTGCTGGCAGCTGCTGGCCTCCCCCACCCCTGCGCCGCCCGTCATATGTCCCCTAAGTTGAAGGCTGCAGCTGGTGTGGGTGGCTTCAGTTCCGGGGGGGATGTTATTTTGGGGGTGGGGGCAAAGGAGCATGATAGGTGCCCCCACCCAGGGCAGGAAGTGAGGCGGCCCCAGCTGCTTCTCCGGTTGGCACACCTGGTCCAGTAGGCACTGGCGGCCACCGCACAGGAAGTGTTCCCAACGCCCGCCTGTGTGGTCCCCTGAATCTGAGGCCCCGGCTGGGAGGCGGCCAGCAGGGAGGGTGCAACCCACCCCCCACCCCAGTGTGGGCCACAGTTTTCCAGAAGACCCTCAGCTGGGGTCGCAATGGTGGCGCCACCGCCACCTGAGTGAGTGCTTCCTCAGGCTGATACTGTTTATAGATGTTAATCGCGAGACATCTGGAGGGAGAGGTGGCGGATGAATCTGAATTCTCTAGATGGGGAAACTGAGGCTCAGAAATGGAAGCCACTCTGGCGAGGTCACGCAGCATAGGAACCACGGAGCTGGGAATCTCAGGAGCTTTTAGGATTTTTTGGCCACATAGCATGGCTTGCAGGATCTGCTCCCCGACTAGGGACTGAACCCAGGCCATGGCAGTGAAAGTTGGGAACGTTAACCACTCGGCAACCAGGCAACTCCCTAATCTTGATTTTAAAGATGAAACTGAAGCCCAGAGAGCCTGTATTTTGGACTCCTGGGCTCCAGGTACCCATTTCTCTTGACTGGTTCCTTAGCGTCCTTTCAAGCTTTGCAGTAAGAAAAGCTGAAGTCCAGAGAGGAGATAAAAGTCGAAACTCGAACACACAGTCCAGTGCAGGCCCCTCTGCTCTTTTTCACAAAGAAAGCCTGCAATGGCTGTGTGCACTCAGACCCTCCAGGGTCTCTATTCCAGTTCAGCCCCTCATTGACGCCCAGGGACCCTGGCTGGGAATGTCAGCTGCCTCAGCTCTGTGCCTCTGTGAACCATGTCCTTAACTTTCAGCTGAAACAGTAATAATAACTGCCGAGGGCAGTATGCAGAGGGGTTAGGGCATCTAATCTTGGCTGCAAGCACTTGGGCAAATCACTGCTCCTCTCTGATTGATCCTCAGTAGTCTCAACTGTAAAATGGGTTGAGGATTGTTATCCCTAACTCACAGATGATGGAGAGGATTAAATGAGGTAACGGGGAACTTAGCAGGGTGCCTGGGACACGGGAAGCACCATAGAAGGGTTGAGTACTTTTTACAAATTTTAAACTGTGGTAAAATACACATAACATAAAATTCACCATTTAAGCCATGTTAAAGTGCACAGCTAAGTGGCATTAAGTACATTCACATTGTTGTGCAGCCACCCCCACCATCCGTCTACAGAACTTTCTCATTTTCCCAAACTGAAACTCTGTGCCCATGAAACCCTGACTCCCCATGCCCCAGCCTCTGACCCCCATCATCCTACTTTCTGTCCCATGGTTCTGACTACTATAGGGACCTCCTATGAGTGGAATCAGACAGTGTTTGTCCATCTGTGTCTGGCTTATTTCGCTGAGCATGATATTCTCAAGGATTATCCTTTTTGTAGCAGGTGTCAGAATCTCCTTCCTTTTTAAAGCTGAATTATATTCCCATATAGGTGGAACACATTTGTGTATTTATTCATCCTTTGATGGACCCTTGGGTTGCTGAACCAGGATAGTGATAAGGGAAAGGGTAATTATCTAGAAGGATTTTTGAAAGTGGATTCAACAGAATATGCCAAGGAATTGGCTGGGAAATGTGATTTTTAAAAACTATGTCCACATATTTTGGACATTGCTTTAAAAAGGTGAAACCTGGGACTCCCCTGGTGGTCCAGTGGTTAGGACCCATTTCCACTGCAGGGGAGATGAGTTTGAACCCTGGTGGGGGAACGAAGATCCTGCATGCCTTGTAAAGTGGCCAAAATAAAAAATAGAATAATAATGCCACATCAATTAAAAAAAAAAAACTAAAATAAAAGATGGAGCTTAATTCTCTTCCCTATGACTATGGGCCGAATTTAGTGACTTATTTCTAACAAAATATGGCAGAACTGTGTGTCTGATACCTACAAGGCTTCTGAAACCAGATCATAGAAGGCACCGTAGCCTTCCCCATCCCCACTCTTGTGTCTTGCTGCAGGGGAAGCCAGGTGCCATCTTGTGAGGAGACCCAAGAAGCCCACTTAGCAAGGAACTGACGCCTCCCACCAATAGTCATGTGAGGAAGTTTTCCTGGGAGCAGCTGCCCTAGCCCCAGCCGAGCCTATAATCACAACTACATTTTGCTTTGTTTGTTTTGTCCACCCGGCGTGCGTGATCTTAATTCCCCCACCATGGATCAAACCTGTGCCCCTTGCAGTGGAAGTGCAATCATAACCACTGGACCACTGGAAAAGTCGACAACTGCATTGTGAAAAGCGGTCTCACGGACTGCTGTGTAGCGAATGGACTGTAGAGGGCAGGAGTGAGAGCAGGGCCCCCTGGGAAGTGGCTACGGCATCAGTCCAGGCAACCAGGCGTGGATGGAGATGGAAAGAATTAGATGGACGGATTTAATAGGTATTCAAGAAGTGAGACAAACAGGACTTGGGAGAAGAAAATGTCAGTGATGACCCTTAGGTGGGCTCTTCACTGAAATGGAAAGCTGAGGGAGGAGTAGGTGAAGGTGGGGGAGGGGGAGGGGGGAGGATGACTCGGTGAGTTTAGTTGTGGCAACATTGAGTCCCTGTTCCCAAAATGTTCAACGGTCTCCCTAAATGTATCTACTTGTATAATAAGAATAGACTGTATGGATGTGAGAGTTGGACCATAAAGAAGCCTGAGTGCTGAAGAATTGATGCTTTTTAACTGTGGTGTTGGAGAAGACTCTTGAGAGTCCCTTGAACTGCAAGGAGATCAAACCAGTCCATCCTAAAGGAAATCAGCCCTGAATATTCACTGGAAGGACTGATGCTGAAGCTCCAATCCTTTGGCCACCTGATGCGAAGAGCCGACTCATTAGAAAAGACCCTGATGCTGGGGAAGACTAAAGGCAGGAGGAGAAGGGGACGACAGAGCATGAAACGGTTGGATGGCATCACCGACTCAATGGACATCAGTTTGAGCAAGCTCCAGGAGATGGTGAAGGACATGGAAGCCTGGCAGTGTTGCAGTCCATGGGGTCGCAAAGAGTTAGAGATGACTGAACCAAAACAAAAAGAGGGGCTCTTCATTGGGGGTGATTCAGCCCACCCAGGGACATTTGACGATGTTTGGGGAAATTTCTGTTGTCACAACTGTGGTGGGAGGGGCGCACAGGGACGGGGGAGTGGGGTGCTCTCAGCATCTAGTGGGTAAAAGCTGGAGATGCTGCTTCAGTTCAGTTCAGTTCAGTCGCTCAGTCGTGTCCGACTCTCCGCGACCCCATGAATCACAGCACGCCAGGCCTCCCTGTCCATCACCAACTCCCGGAGTTCACTCAAACTCATGTCCACAGAATCGGTGATGCCATCCAGCCATCTCATTCTCTGTCATCCCCTTCTCCTCCCGCCCCCAACATCTCCCAGCATCAGAGTCTTTTCCAGTGAGTCAACTAGTCGCATGAGGTGGCCAAAGTATTGCAGTTTCAGCTTTAGCATCAGTCCTTCCAATGAACACCCAGGATTGATCTCCTTTAGAATGGACTGGTTGGATCTCCTTGCAGTCCAAGGGACTCTCAAGAGTCTTCTCCAGCACCACAGTTCAAAAGCATCAATTCTTCGGCGATCAGCTTTCTTCACAGTCCAACTCTCACATCCATACATGACCACAGGAAAAACCATAGCCTTAACTAGACGGACCTTTGTTGGCAAAGTAATGTCTCTGCTTTTTAATATACTATCAAGGTTGGTCATAACTTTCCTTCCAAGGAGTAAGCGTCTTTTAATTTCATGGCTGCAATCAGCATCTGCAGTGATTTTGGAGCCCCCAAAAATAAAGTCTGACACTGTTTCCACTGTTTTTCCATCTATTTCCCATGAAGTGATGGGACCAGATGCCATGATCTTTGTTTTCTGAATGTGAGCTTCAAGCCAACCTTTTCACTCTCCTCTTTCGCTTTCATCAAGAGGCTTTTTAGTTCCTCTTCACTTTCTGCCATAAGGGTAGTGTCATCTGCATATCTGAGGTTATTGATATTTCTCCCAGATCCTACAATTCACAGGACCATCGCCTATAAAAAGATTTCAGTTCAGTTCAGTTCAGTCGCTCAGTCGTGTCTGACTCTCCGCGACCCCATGAATCACAGCACGCCAGGCCTCCCTGTCCATCACCAACTCCCGGAGTTCACTCAAACTCATGTCCACAGAGTCGGTGATGCCATCCAGCCATCTCATTCTCCGTCGTCCCCTTCTCCTCCCGCCCCCAACCTTTCCCAGCATCAGAGTCTTTTCCAGTGAGTCAACTCGTCGCATGAGGTGGCCAAAGTATTGCAGTTTCAGCTTTAGCATCAGTCCTTCCAATGAACACCCAGGACTGATCTCCTTTAGAATGGACTGGTTGGATCTCCTTGCGGTACAAGGGACTCTCAAGAGTCTTCTCCAACACCACAGTTCAAAAGCATCAATTCTTCGGCGATCAGCTTTCTTCACAGTCCAACTCTCACATCCATACATGACCACGGGAAAAACCATAGCCTTGACTAGACTTACCTGACCCCAAATTTCAATGGTACCGAATTGGAGAAATTCTCGGGTAAACAAATGGCCAGAATAAGAAAATCCCAACTTCAGTGGAGGTCGGTTATTCAGTAACGTTTTATTTCATTTTTTTTTAAGTTTTACTTTTTGAATATGCAACAGTAAAGTACAGATCAAGTTTCCTGAGCAGCTCTCCTCCAAATAACTATCCCCAAACAGCTAGCAAAAGGTGAAAGCCTGAACAAGCCACAGGTGGGAAGTTTTTAATGAATCAGGATGCAAGAGACTTAAGCCACCTCCTCTTATACCCTATTGGCCAGGTCAGTCACATGGTCTTGTCTAAATACAAGGGATGCTGGGAAATGTAGTCCAGCCATGTGCCTAGGTGGAAGAAGGAAAGTCGGATGGAAAAGGAACCACTTTGTGCCACAGTATTATTATTGTCCTCATTATTTTTGTTATTATTCAGACCTAGCAGCTTCCTGAATGTGTTGCTACTCTTGCATTCTTTTTCAACTCTAGTCCATCCACAGTGTCAGTGGAGTGATTTTTCAGATCTCCTCTCTCAAATCCTGGCTCTCTAGCCCCGTCTAAAGAAAAGCGCTCCAATCAGTTCTGCCTCAGCCAGAGGATCAAGTCCAGTGCCCTTGGCCTAGTGTTCCAAAGTACAAAATGTTGACCAAGCAGTAGGGTGTAGATGCCTGCAGAAATGAACCCTAAAAGTCATCCATGTTTCAGGACCTGGTAGAGGAGGGTTGAGAGGCACTGGAAGGCTTCCTGGAAGAGGAGAAATGGATGCTATGACTTTGAAGAAAGCAGAAGCCCCAAATCCAAAATCCGAGAAGCTGGGGGAGGATGAAAAGGGTGTAGAATCAGGGAAGTCAAGGGGAGAGGATATATGAGTAAAGAGGAAATGGTCAGCTACAAGAAATGCTGGCGAGAGATTAGAGAGATATCCGGGGTGAGCAAGTGAAGTAGGGAGAGTCCCTCTTTGCTACAGTTCAGGTAGCAAATACAGGAGTCTTTTAAAATAAATTTTTATTTTTGGTTGCATTGGATCTTCATTGCTGCGCACAGGCTTTCTCTAGTTGGGGCAAGAGGGGGCTACTCTCTAGTTGACATTCACCAGCTCCTCATTGCGGTGGCTTCTCCTGTTGCAGAGCACAGGCTCTAGAGCGCAGGCTCAGAAGTTCTGGCTCATGGGTTTGGTTGTTCCAAGACACGTGGAATCCTCCCAGACCAAGGATCGAACCCATGTTCCCTACATTGGTAGGTGGATTCTCAACCACTGGACCATCAGGGAAATCCTATAGGAGTCCTCAGGATTAGAAAAATTACTGTTTTGCAACCACAAGTGTAGTAACTGATTCAAGCTGGGAGCATCCCCGGATATAAAAAACAGTGGGTGAAAACTTATAAGAGGCAAGGTGGTTGCATAATATAGGATTATCTTTCACATAGAATGCTTGTCAGTTCAGTTCAGTTCAGTCGCTCAGTCATGTCCGACTCTCCGCGACCCCATGAATCACAGCACGCCAGGCCTCCCTGTCCATCACCAACTCCCGGAGTTCACTCAAACTCATGTCCACAGAGTCGGTGATGCCATCCAGCCATCTCATTTTCTGTCGTCCCCTTCTCCTCCCGCCCCCAAACTTTCCCAGCATCAGAGTCTTTTCCAGTGAGTCAACTTGTCACATGAGGTGACCAAAGTATTACAGTTTCAGCTTTAGCATCAGTCCTTCCAATGAACACCCAGGACTGATCTCCTTTAGAATGGACTGGTTGGATCTCCTTGCAGTACAAAGGGGAAAAGGCACCTGTCATGAGTATCACCAGAAGGAAGTGATCAATGTTTACATCACCCGTAAGGGGACAGACTGACATTACATGCTGCTCGATACCTTCTCTGCAATCTCTCTGCTCAAATTGCACAACCTGAATAGTTCTTTTTTGCTGTTGCTATTGCTTTGGCTGCGATGGGTCTCAGTCGCAGCACATGGGATCTTTGTTGCAGAGTACAGGATATTTATCATGGCATGAGGGCTCTTAGTTGTCCCATATGGGATCTAGTTCCCTGACCAGGGATCAAACCTGAACCACCTGCATTGGAAGCACAGAGCCTTAGCCACTGGACCACCAAGGAAGTCACAGCATTTTTCATAGTAGCCCAAAGATGGAAACAAATGCCCACCAATGGATGAATGGAGAAAAAAAAAGTGAACTACATGGGCGATGGAATATTATCCAGCCTTTTAAAAAAAGAGGGCGATGGGGATGAAAGGAATGGGGAATTGATGGTTAATGGGGACAGACAGAGTTTCAGTTTGGGAAGGTGGCAAAGCTCTGGATGGTGGGGATGGTTCTGCAATAAAGTGAATGTGCTTAGTGCCACTGAGCTGTACATGTGAAAATGATGAGGGGACTTCCCTGGTGGTCCAGCAGCTAAAACGCCATGCTCCCAATTAAGGGACCCAGGTTCCATACCTGGTCTGGGAACTAGATCCCACATGCCACAACTAAGCTTGAATACAGAAACAGAAGATCCCTCATGCCACAGTGAAGACTCAGAACAACCAAATAAATAAATAAATTTTTAAAAAAGTAAAATAAAAATGGTGAAGATTGGTAAAACTACAGGATGAAACGCAAAGTACAGTGACCCAGCGCCGTGATGCTACAGTTTACTGCGAAACAGCCTGGGAAAGAGGAAACGAGCAAATATGGCCCAAATCAACACCTGGAGCCTCGAGGTGGATGATTCATTGTATCATTCTTTCAAGCCTTTTCCATAGGAATTGGAATTTTTCCAAGTAAAAAGCCTAAGACAGTAAAAGGAGGACCAGGAAGTGAGGTGGCCATTAGTCCAATGACTTGGAGGTCACTTAGACCTGATTGGTGAGCTATTGGAGAAGCCCATGGAAGGGAAATAAATCCTAAAACTCATAACTGACATCCAGCCGGCACTTGCTGTGGTCTAGAAGTTCTCCTAAAAGGGTGCATGTACCCTTTTAATCTTCTCCAAACTCTAGGGGTGAACACTATTGTTCCTCCCATTTTACAGATGGGGAAACTGAGGCCCAGAGAGGAGAAGTCCCTTGTCCCAAATAGAATGAAGTAAGCGTAGTGTGGGCTTCCCAGTTGGCACTAGTGTAAGTAACCTGACTGCCAGTGCAAGAGACATAAGAGATATGGATTTGATCCTTGGGTTGGGAAGATCCCCTGGAGCAGGGAATGGCAACCGACTACAGTATTCTTGCCTGGAGAATCCACATGGACAACGGAGCCTGGTGGGCTACAGTCCATGGGGTTGCAAAAAATTGGACACAACTGAAGTGACTTAGCACACACGCATGCAAGGATAATACAGTGAGATGGGAAAGAATCTGAGCCCTTGTCCCCCAATTCACCAGCACCCTCCTCTAGTCTGATGAAACCTCAGCTGTGAAGAGCACTCACCAGCTATGTTATGATCCATCTCTGGCATTCTTAAAACTCTTCATCCCACCATCCAGGATGAGTGGAGTCCCGAAAAACTGTTATTATGTATTAACAACTACTTGTTATATATTTAACTACCACTTGGGGACTCGATGGACATGAGTTTGAGCAAACTCCGGGAGTTGGTGATGGACAGGGAGGCCTGGCATACTGTGATTCATGGGGTCACAAAGAGTCGGACACGACTGAGTGACTGAACTGATTGACTGGGGATTAGCACAGTGCAGGGGGCCCTGAGGAGGACTCTGCTGTGGTTCAGTTCAGTTCAGTTCAGTTCAGTCGCTCAGTCGTGTCTGACTCTCCGCGACCCCATGAACCACAGCACGCCAGGCCTCCCTGTCCATCACCAACTTCCGGAGTTCACTCAAACTCATGTCCACAGAGTCGGTGATGCCATCCAGCCATCTCATTCTCCGTCGTCCCCTTCTCCTCCCGCCCCCAACCTTTCCCAGCATCAGAGTCTTTTCCAGTGAGTCAACTTGTCGCATGAGGTGGCCAAAGTATTGCAGCTTCAGCTTCAGCATCAGTCTTTCCAATGAACATCCAGGATTGATCTCCTTTAGAATGGACTGGTTGGATCTCCTTGCAGTATAAGGGACTCTCAAGAGTCTTCTCCAACACCACAGTTCAAAAGCATCGATTCTTCGGCGATCAGCTTTCTTCACAGTCCAACTCTCACATCCATACATGACCACGGGAAAAACCATTGCCTTGACTAGACGGACCTTGGTTGGCAAAGTAATGTCTCTGCTTTTTAATATACTATCAAGGTTGGTCATAACTTTCCTTCCCCTTCCTTAATTTACCCCACACATGGGATGAAGCTGGGCAAAGGCCTTTGCAGTGGTCAGGACCAGATGGAGGAAGAGACTGCAATGGGGGAACCCAGTGGAGGGCAAGAGGCATGACTGGAAGGCTTCCGGGAGGAGGCATTGGCTCTGCAGCTTTGAAGAACACATCTTTCTGGACCTAGTTCTGGGGATGTGGGGATGGCCCAGACCTGGCCTTCAGAGTCTTAAGGATGCTCAGGCCAGGGCCAAGGACACGAAGGCAAGCAAGATCATCCCACTCATCCCTAAAATAAGCCTTTTTGAATTTGGGGGAAGCCAGCAACTGGAGGATGTCACCCCAGACTTGGATCCCATTATCCAATGCAAAGGGTAGATCACATACCCAGATCAGCAGGGTCGATCAGTAGATCACATCCCCATCCTGACCCAGCAGTGACCCCCGTCCAGGGAGCCAGGAACGCCACTCAGGCTCTTTTGGAGACTGCTTATAAAAGTGCCTCAAGGGACTTCCCTGGTAGTCCAGCGGTTAAGACTCTATGCTCCCAATGCAGGGGTCCTGGGTTCAATCCCTAGTGGGGGAACTAGATCCCACACGCTGTAACTAAGAGTTCACATGCTGCAACTGGGACCTGGAGCAGCCAAATGAGTAAATTTTTTTTTTAAGTGTATGAAAGTGAGAGCTCTCTCCCATGAAAAAAATTTGCAAAGACAAAATCAGAAAAGAACGAAATCTGTGCATTCTATCTGCACTGCCGCTCCTCAAAAGAGTTAGATCTAAAACAGCATCTCCGAAAGAGTTGCCGCAGGCCAGCCATTCAAGTGTCTATGCCTCCTGTCTGCTGACCGAGGGCCTGCGGCAAGGGTGGGGCAGGTGTGGGTATTTCCTAGCCTGTGGGCGCTCCGGGAGAAATATTTCAGAGTCCTTAGCCCAGAAGAAGCAGTCTGGCCCATTCCTTCATTCCTGACTGCGCTCTGCGCAGGACCTGGCCTGTGCTTTGGGGACCTGACAGAACTGTGCTTGTGCTCAGTTGCTAAATCACCTCTGAATCTTTGGGAGCCCATGGACTGCAGCCCGGCAGGCTCCTCTGTCCATGGGATTTCCCAGGCAAGAATACTGGAGTGGGTTACCATTTCCTCCTCCAAGGGGATCTTCCTGACCCAGAGATCGAACCTGACTCTTATGTCTCTGGAGGGTTCTTTACCACTAGTGCCATCAGACGTTTAAAGATTTTCATGGCCTGATTTGTGTGCGGTGTCTTTTAGTTGCTTGGGGAATCCCATCCCAGATGAAATTCGGGATGCTCAATTAAACTGGCATATCAGATACACGATGAGTGATTCACAAATGATTTTTTAAAAGCATCAGGAGACCCCAAATATGGTGGGGAACATACTTATGCTAAAACAATTATTCTTCTGAAATTCAAGTTCAATTAACCCGGGTGTCCTGGATTTTTATTCCCAGGAAGGACAGAATGTGAGGGACCAGGTTGGGAGTCGCGATACCCGGGTGCAGGTGGCCCAGGTGAGGGATGGGAGCTAGTTGGAGGCAGAGGAGGGGAGAAAAATAGGGGGTCCCAGGGGCAGGTTGGAGAAGTGTCTCTGTGGTTTGGTGATCGATGAGATGTGGGTGGATGAACCTAGAAGACTTGGGCTTTTACCCTGAGTGATGTGGGGGAGCCCCAGGGGAGCAGCTGCAAGGAGAGGAGGGATGTGACATGGGTAAGAGGCTCACAGACCCAACCTGTGGCCTCAACAGCCATCTGTCCCTAGGCATGGCCACAGCCTGGGTCTCTCCCGTGGCACTGCTGATGTTTGGAGCTGGGTCATCCGATATGGGTTTCCGTGGTGGCTCAGATAGTAAAGAATCTGCCTGCAAACCCAGGTTTGATCCCTGGGTTAGGAAGATCCTCTGGAGAAGGGAAAGGCAATCCACTCCAGTATTCTTGCCTGGAGGATTCCATGGGCACAGGAACCTGGCGGACTACAGCTAATGGGACTGTAAAGAGTTGGACACGACTGAGTAACTACAGACATCCTCCATGGGAGGCTGTCCTGGGCACTGTGGAGCAGCATCCCTGGCCCGCACCCAATGGATGCCAGGAGCACACCCTGCTCCTTTAAGTCAGGACAACCAACACAACCAGACTTTGCCAATATCCTGTGGAGGGCAGGGTCACTCCCAGTGGGGGATCCCTCATCTAGGTAGTGTAAGAGTAAGCAAGGAGATGGGTCTGGAGTGCTAACCGGGGCAAGTCCTGGTTGTCAGGCTTGAAGGCTTTGGCCTCTCCTGTCATTTACAGATCTTTCTTGGGATGGGAGAAGTGGATGCCTGCACGGCTGGAGCTTGGTGAGGTTTGGGTCACACGCTGCCCATAGGCAGACTCATCCAAAGGCCATTTGTGCAAGGTGAAGGAAAGATCTACCTTCGAGTCTGATAAAACTTTTAATATTTAGACGTTTGGGCATTTAATTCTGTCGATCCGGGCTCATGGGTAACACCGCCTTGGTCTGGCAGCCCGCAACGGTCTGGTTTGAGTCCATAGGGTTGCTGGTGATAATGATGGGCACCTTGGCCTTGACGCTGGTCAGGGACCAGGGCAGGTGGACAGTGCTGACCAGCTCGTACTGGGTGTTCATGATCTCGCTGTCCTGTGAGCCGCTACCGCTCACGGACAGCACAGGCGGGAGGTGGAAAGTGCTGACGATCTTGGTGGCGTTGAAGGCCGTGATGTGGGTGTTCGCCTCCTGCCTGAGCAGCTCACTGCTGTCCACCCTGGAGCGGCGCTCTGCATTGGGCGTGAAGCCCTCGTAGTGCACGCGGGAGTATAGGGCGAAGATGACCGTCTTAATGCACTTGCTGGTCTGGTTGTTGATTTCCGTGGTGAACATGACCCTCTCCCCCGGGGTGAAGGTGTTCTTTTCCATCTGGATCTGCAGGCAGATGGTTCCCTGGCTGCAGCAGTTATAAGACACCTTCTTCTCGGCCTCCACACACAGAGGGTTCTAGAAGAAATGGGGGTGGGGAGGGACAACTGTGAGGGATTGAGGCCACAAGGTCTGTTTGCTCACTTAACAGTCCACCTGGTCTTGAGCCTTTGGGACACTCCAAAGCCCTCTGAACCCTCCTACATTATTGGTGGAAATGTTAACTGGTGCAGCCACTATGGGAAAACAGTATGGAGGTTCCTCAGAAAACTAAAAATAGAAGATGAACTAGCAATCCCACTCCTGGGACTATACAAGGACAAAACTCTAATTCAGAAGGATACATGCAGCTCTACGTTCATAGCAACACTGTTTACAACAGCCAAGACATGGAAACAACCTAAATGTCCACGGATCGATGAATGGACAAAGAAGATGTGGAACATATATACAGTGGAATATTACTCAGCCTTGAAAAAGGATGAAATAAAGGCCATTTGCAGCAATAAGCATGCAATTAGAGATTATCATACTAAGTAAAGCAAGTCAGAAAGAGGAAGGCAAATACCAAGTGATATCACTTATATGTGGAATCTAAAATACAGCACAAATGAACCTATCCACAAAACAAAAACAGACTCACAGATATGTAGAACAGACTTGTGGTTGCCAAGGGGGAGGGGGAGGAATGGGTTGGAAGTTTGAGGTTGGTAGATAAAAGCTATCAAATTTAGAATGGATAAACAACAAGGTCTTAATGTATAGAACAGGGAATATATTCAATATCCTGTGATAAACCATAATGGAAAAGAATATTTAAAGAAAGAATGTGTGTATGTGTATGGACTTCCCTGGCGGCTCAGTGGTAAAGAATTCACCTGCCAATGGAGGATATGGGGGTTTGATCCCTGGGTCAGGAAGGTCCCCTGGAGAAGGAAATGTCAACCCACTCCAGTATTGTTGCCAGGGCAATCCCATGGGCAGAGGGGCCTGGAAGGCTACAGTCCATGGGGTAGCAAAGAGACGGACACAACTTAATGACTAAACGACAACAATATATGTGTATAACTGAGTCATTTTGCTGTACAGCGGAAATTGGCATACAATTGTGAATCAACTATACTCTACTTCAATTTAGAAAAATAAACAATCAAAGCCCTTTTCCATTCTGAGTGTCAATTTCCTTGTCTGTAATATAAACCTAGGAGAAGGCAATGGCAACCCACTCCAGTACTCTTGCCTGGAGAATCCCATGGATGGAGGAGCCTGGTAGGCTATAGTCCATGGGGTCGCTAAGAGTCAGACACGACTGAGCGACTTCACTTTCACTTTTCACTTTCATGCATTGGAGAAGGAAATGGCAACCCACTCCAGTATTCTAGCCTGGAGAATTCCAGGGATGGAGGAGCCTGTTAGGCTGCTGTCTATGGGGTCGCACAGAGTCGGACATGACTGACATGACTTAGCAGCAGCAGCAGCAACATAAATCTAAGAAATTCACCTTGGTTTTATCTCTACATCCATAACTCACTTGCTGTGTGACCTTGAACCAGTGCCTTGACTTCTCTGAACCCTAGTTTTCTGGAAGACAGGGAACGTCTTATAGTCAATAGCCCAAGACCTAGGGCTTACCCAAGTAGCTCAGACTTAAGGAGAAAATATTATGGGCTCTGTATCATGAAAACTGTAGAACTGAAATTATGTAACATGTTTAAATAAAAACTTCAAAAGGCAGTCTTTATATCAACTGGTTAGCTGCTGGATTGCAAATAAAGTAATATATACATTATATTTAATGTGTGGCTTGGGTAACGTTTTACTCTTTCTTAGGGCTTCCCTGGTGGCTCAGATGGTAAAGAATTCACCTACAAGAGACCCAGGTTCAATCCTTGGTTTGGGAAGATCCCGTGGAGGAGGAAACAGCAACTCACTCCAGTACTCTTGCCTGGAGAATTCTACAGAGGAGCCTGGTGGGCTACAGTTCATGGGGTTGCAAAGAGTGGAACATGACTGAGCGACGAACACTTTGGGTAACGCTTTAACTTTTTGTTAGTGGATACTACTTTAAAAGATTTGAGGGAATTCCCTGGCAGTCCAATGGCTAGGACTCAGCACTTCCACTGCCAGGGCCCAGGTTCCAGCCCTCGTCAGGGAACTAAGATCTTGCAAGCCTTGCAGGGTGACAGAAATTTTTTTTAATTAAAAATAAATAAAATTAAGAAGATTTGATGTGATGTGGGGTGTGCTTACAATGAGTTACTCTTCAGTTTTGCTGGCTTGCTGTGTCATCTTCTAGACGAACTCGATAGTTTTACAAATACGTGTGTATGCATGTGTGTTTGTGTGTCTGTGTGGCGTTTGTTATTCTCACGCAGATGTTTGCATTGTTTAGAAATACATTCATTTGTGGTTGAATTGTACAGTATTGTTTTACATATTTGAATGCTTTGTACAATCAATCCTCATGTATTTTCCAGCAACTTGCCTTCCTAGCTTAACATCCTGTGTTTTGAAAGGCATTCACGTTGGTGGCTGTCATTCTGATTCATTAATTTTTCACAACGGCAATGAAGTGTGTTGCAAAATAGCTTATTTATATTTATAAATAAATATTTATATTGTTGTTATGTCTTTGATATCATAAAAGAGCTAGAAGGAGCATGGTGAAGACGCTTCGTGGGCTTACATGCCAGAAAGACTTGCTCTGTGCTGTGCTTAGTTGCTCACTCGTGTCTGACTCTTGGCAACCCCTTGGACTGCAGCCCGCCAGACTCCTCTGTCCATGGGATTCTCCAGGCAGGAATACTGGAGTGGGTTGCCATGCCCTCCTCCAGGGGATCTTCCAAAATCAGGGATCGAACTCAGATCTTCCACATTGCAGGTGGATTCTTTACCGTCTGAGCCACCGGGGAAGCCCAAGAATACTTGAGAAGGTAGCCTATCCCTTCTCCAGGGAATCTCCCTGACCCAGGAGTTGAGATGATATACAGATGGCCAATAGGCACAGGAAGAAATGCGCAATGTTGCTGATCATCAGAGAAATGCAAATCACAGTCACAGTCAGATAGCACTTCATACCCATCAGAATAGCCATCATCAAAAAGTCTACAAATAACAAACATTGATGGGGATGTGGAGAAAAGGAACCCTTGTACATTGTTGGTGGGAGTGTAAATTGGTGCAGCCACTATGGAGAACAGTATGGAGGTTCCTCAAAAAACTAACAACAGAGCTACCATATGATCCAATCATTTCACTCCTGGGTATATAACCAGAGAAAACAACAACTCCCCTGGTGGTGCAATGGTTGAGATTCTATGCTTTCACTGCAGGGGATGTGGGTTTGATCCCTGGCCAGGGAATTAAGGTCCCACACAGCGCATGGTGCAGCTGAAAAAAATGTTGATTGGACCCTCTGAACTGATTTTTTTTGTTATTTCTAGTCTACTTATGGTATGATATCATTTTGTTTTATATGAAACAAAAATGTTGTAAGCCATCAAATTAACTTTTTTCTAGTATATTCTATACTATTTTACTTATTTAATACTATTATTTTCAGTCCTACACATTGATTTTATAAAAACAAAGTTTGTTGCAACCCAGCAAATTTTATATATTCCTACTATTCTGTAGGAATAATAAAATATAAAAATAAAATTTTATATTTTGCTTCTATTCTGTTCTTTCATTTTAAAAAATAAATGGCAGCCCAACAAATGGATTTTTTTTCCGATATTTTCTATTCTACTTATTTTATTTTCTGCATTGTTTTCTCTTTTAATATTTTTTTTTAATTAGAGGACAACTGCTTTACAATATTGTGATGGTTTTTACCATGCATCAACATGAAT
Source organism: Moschus berezovskii (assembly GCF_049115385.1). NCBI lineage: Eukaryota > Metazoa > Chordata > Mammalia > Artiodactyla > Moschidae > Moschus > Moschus berezovskii. The sequence continues at coordinate 94,002,221 of NC_142467.1, forward strand.
CAGCATTGGCTGTACATATGTCCCCTACCTCTTGAACTCTGCTCCCACCTCCCTCCCCCTCTCACTCCTCTGGGTTGTCACAGACTTTGGGTTCCCTGCCTCATGTATTAAACCTCACAATGGCTATCTATTTTCCATATGGTAATGTATTTTGTGGATTGCAAACATTGTTGTTTAAATATAAAAAAGGAAAACAGTATCCTTTAGTACTATTTTAAGAAAACAACATTTGCAACCTACAAAGTTGATATTTTTTAAAAAACATTTTTTTATTTTGGGCTTGCCTGCTTTTTCATTTTGTAGAAATATGCCTTGCAACTTGCTAAATGGATTTCATACCTCACTAATGGATCATGAACGAAAGTTTGCACGACTGTGTTCTAGATCCAATACCCTTTGTCTCAGAGACCTCAGGCTGACCCCTGACCCCTTTAGCCTCACCTCCTGCCCTCTGCCTCTGGCCCCTGCCTATCTTCAGACTTCCCATGCTTTCTCTCCTCTTGGAAGGCTAATTGCAGGCCATTTCATTCTAAGCTCCTCCAGTCTTATTCGAAAATTCATTGCATGCGTTAGGACCCTACAGGCGTGAAAGGACTGGCTGCCCTAACTCAACACCAAGCCAGCAGTTCTGTCCTGGTCCTGAAGGAGGTACCAAGAGACATCAGTGGTGGCCAAGGGGAGATTCCAATGCCAGGCAGGTGGGGTGGCCCAAGAGCCTAGAATTCCAAGAACGTTAGGGTACAAACTCAACATTGATCTTCTGTACCTGGGAGTTTTTTCAGATCTCCCTCTTTCTTTGGCATATGTGAAACTTTGGGGGGATTCATTCATTCAAGCAGTATCATTTTATCAACTTGGTGCCAAGTTCAAGGAAAACCCACAGCAGTGAAGACCAGTCCAGTCCTTGCTCTGATTGGAAAGATGGATATAAACATGGCACACTTTTTTTTTTAATGGTACATTTTTAAGTTCTTTTTTTAAAAAATGTGGACCATTTTTAAAGATTTATTGAATTTGTTACAGTACTGCTTCTGTTTTATGTTTTGTGTTTTTTTCCCTGCTGCAAGAGACTTGGGATCTTAGCTTCCCGACCAGGAATCGAACCTGCACCCCCTGCTTTGGAAGGCGAAGTCACAACCACCAGACCGCCATTGAAGTCCTTTAATGATAGGTTTCTGATAAAGAGAAGTTATGAGGCTATGGCAAGGGGCTAAGGTAAAGGGAGACTCCCTCAGACTTGATGGTTAGGAGAGAGATGTCTTGGGGACAAGTGCTGTACCCAACGGGACTGCTTGTTCCAAGAGACAATGGGTCATGTCTTTCAAAATTCTCAAGGTACACAGAGAGGGGGTAGAAAAATCGAAACCCTTGTACATGGCTGGTGGGAATGTAAAATGGAGCGGCCACTGTGGAAAAGAGTCTGATTGCTCCTCAAAAGGTAAGATGCAGAATTACCATCTGCTCCACCAATTCCACTCCTAGATGGCTACCTGAGAGGAATGAAAACACATCGACGTAAAGACGTGGACACCCATGTTAGCAGCAGCATGGGCCCCAATAGCCAAGACATGGAAACAACCCGACGTCCATCAAAGGATGAAGAGATATACAAAAGGTGGTCCGTCCATGCCACAGAAAGACGATTCACCCTTAAAAAGGAAGAAAGCACTGACACACACACTACAATGTGGATGAACTTTAAAAAGAAATTCTTCAGCTGTACCCCATGGCAGGTGGGACTTTAGTTCCCTGACCAGGGATTGAACCCATACCCCCTGCATTGGAAGGTGGAATCGTAATCACTGGACCCCCAGGGAAGTCCCTGGATGAACCTTGAAAACACTATGTTCAAATAAGCCAGACACAAAAAGGCCACATACTGTCTGATTCCATTTATTAAAACAGGAAGTGTCCAGAACAGACAAATCCCCGGAGACAGAGAGTGAATGTAGCAGTGGCTTGCGGAGGGGAAAGGGAGGTTTGAGGGAAACAGGTAAGGGATGCAAGACTTCTTTGGTTGTCGTTCAGTCCCTCAGTCGTGTCTGACCCTTTGCAACGCCATAGACTGCTGCATGCCAGGCTTCCCTGTCCTTCACTATCTTCCGGACCTTGCTCAAACTCATGTCCATTGAGTTGGTGATGCCATCCAACCATCTCATCCTCTATCAACCCCTTCTCCTCCTGCCTTCAATCTTACCCAGCATCAGGGTCTTTTCTAAAGAGTCATCTGTTCGCATCAGGTGGCCCCAGTATTGGAGCTTCAGCTTCAACATCAGTCCTTCCAATGAATATTCAGGATTGGTTTCCTTTAGGATTGACTGGTTTGATCTCCTTGCTGTCCAAGAGACTCTCGAGTCTTCTCCAGCACCACAGTTTGAAAGCATCAGTTCTTCAGTGCTCAGCCTTCTTTATGGTGAGGGAGGGGAGGCATTAAAGTGTTCTAACACTGACAGTGGTGATGGCTGTACAATTCTGTGAATGCATGAAGAGCCATGGATTTGGACACTTTAAAGGGAAGAATAATAAGGTATGTGAATTTTATCTCAATCAAGATGTTAAAAAAAAAGTGGAAGGAGAAAAATTTTGCTTCTCCCCTCAGCTCCCCTCCCAGGAGGCAGTGGGCAGCCGTCTGTTGCCAGTTTCTCTGGTCTCTGGAAAGAGGCAGTTTGTTACACCTGCAAGGAAGTTCTGTGCATTTCTTATTTTTACCACCAACGGTGCAGGCTAGACACACTGTTCTGAACTTTGCTTTATGCGTCCAACCCAGTAACGAGGAGGTGCTGAGGAGGTGCTGATCCCGAGAGCTGCCTTGTTCCTTTGTCTCTGGCTGTGTCCTGCTCTCTCTCTCTGCTCTATCTATAGAGTTGACCTTTGACTGTGAACTGTTACTTTAATTCCCTTTGCAACAAACATTTAAGTGGTTACCAGTTTCTGGCCTCGCAGGCAATGCATGGAAAGGTCTTATCACACAAATGAAATGACAGTGGTAGGAGAATTTTCTAGAAGGGAAATGAAATGGCTAGGGCAAAGTGCGTGCTCCTTTTCCTTTGGATAGATACGGCTAAATTGCCTTCTGTGGGGGTTGTGGCAGTTCGTCTGGCCATCATCGAAGCAGGTGACTGAAGATGTAGTTTCCGAGCAAAGATCTAAAGGAGGAAGGGGAGGGGTTGGAAGATCCTGTCGCGGGGTTTTGGGCCGCAGGCACACAACATGCAAAGGACCTGGGGCAGGACGGTGTTGGAGGAACAGCGAGGAGGCCCGTGTGGCTGGAGCAGAGTGAGAGGGGGAGAGAGGGAGGAGGGGGAAGGCAGGAAGGGGATGGGGCAGGTCGTGCAGGGCCTTGTGGGCCAGGGGGAGGTCATGCGCTTTTACTCGGAGGGAGGTGGGAGCCCTGGAAGACAGAGGAGGGTCATCGCCTGACTCCTTTCAGCTGGTCTGAGAAGGACAGACTGTTGGGGTCAGGTCTCTGCCCTGGTCCACCAGCTCCTGCCCTCACCCTGCCCTCTCCAATCCGATTAAAACAGTACTGAGTAGTTGAAAAAACACAACATCTTCATACTCTCAAAATGTATCTGCAATAACTCCCTTTGCTGCTGGAGTAGCGATTTGAGCCCTTCCCATGCACCAGGAGTCCTCCATGTGTACCCATCATGCTGGGTGCTTCATGACCCTCACAATCGAGAAAAGTGTTGTTCATCGAGGAAAGTGTTGTTTTCATTATACCCATCATACAGATCAGGATAATCGAGGTTCTAGGAGGTGCTGTAATTGCCCAAGGCCATTAGCTAATGAAGCATCTGGCAGCAGAGACCTCAATCCAGGTCTGGCCCCACACCAGCATTTTGCTCCAATTTCTGTTTTGTGCACCCTGCACTCTAGATTAGTTCTCAAGGGAGGACCAGAGTCTGCTCAAGGTCACCAGAAAGCAGGTGGCCAAACTGGCGTTGAGCTCAGATCTGCTCACCTCTGATCCACCCCTCTAAGCATCTACCCGCCCTGGAATCCTCCTCCTCTGAGGTTGGCCAGGCTAGAGATGATTCCCTATTACACAGATAAGACTACACCTGGGACTTCTCTGGTGGACCAGTGGTTAAGAATCCGTGCTTCCAATGCAGGGGGCTGGAGTTCAATCCCTGGTTGGGGAACTAAGATCCCACCAAGATGCCTCAAGATCAGAACAAAACATAAAACAGAAGCAATAGTATAACAAGTTCAATAAAGAATTTTTAAATGGTCTACATAAAAAACAATCTTAAAAAAAAAGGACTGATGGGGCATAAATATTTTGAGGCTTCCCTGGACACCATGCCGAGCACCATTCCAGGCCCTGAACCTGCAGGAAGTCCACTGACTGCTCCTCCTGAGACCTAGGGGACAGACGCCCTCTCTGTGTCCAAGTGACAGATGAGGAAATAGCACAGAGAGGCCACAGCACTTGCAGAGGGTTACACAGAAGGCAGGTGGGGACGCTGGGATTTTAACTTGGACCTTGAGAACTAAAATGCCAGCACTCTCAGCCATCATGCTCTGATGACAAAGGAGCCCCCAGGGAGGTGAAGTGACTTTGGCCAACGGAACTCCACCCTCCTTCACTTCCACCTCTGCACCTGGCCTCCGGAAGCCATACAGAAACCGCCTCTGCTCAGGTGACCAACGCTACCAGGCCCTTTCTTCCCTGGTTGGAGGCCACCCCTTGCTGTGCTTCTTGGTGGGGAGAGGGTACCATCTCCATTATCCATTCCCAGAGAGTCACTGAGCACCTGGGACACTCAGTCAGGGGTCAGAGTGGGGCATCTGCTCACTGTTGACCTACCTACCCTGGGGTCAAGGACATTCGGGGGCCAGGTCATTCTCTGTGAGGGGCACTGTGGGGTGTTGAGCAGCTTCTCTGGCCCACCCCCTCGATGGCACTCATCCCCCTCCCCAGTTGCATAACCATACATATCATCAGACATCATTGCTCAGTGTCCCCTGCAGCGATAGAATCACCTCGGTTGAGAGCCACAGGCTTAGTTCCTGCCCTGGTTTCTGATTCCCCTTTTTGCAAAACTCCTGAGCTGGAGGAGCGGCCAACACCTTCCCTTCTTTTTCCAGGTTGGGGCCTTCCCTGTCTCCTGGCCGCTCCTGCCCCATCCCTTACCTCTGGGGAACTTTGAGGCCAACCCCTGCTCCCCCTTGCTCCCCACTACCTGCAATGATTTTTCAGTGTGGAAAATCGAGGAAGTGCCTTGAACCATCAAGTATATTCTCTTCTTGGCTAGAATGTGCTCCCGACCCATGCAGGAGGCCTGCACGAAGTAAAAGACGTTGCCGATTTTGCTGGTGAAGGTGGAAGGGAGCCTGGGAGGTAAGTTGAAATGGAAGTCAAAGGTGTGGCTGCCTGCACTTAACCAATTATCTGAAAGCAAAACACACCAATGCCATCAGAAGGTTCTAGAATCTTCCCCCCAACCCCGCTTCTCTTTATTGTTTTGGCAGTTAGCTTTTTCTGGATCTGGCCTCTCTGTCCCTGAGCTAGCTCTGAGCTTCAGGGATCGAAAAAGCGAAGGCTCATAGATATTAGACCTCAGTTGGGCTGGAGATGGAAACTCTGGGCGGGTGGTAGTCACCCCAAACTACCCTCCGGGACCTGCTCACCCCTGCTCTGGGCCTGGGGAACTGGAGGTCTGGCCTGCAGGTTCGATCACACACTTATTCCACAAACACATCTTGGGGCCCGAGGCAGGCAAATCTCCCTGCCCTGGCAGAGGTTGGCCTTCACTGCACAGCACACAGCAGACTGACCGACTGAGTGATGATGGTGGACCAGGGAGGGACTCACACCGCCCTCTCATCTCTGTGACCTCCCTGTTGTACTTTTTCTTACATTTCCCCCAAACCCTCTTACGAGTGCGTCTTCCCAGTCTGACGGCAACCCCAGGGATGCCAGGGACCTTTTCTGTTTTCTTTGCTGCTGCCTCCCTGGTACCTGGCATGGCTGTTGTGCACAGTAGGTGCTTAATACGTGGTAGTTTGTGGAGTAAATGAATTGAGGCTGATGCTCCTGAGGGGAAACGATGCTGCCCTTGGAAATGGAGAAGGGTGGTACCTAATGCTGTGGGGGTTGAGGGGCTGAAGAATTGTTTTGGTTGAAAGAACTAACACCTATTCAGCGCTTACTATATAACCCCTGCTATTCTGAGCCTGAGACACGCTATTAAATCATCAAGTCCTCAAGACAATCTCAGGAGGCAGGACTTCTTTCTGTTCCCATTTTCCAGGTGGGTTAACTGGGACAGAGAGAGGCATCCTGATTGTTGAGTATTAAGGTCCAGCAGTATGTGGATGGGTTTCCCTGGTGGCTCAGATGGTAAAGAATCTGCCTGTAATGCAGGAGACCCGGGTTCGATCCCTGGGTCAGGAAGATCCCCTGGAGAAGGGAATGGCTACCCACTCCAGTATTCTTGCCTGGGAAATCCCATGGACAGAGGAGCCTAGTGGGCTAAAGTCCATGGGATCACAAAGAGCTGGACAAGACTGAGCAACTAATGCACAAACAATATCCATCACTAGATCTGAGCTCCATAGTCTTTTGGTGACCTTCCCCGGCTACCCTAAAATTTTTTTTAAAAAATCTGAAATGAAACTTTGTTCAACCAAGCATTGGCCAAGCGTTCTGATTGACTGTGGCCTGCCTGGAAGCGCTCATTTTGGAAAGGACCTATAGTTCCCTGGCAGCCCAGGCTCCCTGAAGCCTGTCCAGACTTCAGATCTGAATCTGGCAGAGCTGGGGGCTCGTCAGTGCTTCCCTCGAGGGTCTCTCCTAGTCCTCTCCCTCCTTTCTCTTTCCCTGTGACCACAGGAACCAGGCCTCTGCCCATTTCTCAAATCCCTGGGGGTTTGTTGATTGGCTGACAGATGTGTTTGTCTTCCAGGCCCTGGTTCCCTATTCTGGCTAACGTTGGCAGTCATACTGGTCCTTACCCTCCACTGGGAATGTCTTGGTCTTGTGCACGTAGTCAGCCTTGTTGTTGCAAATAACATCCCGGCTATAATCGCGGGATGCCCCAGTTTCTTCATTCCATTCCACGTAACCTCTTCCCACAAGCTCCACCTTCACGACGGGGTCCACCAGGGTGCTGTTCAGAGTTAGGACCACCTGTCCTTCGATGATGCAGCCGGCCAGGTAGACTGCATCCTTGGGAAGCACTAATTCAATCGACTTCACCACAGACATGGGGGGTTGGGGTGACGGAGAAACATCCTTCCCCCTTCCCCATGTCATGGAGATCCTTGGCCGCAGTGAGGTCATCTGTCTGTGACATCAACCAGTCAAGGTTCCAGGAAGGGGTTCCCAATGGCCAGGATTGGTGGGGCAAGGTTGTTGGGAGTGGGTGGCAGTTTGGGAATCCCAAAGTCCTCACTGGTTGATGAAATGGTAGCCTGACCTCTTTTTTCTAGGAAATAACAAACAAATAAGAAAACCACAAGATAGCAATATTCCTGGCAGACAGGGAACACCTGTCATCCTGCCTGATGTCTGGGGCCTGTGTGGGAAGAATTCTCCCAGGCTCTCTGGTGAGTCGTGTTTCATAAGCTTCATTTACAGATGGAGAGAGGATGAGCCCAGGGGTATCTTCTGCTCCATCGGATGGCCCCCAGATGTGGCATGTGCACCCTCCTCAGGGTTAACACATGGATGCTGGGTTCTATGCAGATAATCATTTTCACTTTTTTTTTCGGCTACATGGTGCAGCTTGTGGGATCTTAATTCCCTGACCAGGGATTGAACCTGTGACCTCAGCAGTGACAGTGTGGAGTCTTAACCACTGGACTGCCAGGGAAGTTCCAATCATTTTCTCTTTAATAGCTCTCTATTTCTATTAATGTGTATTAGAAGGAAAATGATAGCGACAGCTAGGACATGGGATTTGCTGTGTCTTGGAGACGCTCAGAGCACTTTGGGCTCCACGTGATCATGGACACCATCATAAAGCACCATCTCCCTGATGGCTGTCTTTCCTCCTGCTTCTCCACTGCACAAGAAGTCCCTGTAGGGTGGGACTTGGTTTGCTGGACCCAGGGCCTGGTGCAGACAAGGGAGGGCAATTAAAGTCTGTTCAATGACTTAATGATTGTCAAGTGCATATCATTTGCAAAAGGGAAACTGAAGCTGTTTGCACCCTCAGGGTGCCTGATCTGCACGTGGGCCGGTGCCTAAGTAGGAGGGACAGCAAAACAGAAGAAGCTTTAGGAAGTGTCTATTCTCCAGGCTCTGGCAGGCCTCAAGACTATGTCATATCTTGCTGTATTTGATGTGATGTCTTTTGCGGACATCAACATTTTGATTTTCCAACTGGTTGGTAAGGTTCTTTTAAAGATGCTTGGCATAGTTTCTTGTTCATGGTTGTTAATTAACCCAAGCAACCCCTCTGACTTTCTTGAAATGAGTAGAGAGATTGGGTGGGGCCCCTCATCACCACTGCTTAAGGTGTTTTCTGCAGGGAAAACCAGACACCTCTTTCTGTGTTGCTTAACTTCAGATATCCAAGGAGGCTGGACTGTGTGCCCTGCACCAAATGTACACAAGGAATATAGGGTCTATTTCTTTTTCAGCCATGCTGAGTTTTGACAACAGCAGGCAAAGAGAGAGGCTATGCTCTTGCCAGGAATGGGCTGGGTTCCTGTCAAGAGATGTTGTCAGTATGGAAGACCTCATCTGCCTCACAAGGTTGGGGAGGTCTGGCCACCTGCTCACATCTGCAACATGGTTGCCATGTAGCTGATGGCTTAGTTTCGATAAACCCGATCAGTTGTGTTGGCGAAAAGGTAGGGGAAAATTAATAGGATCATCTAGACTTTGTGACTGGAGTGTATTCATTCCTATGGCTGCTGTAACAAATATCCACAAATTCCATGCTTTCAAACAAGACAACTGAGTTCTCTTACGTTTCTGGAGGTCTGAAGTGTGAAATGGAGCTAAAGTCAAGGTGTTGGCAGGATTACGTTCTAGAATTCTAGGAAAGAATTTGTCCCTTGTCTTTTCCAGTTTCTAGAGGTTTCCCATCGGAGAAGGCATTGGCGACCCACTCCAGTACTCTTGCCTGGAAACTCCCATGGACAGAGGAGCCTGGTGGGCTGCAGTCCATGGGGTCGCAAAGAGTCGGACACGACTGAGCGACTTCACTTCACTTCATGATGACACTGGGCCAGCCCAGATAATCTAGGATAATCTCCCCATCTGACAATCTTTAGTTTAATCCTATCTGCCAAGTCTCTTTTGCCATGGAAGGTATGATAGTCACAGACCCCAGGAATTAAGATGTGGACATCTTTGAGGGGCGTTCATCTGTCTACCGCTGGAAGAAATAAAAGTAGAAATACCAGAGCCAAGATAGAAGGAACTCTATGTGTGACCAGAGAAACCTTGTGACAACACACATTGGAACTCATCGGTTTTCAGATCACAGCCCTCCCACCCTGTCTACTGCTCTCCAGAGAAAGACCAAAGTCCTCCTGGTGGCCTGTGAGGTCTTACATGACACCCCTCTGACCTCATCCGCTTGCATCTGCACGGCTCTCTGTCCATCTCTAAGCCTTTTCCGGCCTCTGCATTTGCTCTTGCCGCCTCGATCCGTCTGTCCTTGGTTTCTCATCTCAGATCTCAGCTCAAATGTCATCTGCCCGGAGAGGCCCACCTCTCCACCTCAGCCAGAGCGCCTCCTCTCCCTGCCCTCCCACATGGCTGCTGGTCACTCTCCAGCTCTTGTCCTGTCTTCATGGCACGTGTGGTATCTGAAATGATTTGCTTTATTGATTCATTTCTTGCTGGTCTCCCCAGATAAGAATTTAACCTCTCGGGAGACCACCAACAGGGTGGGCCTTGCCCACTTTTGGGCCCCCAGCTCTGAACACCCTGTTCAGGCATTTTGTAGGTGCCCAAAATGGATCACTGTGTGCCCGCCAGTACTGGTCAGAGCAGAGCAGGCAGGGCGGAGGGGGGAGGGCAGCCCTGCCCGCCTGGACAGCCAGGAGAAGGCGGGAAAACGAGGCGGGAAAAACCAGCAAACAAGCCCTGCGGGTGGGTTGGGTGGGGAGCGCTGGAGGGCCCTGGCGCAAGGAAACCGAGCTGGGGCGATCAGGCCCGTCATCGCGGTGCAGGAGGTCTCCTGGGGGGGTATACCCCCAAATTCTCCTGCATAATTTAGACACTGATTACGGTCTTCCTGCCCAACTGGTCAGTGCATGCCTGGTAAGAGGGGCTGAAGAAACAGACTTAGGAGGTCAGGGTGTCTACCCTGGGGGTCTCTGTCCTGGGGGTGACCCTTAGGGCTAACGGAGAGCACCCATGATGAGGGGGCCCAGGTCCCGCCACCCGCCCCGTTGCACGCTGGGCGCGCCCAGCAGAGCGCGCAGGGCTGGGCGGGGCCGTGGCCCGCCGGGCGGAGGGGGGGTGGACAGAGGCGGGGGCGCCCCCCACCCCCTTTCTCTCTTCCCGCCACTGAGGCGGCCAATCACCAGGCAGGCGCCCGCCCCCGGCGCGGCCTCCTGTGGCCCCGCAACTCCCAAACGCCAAGTTTTCGCGGGAAAAAAATCAGAGCAGCTGGCAGCGCAGCGGGCAGTGGTGGCCGTCCGGGCGCTCGGGATCGCACGCACGTCTGCGCAGGGTCCTGGCCACACACACGGCTCCTCTGCCATCCTCAGAAGGGCCAGCGCGCAAGCAGGCGAGTGGATCGTGAGCGGTCAGGCCGTTTGGGGTGCCAGCCCGGGCCAGGGCGCGGACAGTGGGAGGCGGGCAGGACTCGGCGCACCGGGCGCCTTGACTTTGCAAAACTTTCCGGGACGCTCTGCCAGCACGGGAGTACATTTTCCCCGCGCCAGGGCTACCCTACACTTGGTCTCCGGCTTTGTCCCCCAACCCTGCCGGCCCTTAGAAGTCGCCTCGGAAGCCCAGGCTCTGGCAGGAGCGAGCGGAACATCCCAGGCGCCCCGCGGGGGTCGCGCCGGCTCGGTGGGGGAGGGCCGGGCGAGCCGCGGGGGAGGATGTCAGGCTCCGCGCCTGCGCGCGGGGCGCCCCGCGATTCAATTGTCGCGCCCGAGCCCGATTTCGCGCGCCCTTAGTTCCCCGGGCGAGTCTGGGCCAATGAGGAGCGAGAGGGGCGGGGCGGCCGACCGCGGCGGAGCCAATCAATGAGGCGGCTCAAGTGAAGGGGGCGGGACCTGGCGCGCGGGCCCCTTGGCAGTCCCGGCGGTGGGGGTGGGCGTGGGCTCGCTGGCGTGGCCCGCGCGGGCGAGCGAGAGAACAAGAGGGGCTACGGGGCCGTGCGTCGGGGTCCGGGAAACGTGGGCTGGAGCTCCGGGCAGCCGTGGGGCAGAAGTGAGTAGCACTGCCCGCGCGGGGGTGGCCGGGACGGGGCGGCCTGTTGCCATGGCCACAGCGGGGCCCGCCGCGTCGCGGAAGCGCGCGCGCGCGGTGGTGGGGTGCGGTGGGGGTCCGCGGACACCTGGGGTCCCGAGCTCCCGGGTCTCGAGTGGGTTCCTTCCCCTTCGGTCCTACTTAGTTGAGTTCCCTGGGACTTCATAAGTTCCAACCCAAGCGGGACTTTTCGGTTTCCCTCTCGCGTCAGTGTTGTTCATCCAGGGAATGAATGAATGAATGAACAAACAAACTCGGCCCCCCGCCGTTTGACTGTGTGCCCCTTTTCATCGGAATCCTGGGGTGTTTTTTTTACCCCCTGTGAAAGGCAGGGTTCGTTGACTGAGTAGCCCAAGGTGCCTTTTACTCTCCCCTAATTTCCCATCTCTCCTCAATCCTCCGCCAGTGCTACTCATTAATGCATTATCTCTTAGTTCAGGGCCTGGGGCCTGGGCCAGCTGTGGCAGGCTATAGGGAATAAGGGGCTGGGAGGGCATTCCAAGAGTTACCTGGTGTCCACAGTCTGGACAATAGCAAGGATGACCCGAATATGGCACAGTCATGGTGGTGGTATTGACGGCAGAACTGACCAGGGGTCTGGCTCCCTCATCCTCGCAGCACCAGCAGGCACCATGTGGATCCAGGTTCGCACCATGGACGGGAAGGTGACCCACACCGTGGACTCCTTGTCCAGGCTGACCAAGGTGGAGGAGCTGAGAAAGAAGATCCAGGAGCTATTCCACGTGGAGCCAGGCCTGCAGAGGCTTTTCTACCGGGGCAAGCAGGTAAACCTGCCCTGCAGGCTGCCCGCCTGCCTGCCCAGCACCTTTGTTCTTGCCTCATCCAAGCAGGGCGCACACACTGTTCCCCCCCTACCTCGTCCGGTCTGCTTCTCCACAGAAACCTCCAGTGCCTGAGCGAGGAACAAAGGCTCGACTCCTAGACTGACACTCCAGGCGGGCAGCCGGGCACTCGATCTGTTGCATTTGGAGGTCTTTTAAACTCCCAGCCCTCCCCTTTGTGGACGCTCCCCTCAAAATAATTTCTAGAAAAAAGAGGTTGGAGGTGGCCATTGGAGGGCTGATGAATTTCAAGGAAAAGCCTAGAATCAGTACTCAGACACCAGGACGGAAGAGACCAGATTTTTCTTTGAAACACACACTAAAGGTCGGTCAGCATCTTACTCTTTTCCGACCCCCATGGGGTTTTCTAGAAATTGGGATCAGCTTATTCAGAGTCAGAGATGGTGCTTGTTAATCAGGAATTTCCGCCACTCCTGGGCCTCCTCTCCGGCGGAGGTGGCGGGGCTGCCCCTGAACGGGGGGGTTTGTGCTTTGCGTGGGCTCAGCTGGCCCTGTTTCCTTTCTTCGAGATTCCGCACCACAGCCCCTGTAGCCCTTGAAAATGCCCCCCACCCCTTGGCTTTATCAGCTGCCTACTTTGGAGACGCTTTTTCCGGTGACACCCCTGGGAGTTTTCATTCTTGTTGGTATCTTCACAGGGGATGGTAGGCCAGGCTGTGTTGGGGTGTCGCTGAGTGGGAGAAGATGGTCCCACAGAAAGTGTCTTTCCTGTCTGCTGGGGCCACCCTGGAAGGCGAGTGGCCTGTAGGGACCTCGGCGACCTCGGTATAGAGACTACCGAGGATTAAAAGTGTTCCTTTGGGCGCTGACTTTGTTGTTGTCAGGTCTTAAACTGGGTGCTGCCGCCATCTGGTGTCTAAATTGAAAAATAGATGCTGTCCGCCTGGCCAGGAGTTCTTTTTTTTTTTAGGGGCTGGGAGGATCCTGCCTGCCTCCTGGAAATCAGACCTGATGATTAATTTCTTGGGCTCAGGGCGCCCTCCGAGACCTCTCGCCTCCTTCCTGTGGGAGATATGAGGACTTGAATGTCTTAAGAATCTGAGTTAACTCGCCCCGCCTGGGGAAGGGAAGCTGGGGAACGAACTCACTGTGGTCACGTGCGCTGTGCGGCTGGAGAAAAGGCAGGGCTGGGAGTGGCGCTCCCCTGGGATGTGTTCTCTGGGGAGCAGAGCCTCTTTCCTGCCACCTCCAACAGAAGCTCATTTTTGGGAACGTCCATACTGATTCCAGTTTGCCCCCCCAGTCTTTGTGTTCAGCAAAGGTCCTTCTGCTGAATTTCCGAAGACCTCCCATGGGCACAGGCTAAACAGTTCGTGGCATCATGCAAAGGCAGATTGGATCGAATCCTTACATTCAAGGCAGTGACTATTTCTGAATGCCTGCTGTGGGCTTGGGTGCCATGCACTTTAATTTTTACATTCAAAAACATGCAGAGAAGTCGAAAGAGCCATGAACGCCTAAACACCTACCCGTGGCTTTTATCACTGACATCATGCAGCTGTCTGCCTCTCTCCGTCCACCAGCCCATCTTATTTTGGGAGATGCATTGCAGAGAAAGTTCCAGTTCACGTCACCAGTAGACCCTCCAGCGAGCCAGTCCTTAACTAGGGTACAATGTTTGTTTGTAGCTCTTGTTTCTTCTGAGGAAATTTGCATACAGTGAGAAACACATCCTAAGCAGATGGTTTGGCATGTTGACAAATGCGTACATTCGTGTAACCAAACCCCTCTCTTCCTGCATGGGCAACATGGCAGCTGATCCACACCAAAGTCTTGGTATTGCCTGTGTGAGTTGTAAAGCCTGATGATAAGCAGCGTGTCGTTAATCCTTAGGTTTGTCTATCTGTCTTCTCGCAGCGCAGCTTCTGAAGATCTCAGAAGGTTCCTTGTTCCTGATTAACTCCTCTAACCGCTGTTCAACTGGGCCAATGCGTAGTTGGTTCTGTCTTCCGGGTGAGGAAGCCAGGCCTCAGCGTGATGCAATTTCCCCAAGGGTGCGCGACCAGGAAGTGGCCCAGCCTCAGGGAGGTGTGGACAGTGCCAGGCGAATGGGGCACAAAGGCACCTTGAAGCAAGTTGGGTCTGCAAACAGACCGGGCTAATCACTGTAGGAGGCCGTGCAGCCTCCAGCTGGTGTGAGAGAGCTGTTGTTTTTACAGAACGTTCTAGAGAGTGTTCGAGATTCCTTCCCGCCCCCCCCTTTTAAAGAAACAGGGCATCACATGCAGTCCCAGGTCTGCGGTAAGGTCACTCAAGCCAATAAAGCAGAACCAAGCAGAGTCTGTCTTCAGGATATGGGAGGGTCCCGCGGCGAGCTAGCTTAGGCTGAATAGGTTGGCGGTTATGTCGTTTGATTGGCGGAAATGCAGGGAGCTGGATGGGGGAAGGGACCCCGGGCGGCTGGCCCAGCCTGGGCAAGGGTGAGAGGCGTCTGGTGCTTCTTTCTTTGTCTTTTTTTTTTGGCTGCCCAGAAAAATCACAATAGCTGTCACTGGTGGGGCTGGTAACTGGTGCTCAGGTGCAATGCTTGGGCCTAATCGTCCCAAGTGCCCCGCCGAGTGTTTCTGGCCGGGGACAGTCTGTGCTTTGCAGTCAGATGGGGCTAATTGTGGGCCCACCACGTGTACTTGGTGGGATTCAATGAGGTCATGGATTCGGGGTGGGGGCTGAGCTTCCCTCCTGGTTCACAGTAAAGGGGTGATAAATCATTCAGTGCAGGGCCTCCCCTTGGACACTGCTGATGTCAGGACCTGATTGTCCTCCATGGGGGGTTCATCCTCCAGCACTGTGGGGTGTGGAGCAGCATCTCGGTCCCACTCACTTGATGCCAGGAGCACCCCCTTACCCCCCAGTCTAGGTCCACAGGGTCCCCAGACATTACCAAGTGCCCCCTGGGGGCAAAGTTGCTCCCAGCTGAGAAGAGAACTAATTATTTAGTTGGTGATTTACTATAGGAGAACTGTCCAAAGGGTCAGGTGAAATGGCATCCTGGGAGTGGCCTTCCGAGGGTCACTTATGTCACAGTGCCCCACCAGATGGCCCTGCCCTGCTGGGCCTTCTTTGAAGGTCTGCCCCTTTACCCAAAGGACAGAGTCATGTGGTAAATTGGACAGCCCCTTGCTGAGACCTGTCCTTCTGGCTGCAGGAGGGAGAGTCCCTTCCTTCCTTCTCCCCCAAACACCCTCCCCCCAGCTGGAGACACGCCCTTTAGGTCGGGGGTTAGCAAACTCTTTCTGTTAAGGACCCAGTGGAAACCGTTTGCGGCTAGGCAGTCTGTCCTCTCACCTCTGCCATTGAAAGCCAGGAATAGATCCAGAGCCCAAAGGAATGGGCATGTCCTGAATTGAATCCTGGTAGAACTTTATTTACCAAATGGTTTTTCCCACTGGCTGAGGTGTGGCAGTTACACGCAGGCTTCCTCCTGGAGTGGCAGATCCGGGTTGTACTATGGGATGTGCTGGACCGAGTACCTAGGGTGTGGTGGGTGTTGCAGGTGTCCCGCTAGGGCATGGGTGTCACACTGTTTGGACTCAGCACTGCTTCCACCCCTCAAAGTGATGGAGGACCCCAGAGAGCATTGTGGACGTGGATCACTTCTATCATTTTTTGTCTTATTAGCATTCAGAAGTGGAGAAAAATATGTTGTTATTCAGTTGCTCAGTCGTGTCCAACTCTTCGCGACCCCATGGAGCAAGAGAAAACACACTTGTACGTTTCTTTAGGCATTGGATTGGTGGCATCAGCCCACGCCACACAGGGTCCATGCCCCTGCAAGGTCATGAGGCTGGCCAGTGACATCACAGTGTCATGACAGGGTAGGTAGCCTGGGCCTCACAGACCCCGGAAATGGAAATGCCACTGCAGGACATGACTTGGGCTGTGGTCTGGCGGGGGGGGTCATAGGGCAGAGTTCACTTGTCAGGACTTGATTGGTGGACAGGCTGGCTTGTGCCTGTACACCCACCTCTCCCCCAAT
The DNA here is from genome assembly GCF_049115385.1 of Moschus berezovskii. NCBI lineage: Eukaryota > Metazoa > Chordata > Mammalia > Artiodactyla > Moschidae > Moschus > Moschus berezovskii. The sequence goes on from NC_142467.1 coordinate 94,018,455, forward strand.
AGTGGGAAGCATGTCCCTCTGCCACGGCCTGAATCATACCTTTTCTTCCTTCCCCAATCTCTGTCTGTCCATCTGTCTGTCTGGCCTGAACCCTATGTTGCTGGGGAGGCCTGGAGTCTTAGATGGGACTGTGGGGACTGGGACTACAGCCACAGGAAGGGTCTTTATAGAGGCCCCTGGCCTCTTCCTGCTGGAGGTCCTTCTTGACCAGAGGTTCACACGCCCTGGTCTGGTTTATGACCTCTCCACCTCTCCCCAGTCCAGGAGAACCACCCCTTGCCATACCCAGGGTCATTTATTTCCTGTGCTCTGAGCAGCACTCACACCTCAAAAGTGTCCCCCCAGTGCCCCAAGGAGACAGAGGGTGGGCGGCTCTGAATCTAGGCTTCTGGGAGGAAGCTCCGTTGTCGGATGGTCTCTGTGTTTATTTCATTTACGGCCATGTACATGCCCAGAATTCCCCAAGTCCAGGAAGCTTCTGGTTTAAAAGAGGGATGTGATCTAAACGCCGCTGGCATTTTGGCCTTTACACCTGAATGTGCCCCAAACCACGTGTCTTGTGTTTTACTACAGGCAGTTTAAATCCCTGGTGGCTCAGTGATAAAGAACCTGCCTACAATGCAGGAGACTTGGGTTTGAACCCTTGGTCAGGAAGATCCCCTGGAGAAGGAAATAGCAACCCATTCCACTGTTCTTGCCTCGGAAATCCCATGGACAGAGGAGCCTGGCGGGCTGCAGTCCATGGGGTTGCACACAGTTGGACACAGCTGAGCGACTACACTACCACCCCAGGCAGCTTAAGGGATTTTCACCTGCAATTCTGGTTGTACAGGATTCTAACTGCACGTTTAATTTTTAACATGAGAATCTGCAACCTAAGATCCAGCTTGCCATTCAGTTTGAATAGCTTTCATTTTTTGAATTTTCTAAAAAATTATTTTACTCCAGTATAGTTGATTTTCAATGTTGTTACTATGTAGTGTTGAAATGTCAGTCATTCAGTCCTGTCCAACTCTTTGCAACCCCACGAACTGCTGCCCACCAGACTCCTCTGTCTGTGGAATTTTCCAGGAAAGAATAATTGGAGTGGGTGGCCATTTCTTTCTTCAGGGGATTTTCCTAACCCAGGGATTAAACCTGAGTCTCCTGCATTGCAGGCAGTCTTTACAGTCTGAGCCACCAGGGATTTAAACTGCATGTATTAATTTCGCCTTTTTTTTTTTTTTTCCCAGTTATTGCAGCGTGGCATATGGGATCTTAGTTCTCCCACCAGGAACTGAACCCATGCTTTCTGCATTGGAAGCTTGACATCTTAACCACAGGACAGGCAGGGAAGTCCCTTGTATAGCTTTTATCAATGCTGTTAGCCTCAGTTAGAGTTTTAGGAGCTTAGAAGAAACCCGGGCTTGGCATGTCCATATCCTCACTGGGTCCAGCCCCCCCTCCCTACTGTGTGCAGCTTGAGGCTAGCAGGGTCGGGGAGGGGGGCATCCGACACACACACCCTTTCGTCATAGCAAGTGGTTGTGCAAGCTCCTTCCTGCCCACTGCGGGGGCCCTTCTGGAACCTTCCAGAAGTGGTCCTCTGAAGCCCGTCAGACCAGTCTGCATTCCATCCTGGAGGTGGAGCCCCAGGCTAGCCAGGCCCAGCATGCGGCCTCCTCAGTGCCCAACCCGCCTGATTGCACCTCTGCCTGCTGCACTCTTGCACCAGGAGGGGAGTGTGTGTGTGTGTGTCTGCGTCTGTGTGTGTGGACCCCTCCGGTCTATCTAGCTTCCTGACCCATCACAGATAGCCCCATCAGTATTCCTCCTGCCGCCTTTAGCTACAGCCCTCAGCCAGGCCCTGATCTTCCCCCTCACCCCCCTTGCCCTGCGCACCCCCAGCTGCCTTTCTGCTCCCGCCCCCAGCTCTGCCACCCTGGCTCCTGCTGGGCCTCCATCCTGGCGCTCCTTGTAAAACAGAAGTCCAACCACATGCCCCCTATTGGCCCCAAGTCTTTCCACTGCCTCTCCCCTGTCCTGGTGCTTCGGTTTATTATTTCTCATCCTCTGAAACCATCTTTGCTTCCCCTGATGAGTGTGGGAAACGCCTCTATTCTCCTGCATTTAGCTGTCATGCACAGCTGTGTCATATGTCTTTGTAGGAATGAGCCACTGCTTGGCTGGCAAATGATGCTGCCCTGAGCTTGGTAAGCACCAGGCTACCTGTCTCTAGCTCAGTGGTTCTCCCTGGGGACTGTTTGGCCCTGCTGTGGCTCTGGGCAGTGTCTGGAGACATCAGTTGTCACAACTAGAGGGGGTTCCTGACATCAAGTTGGGGGAGCAGGGATTCTGCTCCACCTCCCCACAAAGAGAATGATCAGGGTGGGGGTGCTTACTGTCTGCAGTGCTGAGGGGTGTCTGCCTAACCCTGCGGGTGCTGGACACCAGGTGCCTGCCTCTTGTCATCATACTTTTTAATGACGTTCTGCTAGTTTCCTTGTCATAATGATGCTGGGGACACTTGTTTCTCCACCATTTTTTTTTTAAACTAATAAGCTTTAGTTTTTAGAGCAGTTTTAGGTTCACAGATTTAAGGGGAAGGTCCAGAAATTTCTCATATACCCCGTGCCCCCCTCACCTGTCTCCTGCCAGATAGTGCATTTGGTATAACTGAGAAACCTATGTTGACTTTTCATTTTGGCCTTGCCATGTGGCTTGGAGATCTTAGTTCACCGACCAGGAATTGAACCTGTGCCCCCTGCAGTGAAAATGCAGAGTCTTACCCACTGGACTGCCAGGGATGTCCCTTTCCTTTTTAGGGATGAGTAGCGTCCCAGCATGAGGATGACCTCAGTGTGTTGATCTGTCCATCAGTGTTTGGACCCTGGGCTGTGACCACACGTGTGTGTCCCCTCTCCCTGCTGTCACCACTGTCCTGTGTCGGCCCCGTGTAGGAGGGCTGGCCCTGTTTCACTCTCTGATCCCTTGTGGCAGCCAGGCAGGGCAGGGTGTATCAGAGGCTCTTGCTGGGCTTTGTGTGAGCAGGCAGCATGGGCCCGGCTGTGCAGGGGGGCTCCGGGGGGGGCCCTGGTGGCCTCTGCAGCAAGTGTGTTCACATGTGCCTTTCTAGGGGAGAGGGATTCTCAGCCATTCTGTTCTCAGGTTTGTGATGAATAAGGATAAACAACCACTACCTGGAACGTGCCCTCCCCATGACCCCAGGTGCTGTTTGCATATTAATGGCAATCAGCCCTTTGAACCAGCAGCTTCCGGGTAAAAATTGGGAAGGAGGGAAAGTTGACTTTTGTGTGATCCTCCTTTTCTTTTTGTTTTTTAATTTGTTTTGGCTGTGCTGGGTCTTCATTGCTGCACCGCCTTTTCTCTAGTTGGGGTGAGCAGGAGCTACTCTCTAGTTGCGGTGTTCTGGCTTCTCATTGCTGTGGCTTCTCTTGAGGAGCAGGGCTCTAGGAACGAGGGCTCAGGAGTTGTGGCGCACAGGCTTAGTTGCTCCGAGGCACATGGGATCTTCCCAGACCAGGGATTGAACCCTGCATTGGCAGGTGGATTCTTTACCACTGAGCCACCAGGGAGGTCCTGTCCTTCCTTCCTTGAGGGCACTGCTTTTGAACCAGGGGACACTGGGTGACGTTGGAGGCCCTCTGTGGTTGTCACAGCTGGGGTGTTCCCAGCATCCAGAGGGTGGGGGGCAGGGCTGCTGCTTCTGTGGTGTTCTGTGAGCCTGCCTCAGGGTGTTCTAGATCCCGAGGGCTGAGAGTCCTTGTTGGGTGTTGGTAGGGTATCCTGGGGCAGTTGCTTATGGAAAGGTAACTCCCAGCACAAAGACTCTTGTGCCTTAGATGTGCTCCAAAGCCAAACCCCTTCACGAACCTGGTGAATTACCCGGTACCAATGGATCATAGAGTCCTGCTGGCTCCTAGCCTCCCCATCAGTGAGTGCCTAGTGTGGGTGGAAATAACAGGTGTTCTCTCTGGGGGCTGTCCCGGGCATTGGCAGCACCCCCCACCTTGTCAAGACAACCAGAAAGGTCCCTACAGCATCGTCCTGGGGGCAGGTCACTTTCCCTGAGAGCCAGGGGTACAGCATCGCCTCAGGGGCAGAGCACTCTGTCTGACAGCCAGGGGTACAGGCAATGTTTGTTTATTGTAACAAAAGTTCCAAAGCACATACAGTATTAAAACTTCCCCTGACACCTGATGTGTGGCCATGGCTCAGTGGGGTTAGGTCACATGCTTCCGGGGACGCCCCACGTGTGGCAGCAGGCATCCTCGTTGGAGAGAGCTTCGGTTGACCTTGTCCCCAGGAGCTGGCAGGCCTCTGCCAGGGTGGGTGTGGTCCATCAACCCCCTCACCCCCGCAGTGAACTCCCTTGCCTGCTGACCTTGGCCTGCGTCCCTGCAGATGGAGGACGGCCACACGCTGTTTGACTATGATGTCCGCCTGAACGACACCATCCAGCTCCTGGTCCGGCAGAGCCTTGTGCTGCCCGTCCCTGTTCTCAGCGGCAGTGGCGGCAGCAAGGAGAGGGACTCTGAGCTCTCGGACACAGACTCGGGCTGCGGCCTGGCCCAGAGTGAGTCGGACAAGTCCTCCAACAGCGGTGAGGCCGCCAATGAGCCAGAAGGGAAGGCAGACGAGGATGAGTGTGACGAGACGGAGCTGGGCCTCTACAAGGTGGGGCTCCTGCATCTCTGTCCCCACGCAGCCCCCGATCCCCGTGGCTGGACAGCCCCCTGTCCTGCCCTATGTCATCACAGTCCACTGGTGGAAACATCAGTGCTCGGGGTTCCTTCTCCACCCCTAAAGCAGAACCCTGTAACTGGACCTTCGGGTGTTTTCCCTGTGGTCCTCGCAGGGGCCGTCTTAAGTTCTGATCCACTTCCCTCCTCCCCTTAAGACCATGATCCTTCTCAGATTACCCCGGGGCCGAATGAGAGCTTCCTTCCCCGGCAGGTCGGCGAGTACGTGGATGCGAGGGACACGAATATGGGTGCATGGTTCGAGGCCAAGGTCATCAGGGTGACAAGGAAGGCTCAGGCTCACGACCAGCCCAGCAGCTCCAGCTCAAAGCCAGAGGATGACATCATCTATCATGTGAAATACGATGAGTGAGTATTCTCGGGGTGGGCCCGGGACAGCAGCGGCTCCGAGGACCTGGAGTTGCTTGGGTAGTGATGTCCCCTCCCTCCGTCGTAGGAATTCAGAGTGTTTATGGAGCACTTAGCACGTGGCAAGCCCTGTGATGGGCCCGGGGAATTCCCGTGTGAACACAGAGGGACTCTGAGTTGGCTTGGCGGCCATAACCACATGCTGCAGGCTGGGCAACTTCAGCATCAGGCATGTATCTTCTCATGGTCCTGGAGGCTGGAAGTCCGAGCTCAGTGTGCTGCCAGGGTCAGCTCCTGGTGAGGGCTCTCTTCCTGGCTTGGACACAGCCATCTTCTCACTGCGTCTTCATGTGGCTTTTCTCTGAGTTTGGAGGGAGAGCTCTAGTGTCTTCTTTAATAAGGACACCAGTCCTATTAGATTAGAGCCCTGTCTTTATGAGCTCATTTAACTCTGATTACAGCCTGGGCTTCCCTTGTGGCTCAGATGGTAAAGAATCTGCCTGCAATGCGGAGACCTGGGTTTGATCCCCTGGAGAAGGGAATGGCAACCCACTCCAGTATGCTTGCCTGGAGAATCTTGTGGACAGAGGAGCCTGGCGGGCTACAGTCCATGGGTCACAAAGAATTGGCCACGACTTAGTGACTAAACAATAACAACCTCTAAGGGCCCTATCTGCAGATATAGTCACAGTGGATGTTAGGGCTTCAGAATGTGTGGGGGATACAGTTCGTAACAGAGGGCAATCCTACCTGCCTATAGGGAGCTCATGTGGTATGAGGGTACTATTTTCATCTGTTCCCCTGCAGAGTCTCTTATTGCCCATGCCAGTTTCTGGCACATTCTAAGCTTAGCTCTAAAAATTACTGGAGTAATTGGATGAGTGAAAGGCAGTAGGTGCCAAATTCCCATCCTCTTGGTCAGGGTTCACAAACTTCCAGCCTCAGGCCGGATCTGGCCCACATCCTGTTTTTGACGAAAAAGCTTTATTGAAACACACCAGCATCCATTTGTTTACATCTTGTCTGTGACTGCTCTTGTGGTAATAGCCGAGTTGAGTGTCCACAGCAGATACCTGGCAGCTCACAAAGCTGTAAGTATGGACTATCTGGTCCTTGGCAACCCTTGTTGTGCATGCTAAGTTGCTTCAGTTGTGTCCAGCTCTTTGCAACCCTGTGGACTGCAGCTCTCCAGGCTCCTCTGTCCATGGGATTTCCCCAGACAAAAGTACTAGAGTGGGTTGCCATTTCCTTCTCCAGGGGATTTTCCCCACCATGGGGTTGAACCCAATGTCACTTATGTCTCTTGCATTGGCAGGCAGGTTCTTTACCACTAACACCACTTGGACAACCCTTGTTCTTGGCGCTTTATTAGCAAAAATAATGAACACCAGGCTAACCAGCTCATCATAGTAGAATTGAGGTCGTCCCTTCTCTAGGCTGAGGCTAGACTTTGTTGCTAATAGGATATGCTTTTATTTTATTTTTTAAAATTTGATTTATTTTTAAGTAGCTTTTACTAGAGTATAGCTGCTTTACAATGTTAGGTTTTTAAAAAATTTTTACTTATCTTTTGTTAATTTTAATTAGTGTTTGGTTGCTTTACAATGTTGTGTTACTTAGAATATGCTGCTGCTGCTGCTGCTAAGTCGCTTCAGTCGTGTCCGACTCTGTGCAACCTCTTGTCTTATGCCTTTTTTGAGGCCACTTGGAATTGCTGCATATCCAGAATAATGAGTTTCTATCTTTTTTTAATATAATGCCTATACCTCTACAAAAGTCACCATCAATACACATGTATGGAAAAAAGTCCCCCCCTACCACGTTTCCTTCTGTCTTAGCTTCCTATGGCTGCTCTACGAAGTATTGCTGCTGTCGCTGGAATAGTCTGTCCTATCACGGTCCTGGAGGCCGTAAGTCCAAGACCAAGGTGATGACATGGCTGAGGCCCTCCTGGAACCTGGAGGGGAGAATCCTTTCTGGCTCTTCCGGCAGGACTGGCTGTCCTGGCTCGTGGCTGTGTTCCTTCTGCCTGCCTCCGCCTCCTCTTCCTGCATTGCTCTCCTCTGTCTGCCTCTCATCCGTCCGTCACGAGGTTTAAGACCAGTCTTCTCTATCAGGACCTGATCTTAACTTCTCCTATCTGCAGCAATCCTATTTCCAGATTGAACAGTGTCCCTAAATGAGCAGGGTGTGTGGCATGCTAAGCCACTTCAGTCGCGTCCGACTCTCTACGACCCCATGGACTGTAGCCCAGCAGGCTCCTCTGTCCATGGGATTCTCCAGGCAAGAATACTAGAGTGGGTTGCCAGTTTCTCCTCCAGGGGATCTTCCCGACCCAGGGATCGAACCCTCGTCTGTCTCCTGCATTGGCAGGCGGGGTCTTTACTGCCAGTGTCACCACCTTGGAAGCCCCTATTTCCATATTCAGTGCCAATAAGCACTGCTTGTCAGGGTGCCGGGGTTAGGATCCCAACGTAGCTTTTTAGAGCCAGGGTCCTCAACCCCCTGGCTCTAATGCCTGATGAGCTGAGGTGGAGCTGCTTTAATAAGACTAGAAATAAAGTGCATAGTAAATGTAATGCACTTGAATCATCCCCAAACCACCCCTGCCTTCCTGGTCCGTGAAAAAACTGTCTTCCACGAAACCAGTCCCTGGGGCTGCAAAGGCTGGGGCCCGCTGTGACACATTGGAATGTGTCACTGTGGCTGTGTGCTATTAACACCAACAGATGAGCTCTCGGGGAGGGGCCTTTCTGGACTGCCGTGACAAGCGCAACTCAAACCCGCATACCAGGTGACCCTCTCCGCCTGGCTTCTCTCCTGGGGATGGAGTGAGGCTGGCTGGCGCCTGAGGTCTGAGCTCAGGGCTCTCCCCTCCAGCTACCCGGAGAACGGAGTGGTCCAGATGACCTCACAGAATGTCCGGGCTCGAGCCCGACACACCATCAAGTGGGAAGACCTGCAGGTGGGCCAGGTGGTCATGGTCAACTACAACCCAGACCTCCCCAAGGACCGTGGCTTCTGGTACGATGCCGAGATCCTGCGGAAACGCGAGACCAGGACAGCGCGGGAGCTGCATGCCAACGTCAGGATTGGGTGAGCCTGCCCGGCCTCTGCCTTCTCCCCAGGCCCTCTCCGCCCCACCTGCGGAACTGTCTCTGGGGCCCTGGCGGAGATTTCAAGCTTCCTTGTTCTTTTACGCTTGTCGTTTTGAATTTGGCAAACAGGTGAAAAAATGTGGCCAAGTCCGGAAAGTACTGAAGGCCATACTTAATATTCTCCCTTCTCCTGTTCCCTGGTCACACAGTTCTGTTTGGAGACGTGGCTGGTCCCAGCACCTTCCCGGGTCACGTGTACACAGACAGGCAAGAACGTAGCCAGAACCACACACTCCTACCCAGGGTGCCCTTCACATCAGGGGTCAACAGGCTGTTGGCCACAGGCCAGAGCTGGCCCGCAGCTCTGACAGGCAAATAAAGTTTTATTGGCACTGAGCCACGCCCATCTGTTCACTGCTTCACTGTGGGTGCTCCATGTTAGGAGGGCGCCCAGAAGAGAGCTAGGTGGCTGCCCACAAAGCTGAAAATATTTACTGCCAGGCCCTTTGCAGAACATATTTGCTGAACCCTGTCTACCAGGCTTCTTTGTGTGTGTGTGTGTGTGTGTAGAAAGCTTAACATCTTTACCATTTTGATATGTTTTTCTTTTTTTAAAAATATGTTTGCGTATTTGGCCTCACTGGGTCTTTGTTGCTGTGTGGGGACTTTCTCTGGTTGTGGCGAGTGGTGGCGGGTGCGGGGGAGTTGCACTGTGTGGGCTTCTCATTGCAGTGGCTTCTCTTGTTGCGGAGCACAGGCTCGAGAGTGTGCACGCTTCCAGGAGTTGTGGTGCACAGACTTCATTGTCCCGCAGCATGTGGGATCTTTCCAGACCGGGGATCAGACCCATGTCCCCTACATTGACAGGTGTGTTCTTGGCCACTGGACCACCAGGGAAGTACTTACTACCTTAACCATTTTAAAGTGCACAACTCAGTGGCATTAAGCATATTCATATTGTTGGGGCACCCACCCCCACCAACATCCATCTCCAGAACTTTCTCATCTTCCCAAACTGAAACTCTGTCCCCTTGAAACGCTGAACTCCCCAGCCCCTCCCCTCCCCGGGCCCCCACCGCCTACTTTCAGTGCCTGGGAGTCTGACTCAGGGACCTCACGTAAGTGGAATCATACACTGTGTCTTTCTGTGTCTGGCTTTTTTTGCAAGGTCCGTACATGTTGCACGATGAACCTTTTTTGGTGGCTGGATAATACTCCGCTGTATATGTTGTATACAAGACATGAGTGTCTGGGCAGGTGTCTTGAGCACAGGCACAGCGAGTGCAGAGGCCCTGGGGCAGGGCCATTCTTGGTGTCTTGAGGAGGCCAGTGGGCTCGAGGGGAGAGAGGGAGGAGGCGGCGTTTAGGGCATGGCTGGGAGGGTGCAGAGCTGGTGTGTGTATTTCTGTTGCTGGTAGCCCTTGGAGCCTGAGAGCGCAGAGTAAGTGTTAAGTGTCAGTGGCTCAGTTGTGTCCGACTCCATGGACCATAACCCGCCAGGCTCTTCTGTCATGAAATTATGCAGGCAGAAATACTGGAGTGGCTTGCCATTCCCTTGTCCAGGGGATTTTCCCAACCCAGCAGTCGAACGCAGGTCTCCTTCATTGCAGGCAAACTCTTTACTATCTGAGCCACCACAGAAGAGCATAGATGCCACCTGTAATTAGAATCATCGCTCAGGCAACCGAGCTGGGAATTGACTGCAGGAGGCAGCGTGGCGGCAGGGAGACCAGGGAGGAGGCTGATGGGGGCAAGGTCCAGGCATCAGCCCTGGTGCAGTGATGTGATTGTTAAAAAAAAAAAATAACCTGCCTTTTGTTTCCTTACTTAGAATGTTGTTTTCTTGTTTTTTTATTTCTTTGATTTCTGCTCTCATCTTTAAAAAAAAGTGTCAGTTCAGTTCAGTCGCTCAGTTGGGTCCGACTCTCCGCGACCCTATGTATCACAGCACACCAGGCCTCCCTGTCCATTACCAACTCCCGGAGTTCACTCAAACTCATGTCCACAGAGTCGGTGATGCCATCCAGCCATCTCATTCTCGGTCGTCCCCTTCTCCTCCCGCCCCCAACCTTTTCCAGCATCAGAGTCTTTTCCAGTGAGTCAACTCGTCGCATGAGGTGGCCAAAGTATTGCAGTTTCAGCTTTAGCATCAGTCCTTCCAATGAACACCCAGGATTGATCTCCTTTAGAATGGACTGGTTGGATCTCCTTGCAGTCCAAGGGACTCTCAAGAGTCTTCTCCAGCACCACAGTTCAAAAGCATCAATTCTTCGGCGATCAGCTTTCTTCACAGTCCAACTCTCACATCCATACATGACCACGAGAAAAACCATAGCCTTGACTAGACAGACCTTTGTTGGCAAAGTAATGTCTCTGCTTTTTACTATACTATCAAGGTTGGTCATAACTTTCCTTCCAAGGAGTAAGCGTCTTTTAATTTCATGGCTGCAATCAGCATCTGCAGTGATTTAGTTAATTACGGCTGAGATAGGTGACATATTAGTTCCCTGACCAGGGATTGAACTTATGCCCCCTGCAGTGGAAGCTTGAAGTCTTAACCCCTCTCAGGGAATTTCCTGCTGTCATCTTTATCATTTTCTCCTTTTTTTGAATTGATTTTGCTCTTCTTTTTCTAGTCTTTTTGAGGTAGCAACTTAGATGATTATAAGTCTAAGCATTTTAGTGCTATAAATTTCCCTCTCAGTGCTGCCTTACCTGGTTTCCACATATTTTGCTATGTTGTTTTTCTTTTCATTCAGTTATCTCTGTTTTTACAATTTCCTTTGACACTTCCTCTTTGGCTCCTGGCTTATTGAGAAATATGGAGTTTAACTCTCAAGTTTTTAGAGATTTTTTGCATTGTCTTTCTGTTGTTGATTTCGAGTTTGACTTTGTTATGGTCAAGGAACATACACTATATGATTCCAGTCCTTGTCGAGGTTTGTTTTATGGTTCAGAGTGGGGTCTGTCTTGGTGAATATTGCACAGTTCTTTTAAAAAAAAAAAGTATATTCTGTTGTTGGGGCAAATGTTCTGTTTATATCAGTTAGACTGTGTTGGCTGATTGTGTTGTTCACATCTTCTAATTCCTGCTGATGTTCAGTCTAGTACTTCTGTCATGTGCTGAGGGGGGTGTCCTGGTGTTCACCTGTAACTGGATTTGGCTGTTTCTCCTGTCAGCTTCAGAATCATCAAGATTTGTTGTTTGATGTGGACACACTCGAGTGTTACGTCTTTCTGTGCCTTATATAATGTCTCTTTTTGTCTCCACTAATTTCCTTTGCTCTGAAGTCTACTTTATCTGAGATATGTATATGTGAATTGACACACTTAAAAAAAAAAAGTAAATGAGTTCCTTGGTGGTCCAGTGGTTAAGACTCTTGTTTCTACTGCAGGGGGCCTGGGTTTGATCCCTGGTCAGGGAACTAAAATCCTACAAACCACACAGAATGGCCATAAGTGAATGAATGAATATGTATGGTATATCTCTACCACTATGGTTGAATTTGGAGTTTCTCATAAACAGTATATCGGAGAAGGCAATGGCACCCCTCTCCAGTACTCTTGCCTGGAAAATCCCATGGGCGGAGGAGCCTGGTAGGCTGCAGTCCATGGGGTTGCTAAGAGTCGGACATGACTGAGCGACTTCACTTTCACGCACTGGAGAAGGAAATGACAACCCACTCCAGTGTTCTTGCCTGGAGAATCCCAGGGATGGGGGAGCCTGGTGGGCTGCCGTCTATGGGGTCGCACAGAGTCGGACACAACTGAAGCAACTTAGCAGCAGCAGCAGCAGCATAAACAGTATATAGTTGGGTCATTTTTTTTTTTTTTAATCCACTTCATCAAGTCTGCATTTTCCTTGGCATGTGTTATGTTTTCTGGCCATTATTTAAGTATATTTTTGGCTGCAACATACAGCATGTGGGATCTTAGTTCCCCAACTAGGGACTGAACTCATGCCCCCTGCAGTGGAAGTTTGGACTCTTAACCACTGCACCCCCAGGGAAGTCCACCACTTGGCATACATTATTGAACCTTGAACAAGTAGGGGGTTAGAGGCACCAACCTCTGTGCAGTTGAGAATCCAAGCATAACTTACAGTCCATCCTCCCATCTCTGGTTCCACTGTATTTGTGGTTCCTCATCTGAGGATTCAGCCAACTGGGGATTGTATGGTACTGTAGCATTTATTATTGGAAAAAATCTACCAATAACTGGATTCATGAAATTCAAATTCATGTTGGCCAAGGATCAACAGTATCGTGACCATTGCACATTTAAGGTGATTATTGGTACGTTAGGGCTTGTGTGCTGCTCAGTTGTGTCCGACTCCATGGACTGTAGTCCGCCAGGCTCCTCTGTCCATGGGATTTCCTAGGCAAGAACACTGAAATGGGTTGCCACTTCTTTCTCCAGGGGATCTTCCCAACCCAGGGATTTCAGTGTGTCCTGCACTGCAGGCGGATTCTTTACTACTGAGTCATCAGAGCTTGAGCCTGCCATTTTGTTGCTTGTTTTCTGTTTGTTCCATTTTCTTTTTCCTGTTTCTCTTATCCTGTCCTTCCTATGGGTTATGTAAGCGTTTTTTTAGGATTCTGTCTTGATTTATTGATGATCTTTTGGAATGTATTGCTTTGCGTGGTTTTCTTAGTGGTGTCTCTGGATTCTGTCATATAAGCCTGTGACATGCCAGTATCTCTTTTACCACTTTGAGGGAAGTGTGGAAATAGCTCACGCATTTACATTCCTTTACGCTCACTGTCTTGAGTGTCAAGCGGTGTCTTGATTCGTGGCGTCATGTCTGACCTAGAAAATGCAGAAGGAACGTGGTCTATTGTACACACCATGTTTCTGCCCTTTCTGTCGCCTGTCTTCCTTTCTCCTCCCAGACGCCTTCCTTTGTAATTTTCTATCTACTTGAAGAACTTTCCTCCATTATTCTATAAAGGAGGATCAGCTAGCAACATTCTTTTAATTTTCCTTCATCTGAGAATGTAATCACCCTGTTAAATTGAAGTCATTCCCAAGCATCGAATCATTGTATCTGTTAATACTTTTGAGTATATTTCTTTAAAATGACTCTTTTACAGAAACAGTTTTAATGCTGTTATTACAACAGAAAATTTAATTTCTTAACATTTATCTGGTCATTGTTCTGTCTGCCAGTTGGCTCACACTTAGAAAAAAATAATTTGTTTGTTTAAGATCTAAGTAATGTCCACAGATTTCAATTAAGTTGGTAGATCTGTTTCTTTTAAAAATACTTGTCTTTACTTATTTCTTTGGCTGTGCCAGGCCATAGTTGTGGCAGGTGAGCTCTTAGTGGCAGCATGCAGGATCTGTAATTGTGGCATGTGGAATCTAGTTCCCTGACCAGGGATGGAACCTGGCCCCCCTGCACTGGGAGCTTGGAGTCTTAGCCACTGGACCACCAGGGAAATCCACAGTAGATCTTTCAGTCTCCTTTATCTTAGGTTTCCTGTCCTTCTGTTTTTCTCTCCTTTTCCTTGTTTGTTGGGGAGGCTGGGTTGTTTGTCCCATAAAATCTGCACAGTCTGGATTCCCCACCAGCGTCCTCCTGGTGTCATTTCCTCTGTTCCTCTTTCCCCACGTTCCCCGTGAACTGGTGGGTAGATCTGGACATGCGCCATCTAGGCTGTAGTCACATGCTGCCAAGAGCTTGAAATGTGGCCAGGACTCATTGAGATATGCTGTGGGTGTAAAGTACACCCTGAATTTAAAAAACTTAGTGCTGAAAAAGAGTGTAAACTGCTGCTGCTGCTAAGTCACTTCAGTCGTGTCCGACTCTGTGTGACCCCATAGACGGAAGCCCACTAGGCTCCCCCATCCCTGGGATTCTCCAGGCAAGAACACTGGAGTGGGTTGCCATTTCCTTCTCCAATGTGTGAAAGTGAAGTCGCTCAGTCGTGTCCGACCCTTAGCGACCCCACGGACTGCAGCCCACCAGGCTCCTCCATCCATGGGATTTTCCAGGCAACAGTACTGGAGTGGCTTGCCATTGCAGTGATTGTTAATCATTCCTTAACATTCATTACACGTTACACTTTGAAATGTTATTTTGTATACATTGGGTTACATTTGTTGTTGTTCAGTTGCTAAGTCATGTCTGCCACTGTAGCACACTAGGCTCCTCTGTCCTTCACTATCTCCTGGAGTTTGCTCAAACTCATGGCCATTGAGTCAGTGATGCTATCTTACCATCTCATCTTCTGCTGCCCTCTTCTCCTTTTGCCTTTAGTCTTTCCCAGCATCAGGCTCTTTTCCAATGAGTTGAGTCTTTGCATCAGGTGTTCAAAGTATTGGCGCTTCAGCATCAGTCTTTCCAATGAATATTCAGGGTTGATTTCCTTTAGGATTGACTGGTTTGATCTCCTTGCAGTTCAAGGGACTCTCAAGAGTCTTCTCCAGCACAATTCAAAAGCATCAATTCTTCAGTGCTCAGCCTTCATTGTGGTCCAGCTCTCACATTTGTACATGACTACTGGAAAAACCATCGCTTTGACTATATGGACCTCTGTCGGCAAAGTGATATCTCTGCTTTTAAATACGATGTCTTGGTTTCTCATAACTTTCCTTCCAAGGAACACATTCAGACTGATGTCATCTACTTTTTGCTATTTAAATGTGGTTCTCGGAAAGTGTGAAATTATACACGACTCACATTGGCTTTCCCTAGAAGGTTGTCGATGTAGTGGTGGGGTGATGTGATGGAGGCTATCAGATGGTCTGATGGAAGCAGTGAGGTGATCCCTGGGGTTGTTTTAACCTGGAGGAGTTTTTGTAATTTTTTTTAAATTTTCATATTTTGATCAGAAGTTGCTTTATAGTTTTTTCCTATTGAGCCTTATTTAGTGGGCCTCGCCTCTTAGTGGGCCCCACCTCCCAAAAGTTAAAAATTATTTTCTCAAATGCATCACATAATGAAATTCTGGCTTGCTTGTTTTCACCTTGTTCCTGATTTGGTAGGACTTGAATTTGTGAGGTTAGCAGCTAGGCAGGTTCACAGGGCCCTGCGAAAGCCTCTTCTCCGATATAACTAGGATCAGAGCTGTTCATGGGCTCTGAGAACTTGTCCAAGTGACCAGGTCTTTTGGGTCTTTTGGGGTCTTCGGTGGGACCGGCCCACTGGTCATCCTAACAGGCCCGTTCTCTTGTAGGGGTGATTCTCTCAACGATTGTCGGATTGTCTTCGTGGACGAAGTTTTCAAGATTGAGCGTCCGGGCGAGGGGAACCCTATGGTGGAAAACCCGATGAGAAGTGAGTTCTGATCCAACCCCTCTGTGCTGGGTTGAGGGTGGGTGCGGGGTGGGGGTCGTGCCTGAGCTGACACCCCACCCCACCCCACATCCAGGGAAGAGCGGGCCCTCCTGCAAACACTGTAAAGCCACTCTGCTGTGTGTGTGATGGGGTGTAGGGTGAGGGAGTGGGCCCTGCCAGAGCTGATCCCATCCCCTGCTTCCCGGGATGCAGGGAAGAGTGGGCCCTCCTGCAAACACTGTAAGGACGATGAGAGGAAGCTGTGCCGCATGTGTGCCTGCCACATGTGCGGGGGCAAGCAGGACCCCGACAAGCAGCTGATGTGCGACGAGTGTGACATGGCCTTCCACATCTACTGCCTGCGCCCACCACTCAGCAGCGTGCCCCCTGAGGAGGAGTGGTGAGTGCCCAGCGTGGCAGAGGCGACGGGGATGTGGGATCTTTCCTGTGTGGCCTGGCCCTGGCTCACTGGGGGAGAGGGAGGCGCTGTGGGCCAGAAGCAGGAGCGGGTGTCTCAGGCCTGGAGTTCCCACTCCTGGTCGTGATGCTCAGCTCTGGTTTGAGAACCTGGAAGTGCTAACAGAGGTGGCTGTTGTTTGCCCCGCCCCTGCCCTCCTGGTGGAGACAGGGAGCTGAGTCCTTGGCAGTGAGTAGGCGCCATTGGACCCCCCTTCGTGTTGGCTGCGTTGGGGCTGGTCTTGGCTTCACCATGGGGGGCACTGCTGTTCCCAGTGGGAGGGGTCAGCGTCTGCTGCTCACCAAGGGCGCCACTCGCCCCATGTGGCAACCGAGCTCTTCCGATGTGGCCCGTGGGACCAAGGGAGGGCGTTTCTTATCTTGAGTTCGTGAATTTAAGTTGAAGCCGTTCCCCGCCTCCCCACTTCTGTGCAGTCTTGGCTCTGCAGGAAGGCAGGGGGCCGGGCATGCGGCCTCGGGCAGGGGGTGACGTCCCTATGGTCACAGGTACTGCCCTGACTGCCGGATCGACTCCAGTGAGGTGGTGCAGGCGGGCGAGAAGCTGAAGGAGAGTAAGAAAAAAGCGAAGATGGCATCGGCCACGTCGTCCTCACAGCGGGACTGGGGCAAGGTGAGGGGCCCTGGGCTCCTGGAAGGCCCCACTGCCCTCCGCCCTCCCGCGGCCACTCACGCTGCTCTCCCCTCTGTTTCGCAATGGACAGGGCATGGCATGCGTGGGCCGCACCAAGGAGTGCACCATCGTGCCATCCAACCACTTTGGCCCCATCCCGGGCATCCCTGTGGGCACCATGTGGAGGTTCCGAGTCCAGGTATGTGCGGATGTCGGGCGCTGCGGCTCAGCCAGCGGGCGCTGGAAGGCCAGCAGCCCCTCTGCCCGGGAGGGCCACCCCAAGGGCAGGAGGCTAGGCTGGGATTCACACCAGGTCCTTCCCTGGTATGGCTTGGACTTTGGCCTTCAGGGGCTGAGGGTTCTCTTAGCAGGATTGATGCCTTTGGATCGAAGGGTCTGACTCTGGCTCTGCAGGCGGGAGTGAGGGCAGTTGAACTTGTCTGTAGTGTCTAGGCCACGGGGTGCCACTTACCTCTCGGTTTGTTCACAGGTCAGCGAGTCGGGGGTCCATCGACCTCACGTGGCAGGTATCCACGGTCGGAGCAACCACGGGGCCTACTCCTTGGTCCTGGCTGGAGGGTATGAGGATGATGTGGTGAGTGTGGGGAGCTGGTTTCCTTTGTGTGTGACTGTGGCAAATACACGTAACAGAAAACCATCGTAACTAGTTTGAGTGCACCATTCAGTGGCGTGAAGCATATTCACACTGTCGTGCGACCATCACCACCATCCATCCACAGAAACTTCTCCGTCTTTCGAAACCAAGACTCTGTCCCCACGAAACACTTGAGTCCCCATCCCCTTCCCCAGCTTCGGACCTCTGCCATCTGCTTTCTGTGTCTATGGAGCTTATCTCCATAAATAGAATCCTGTATTTATGCTTCTGTGTCTGGCTTATCTCCCTGAGCATCTTGTCCTTAAGAGTTCATCCACGCTGTAACAGGTGTCAGTCTCCTTCCTTTTTTTAAGACTGGGTAATAGTCCAGTGTGTGGCTGGACCACATTTTGTTTATCCAGTCATTCATCCGTGAATGCCTGGGTTGTCTCCACATTCTAGCCACTATGAATAATGCTGCTATGAACCTGGGTCTGTACAGATCTCTTCACGTCCTTGTTTTCAGTTCTTTCGGGTATAAACTGGGTACATTTGGGTGGAAATGGGATTGCTAGCCTACGGTGATTCTGTTTTTAATTTGTGAGGAACGTCCATTCCGGTTTCCACAGCAGCCATTCTGGTTTCCACCCTCACCAGCCACACACCGGGTTTCAGTCTCCACATCCTCACCGGCACTTGGTGTTCTCTGTTTCTTTGGTCGCTGGTCCTCACACCTTGGTTCTTTGACAGTTGGCATCCTCATGGGCATGTGTGGGTTCATTTTGAGGGTGTCTCTCCTCTCCTGTCCATGCAGGGTTTAGCCTGCCCTCTGTATCATTTTCAGGACCATGGGAACTCATTCACGTACACAGGTAGCGGCGGACGAGACCTTTCCGGAAACAAGCGGACTGCAGAACAGTCTTGTGATCAGAAACTCACCAACACCAACAGGTTTGCAGAGTAGAGTGCTACTGTTTCTCAAGCCACGTCTGCCTCGTCCTTGGGTGGCTACACAGGGGAGGGGCTGTGTTCTGTTTTAGAGGCGTTACATGTAGGAAGTTAGATTCCCATTAACAGTGTGGTGGTGGGATCTTCCTATCAGTCCAGCGTTAAGACTCTGCCCTCCCGCTGCCATGCACTCGAGTTCCATCCCTGGTCGGGGAACTGTGACCCCACATGCCACGTATCATGGCCAAAAAACAATGTGGTGGTACTTGGGGTCCGTCTCTTCCCTGCTCTGTCCACTTGTGAGTCATTTAGTCAGTGAAGCAAACTTTCCCACAGAAGGCCGGATAATAAACATATTTGACTTTGCATGCTTCACGGTCTGTGGCAGCCACTCAGCTCTGCTTTTATAGCACATAAGCAGCCACAGAGCCCATGGAAGAGGGTATGCATGGCTCTGTTCCAATAAAACTTTATTTGCAACACCAGTGGGTGGGCAGGAGTTTCCTGAGCCCCAGTTACAGGATGGGATAAAGCATAAACATAGAGCACAAAGGAGAAGATAGAGATCTGATGACCTTTAAATATTATAAATCACACAAAAGCCACAAGTGTGCAGAAAAGGCAGGTGGCTCCTGGGGGAAAAGTCTGCCATAAACAGGATACCTGACGGTTATGCCTTTCTATGTAAAGAGCTGTTGCAAATCAACAAGAAAAACTAACAGAATAAAGCAAAGGATGTGCAAATCATTCCACGATGTAATGAGATCCCCAGTGACCATGAAAATTTATTCATCTGTAGTGAGCAAAGAGGGAGAAGGCAATGGCACTCCACTCCAGTACTCTTGCCTGGAGAATCCCATGGACGGAGGAGCCTGGTGGGCTGCAGTCCATGGGGTCGCTAAGAATCGGACACGACTGAGCGACTTCACTTTCACTTTTCACTTTCATGTATTGGAGAAGGAAATGGCAACCCACTCTAGTGTTCTTGCCTGGAGAATCCCAGGGATGGTGGAGCCTGTTGGGCTGCCGTCTATGGGGTTACACAGAGTCGGACATGACTGATGCGACTTAGCAGCAGCAGCAGCAGTGAGCAAAGAAATACACGTTGAAGCAATGATGAGTTCCTATTTATTTATCCTGTAAAGCTGCCCAGATGCTCCAGTGTAGAGAAAGGCCAAGACATAGGCTAGCATTCCATTTTTAGTAGAAATCTAAATAGATATTTCTTGCTTTCCAGAAAACTCTTTGCCTAAATATCTTTCTTTAAAAAAAGAGGGCAGCTGAGCTGACCTCTGATCCCCCTGCTCCCAGGCCTCTGTGCCCTCCATTGGGATAGGCCTGTTGGCCTGGCCCACATTTATGGTTTTTTTTTTTCCAGTTTGGCTGTGCTGGGTCTTTTGTTGTGGCATGGGAAATGCATGTTTTATTGTCTGTTTGTTTTTAATCTGAGGCATGTGAACTTTTAGTTATGGCATGTGGGATCTAGTTCCCTGAACAGTGAGAGTGTGGAGTCCTAACCACTGGACCACCAGGGAAGTCCCTCAGTTTCCCTTTCCTTACAAGGTCATTGGATTCAGGGCCTACCCTAGTCCTTTCTGACCGCTGCCAAACTTGACTCCATCCGCAAGCACCCTCTTTCAAAAGAAGGTCACACATTCATACGATTGGGGGCTTGGGACACAATCCGCCCCCTCTCTCAGGGGGACACTGTCCAGAGCACGGGCCTGCCTCGCCCCACAGGGCCCTGGCTCTCAACTGCTTTGCTCCCATCAACGACCTCAAAGGAGCTGAGGCCAAGGACTGGCGGTCGGGGAAGCCAGTCCGCGTGGTGCGGAACGTCAAGGGCCGCAAGCACAGCAAGTACGCGCCCATTGAGGGCAACCGGTACGACGGCATCTATAAGGTGAGCGGGGCCCCTGTGGCTGCACCCTTCTGCCCCGCCCATGCTAGCATGATCACCTCTGACCCCCGCTCCACTCTCTCTGTAGGTTGTCAGGTACTGGCCTGAGAAGGGCAAGTCCGGCTTCCTGGTGTGGCGCTTCCTCCTACGTCGAGACGACGTGGAGCCGGGGCCCTGGACCAAGGAGGGCAAGGACCGGATCAAGAAGCTGGGGCTGACCATGCAGGTGCGTCCAGGCCAGCACTTGTGGCCAGACCAGAGCCAGCCAGGGGCCTGGGCAGGGAGTGTCTGGCCGACCGGGCCATGCTCTCCAGGGTTTCTCTCATCCTGGATGATTT
This sequence comes from Moschus berezovskii, assembly GCF_049115385.1. Lineage (NCBI taxonomy): Eukaryota > Metazoa > Chordata > Mammalia > Artiodactyla > Moschidae > Moschus > Moschus berezovskii. The sequence continues at coordinate 94,038,814 of NC_142467.1, forward strand.
CCAGGTTGCGAACAGGTGGTACCTCCCTGACTTTCCCAACCTTGTCCTTCACCCAGAGGATGTTGAGGAGGTAGTGGCTCAGGTGTGCACGCGGCTTTGCCTTTTTTTTAAAAAAATAATAATGTTTTTAAAGATTTATTTATCTTTTGGCTGTGCTGGGTCTTCGTTGCTGCACTCAGGCTTTCTCTAGTTGCAGCAAGTGGGGGCTACTCTTCTCTGTGATGCCTGGGCTTCTCATTGCAGTGGCTTCTCTTGTTGCAGAGCATGGGCTTTAGGGTGTTCGGACTTCAGTAGCTGCGGCTCCCAGACTCGAGAGCACAGGCTCAATAGCTGTCGTGCATGGACTATTGCTCTGCAGCACATGGGATCTTCCTGGACCAGGGATTAAACTGGTGTCCCCTGCGTTGGCATGCGAATTTTTAACCACTGCACCAGTGGGGAAGCCCCAAGGCTTTGCTTTTGTGGTTAGAGCTGAGAGCTGGGCTTCCTTATCGGAGCTGTGTTAGAGGCGCTTATCCGAAATCAATCTGGAGTCTGATCTCTTTTCTTGGCCAGTCCCCTCCCCCTTCTCCTCTCCTCTCCTCTTCCATCTCTCTCTCTCTCTCTCTATTTTTTTTTGACCGCACCATGTGGCATGTAGGATCTCTTAGTTCCCTGACCAGGTATGGAACCCTGCAGTGGAAGCAGAGTCCTAACCACTGGACCACCAGGGAAGTCCCCATCTCTCTTCTTCCTCTCTGTCCATCACTCCTTCCTAACCCCAAAGCTGACAAACCAACACAATTTGTCTAAATATATTAATATTAATAGGTAGTGCATGTGTGCTAAGTCACTTTAGTCATGTCCGACTTCCAACCCCATGGACTGTAGTCCCCCAGGCTCCTCTGTCCATGGGATTCTCCAGGCAAGAATACTGGAGTGAGTTGCCATGCCCTCCTCCAGGGGAAACTTCCAACCCAGAGTCGAACCCAGGTCTCTTATGTCTCCTGTGTTGGCAGGTGGGTTCTTAACCACTAGCACCACCTGGGAAGCCCATGATAGATGGAGAGAAGTCTAAACGTAAAGCTGAGGTGGATCGCTCCCCTGGACCAATTGCTCACCTCTATGGCTGCGGAATCTTCCTTTTCCAAGAGTTCACCCAGTGCCTGGGGAACACTGCCTTTTTGAACTATAATTATGGTGTTTTCTGTTCCTCACGGTGAGCGGCTCTGCAGCTGATATGTTGTGGTGGGACTATTTCAGGAATCTTAATTGCTGTTGAGAGTCTGATAGCGCCTGCTCCCTGGGGGGCCACAGAGAGTTGTCTTTTGAAGCAGTGTTTATACCGCAGGGAATTCAGAGCGGAGGAACTGAGGAGGCAGACAGCTGAGGGTCAGGAACTGTTTCGTGGGAGGGAGATTTTTATTTAGGACTTAAGTCTTCACTGTACGGTCACATTGCAAGAAAAGCTTAAGGGTTTGTTGATGGAACACTGGAGAATTGGACATGATTGTAGGTGCCTTAGAGATGAGGTTCTAGGGACTTCCCTGGCGATCCAGAGGTTACGACTCCAAGCTTCCACTGCAAGGGGCGTGGGTTCAATCCTTGGTCAGGGAACTTAGATCCCACATGCCTCTCAGGCCAAACTGAAACAAACAGAAGAGAAATGGGGTTCTAATAAAGCCTTCTGGGGCTTGGAGGAATGCAAGACCCATCAGGATAGGGTCCTGGAGCTAAGGCCTGGGGCTGGCGGTTAGTAAATGAGGTCATCTTGGGGGCCAGCCATACCCATCATCCCCACGGGGGTTGGGCTGGCTCTTGGCAGCACAGAGCCTGGAATTCACTGCCTGGCCCCTGACTGGAAAAAGTTTGCCTACTTCTTCTCTTAGAAATGGAAAGGTGTTAAGACCGTCTTGGGGGAGTTCCCTGGTGGTCCAATGGTTAACATTCCGAGCTCTCACTGCCGAGGGCCCTAGTTTAATCCCTGGTCAGGGAACTAAGATCCCACAAGCCTTGGGGTATGTGGCAAAATAAATAAATTAGTAAAGGCTGTCTTCGGAATTCCCCAGCAGTTCAGTGGTTAGGACTCAGGGCTTTCACTGCTGAGGCCTCGGGTTCAGTCCATGGTTGGGAAACTTAAGATCCCCCGTGCCGTGTGAGTTCACAGCCTAAATGACAACAGCAGCAACACAGGACTGTCCTTTTTGCTGCCTCTGACATGCGGGATCTCACTCTGCTTCCTCCCCCGCCACCCCCACCCCGAGACACAGGCTGCATGTCTGTGTGTTGCCCCCGTGAGTCTCTGTGCTCAGTCACTGCTCCAGAGTTGAGGCTGAGTGAGCACAGAATCTGTCTCTGGGGCCAGACCGAGGAGGGGTGACCGGCCTGTCTTCTTCCACTCGCAGTACCCGGAGGGCTACCTGGAGGCCCTGGCCAGAAAGGAGAAGGAGAACAGCAAGCAGGCAGCCCTGGACAAGGAGGAGGAGGAGGACGGGGAGGAGGGCTTCACATCCCCCAGGAAGGGCAAGCGGAAGAGCAAGTCGGCTGGTGGGTGTCTCTGCGGTCACCCTTGCGCCCAGGGGCGGGGCCCCCTCCACTCTGCATCCTCAGCCTGCCTCCCGCTCTGCCCCAGGAGGTGACGGGTCTTCGCGAGGGACGCCCAAGAAGACCAAGGTGGAGCCCTACAGCCTCACCACCCAGCAGAGCAGCCTCATCAAGGAGGACAAGAGCAACATGAAGCTGTGGACCGAGATCCTGAAGTCGCTCAAGGACGGGCCGGTGAGCTTTCCCGCCTGGCCGGGGCTGCCTCCTTTCCATTGTCGTAAGATGCAGATGATGTGAAATTGACCATCTTCACTCTTGAAACTGCGCCGCTCAGTGGCGTTGAGCACATGCACATCGTGGTGTAACTGTTGCCACCATCATCTCCAGAGCTTTCTCATCTCCCTAAACCAAAACCGTCCCTGTGAAACGCCGACTCCCCATCCTCTCCCCCAGCCCCTGGCCCCACCATCTGCTTCTTGTCTGTGGATCTGACTCCTCCAGGGACCTCCTGTGAGTGGGATCGGACAGTGTGTGTCCTTCTGGGTCTGGCTTCTCTCTCCGAGCATCACGTTCTCAAGTCCATCCATGTTGGAACCTCCTTCCTTTCTAAGGCTGAGTAATATTCCATCACATGAATGGAATTCGCTTACCCATCGTCTCTCACTGAACACTTGGGGTGCTTCCGGCTTTGGCTGTTGTTAAGGAGCTGCTGTGGATGTGGGTGGGTGGGTGACTCTAGGACCCTGCCTTCAGATTCTGTCGGGTATAAACCTGGAAGTGGGATTGCTGGATCTGAGGGTCATTCTGTCTTCAAATTTCCCAGAAACCGCCAAACCAGGTCTGTCTATTTTTTTTTTTTTTTGGATCCTCCTGCCTTAGTGGGTAGAGTGACATTGATGGGTCACTGCAGCGAGTGTCTTGGCCTTGGCCTCCTCTGTCCTTGCCTGGTGGGGACCACCTCTCCTTGGCTCACGGTCAGGATCAAACCCAAACCCTCCTGAGCCCTGGGCCAGCTGCCTGTTATTGCTGACGTCCTCTGCTTCTGGTCTCCTCCTCCCTGTCATCCTGTCTCACAGCCTTCTCTCTCATGGGTTTCTCTGCCCAGAGTACCTTCCCCCACAGCCTTCCCGGCTCAACCTCTCTCCTGTGTGAAATCACTGTGGCTGCCCTAACAAATGAGCCTTCAGGGGTAAAACCCAGGCCTGGGCAAGTCTGGTCCCTCTGGAGGCTCCTGGGAAGTTTTGACTCCTGACTCTTCCAGCATCTAGAGGCACTGCATCCTCAAGCCAGCAGCTCAGCATCTTCTGTCTCTCTGCCTCTGACCCTCCCCTTCCCTCTTATAAGGACCCTGTGATGACTGGGACCCCTGGGAATCCAGGGTCATCCCCATTTCAGGGTCCTTAACTTAATCCCTCTTGCCAAGTCCCTTCTGCTGTGTGTGGTGGGTGACAGGTCCGCAGGTCCCAGGGTTCAGACATGAGCTCTCAGGAGGCTGAGGTTCAGTCCTTCAGGTCTCTCTGGTGACAGGTCAGTTTCTGCGTGGAGGGCTCTCAGTACCCCCCCTGCCCTGTCCTTCCGGGGCAGCCCCTCCTTGCTCCCTGCTGTCCCCCAGCACTGCTGTGTTTCTGTCTTCCACCTGCCTATCTTCGGTCTTCCCCGCTGGGCCCCAGGCTCCAAGAAAGCAGGTGTTTCTCCATTTTGCCCCCTGTTGGACCGGGGTGTCTGAGCGGCGGGCAGGTGGCGCTGTGTGTCGCAGGACTGGGCTCTGCACCCAGACAAGCACTGACGGAGCATGGTTGACCTCGAGCCTACATGCGCTCCGCCTGGCTCCAGGCCCTCTGTCTTCTGGTCCTCAGACAGGGTCACAGTGGCTCATGTCCTCCCAGGGCAGGGGCAGAAAGATGAGATTCAGGACCCGGGGGCGAGGGCTGAGCAGGGCATCTGGAGACCTGTCGTGCTCCTTCATTCTGGGGAACCGAGCCTTTGCCGGACTCACACACCTGCTCTTCCACTTTCAGAAATTCCTGAGCAAGGTGGAGGAGACGTTCCAGTGCATTTGCTGCCAGGAGCTGGTGTTCCGCCCGATCACCACCGTGTGCCAGCACAATGTGTGCAAGGTGAGGGGGCGGCTCCGGGAGCCGGCGGGGGGTCCCACAGGTGCTCTGACCCCTGCCATCACCCTGCGGTTGTTGGCTTCACTCGTACCTCCTGCCCCTCGCCCTTCCAGGGCCTCAGGGTCTGTTTCCCGGGCTGCCTGGGTTACAGTTGCTCTCCCCTGCCCCACCAGCCTTCACCACAGGTGCCCATTGCCCTGCCACCACCCTGAGCCTCCAGCCACACTGGCCCTCTGCTGTGCCCTCAGCAGGCTGGTGCGTGCCTACCTTCCTTGGGGGTCACACACTGGTCTTCTCCAGCATCTTACTGCTTGGGGGTCCAGGGTGGGAGAGGATGGGCTGTTGTCCTGTGCCTGCCATCTGGTCATACTAAGTGATGTAAGTGGGCCTCAGGCAGGGCTGGAGAGGTGTGAGGCCACTTATCACCTGGAGGAGCCAGGAGGAAGGCTTCCTGGAGGATGAGGTGGCACTAACCTGCCCCCTCAGAGTGGGCCTCGGGGCAGCATCCCTGGTAGGCAGGATCAGGCAGGCACATGGGAGTAGCCAAGGCCTGTGGGGGATGAGGGTTGGTGAGTGGGGCTGGAGCCTCCAGCTAGCGGTCAGTCCTAGGAGGGAATGGGTCTCCAGCCTGATGCTTTTGAAAGAGAGTTTGGGAGAGGCTGAGATGGGTCCCAGACCAGGTCTCCCGCTTTGGGGCTAGATTGTTTTCTATCGTGGGGGTGTCCTGGGAGCTGAGCAGCATCCTTGACCCACCTACTTGGTCCCAGGGGTCCCCTGAGTTGGGAAGCACTGGGCTGCATGCACAGCATCTTTGCCATGCCTTCTGGCCAGAGTCAGTCTGTAGGCGTTTGCAGGTAGTGCAGGCAGGCAGGCAGCCCAGAAGGGACTGTCTCTGCTACCTGCTCACTCTGGGTTGCCGAGCTGCGTCCAGGGCATTGGGTCAGTTGTCAGACCAGGAGAGGGACCCTGAGAACGGGGAGCACTCAGGCAGTACTCACATCCCGTGTGGACTGATGGAGGCTGGGAAAGATACCCCCCTGGTGCCATCTTCTCAAACTGAAACCCTATCCCCGTTAAACACTTACTGCCTCTGTGGATCTGACTCCTCCACGGAACTCCTGTGAGTGGCATCAGACAGTGTGTGTCCTTCTGGGTGTGGCTTCTCTCCTGAAGCATCAGGTTCAGGGCTCACCCATGGTGTCCCGTGGGTGAGAATCTCCTTCCGTGTGAAGGCTGAGTCACACTGCAGCATGCAGATGGACCACATTGTGTTGATCCATCATCTGTGAGTGAGCTCTTGCTGTTTCCACCTCTTGGCCACCGTGAAGCTTGAAGCGGTCCAGCACCTGATTTTGAACCTGTGTCAGCGCATTGAGCACAAAGTACTGTCTCTCGTGTCTGTGATCAGCTATAGACTTTATACTGGAAAAGAATGCAGGGATTTTTAAATATAGGAAGCAAAAGCCATTGCCCTCCTCCAGTGGCAGCAGGTTTTCACCTGCTTGGCATTGCCCTTCACGCAGCCGCCTGGTGCCATCCTTCAGGTGTGCATACCTGTGCAGGTGTCTGTGCCCCTGTGGGCATCATCTCCGGCCTGTTCCTATCAAGGGGAGGTTAGCTCTCCAGGGCCCCTCAGGCTTGCAGCTCAGTTTCCACCTGACTCTTCCTCCACACACTGCCCCCCGCATTGTTTGGTTGACAACTGGGTTCGAACCCAGAAGTCTGGCTCAGAACCCAGACTCCATCCTCCCCCCCTTTCCTCCTGTCTTCTCACCAACACATCTTTATTGAGCCTGTGCTCTATGCTGGGTCCTGTGCTTGGTGTGGGGAACTTCAGGGAGACACAAGCCCTGATCGTGTGGAGTGTCTGCTCCGTTAATACACGAGCACATCAGTCCATCAGACAGTTCCAGGAGGAAGGTGCTGTTTTGACAGCAGACAGGGTGTGGGGAGGCCAGGCCATCCTGATGTTCCAGGGCACCTTGGGGAAGGGTCCTCTGACCAGGGGACTCCAGCACCAGTGACGAGAGAGCCGGGGTAGACCTGTCAGGTGGTGTGACCTCCAGGTGCAGGAGCCTGGCAGCCAGGATGACCTGGGAGTCTTTTTTTTTTTTGGCCACACTGATTGATCAACTTGTAGGATCTTAGCTCCCTGACCAGAGATTGAACGTGGGCCCTTGGCAGTGAGAGCGCAGTCATGACCGCTGGATTGCCGGGAAGTTCTGACCTTGGTGTCTTTGATGAGCCTGGGGCATCCGGGCTGGTCATGGGCTGCCAGGAATGGAAAATGAGACTGAGGCTCAGGAGGGGCCTCCAGGTGCCTGGTGGTGCCCCAGGGGATCATGGGTGGCCAGGATTACCTCTTACCCACCCCACTCTCCCACAGGACTGCCTGGACAGGTCTTTCAAGGCCCAGGTGTTCAGCTGCCCAGCCTGTCGCTATGACCTGGGCCGGAGCTACACCATGACCGTGAACCAGCCGCTGCAGGCCGTCCTCAGCCAGCTCTTCCCCGGCTATGGCAGCGGGCGGTGATCCTCAAGCACTTCTCGCCGAGTATTTTTTAAAAAAAAAACGTTATCAGAGGGGTCCGTGGCCCCCATTTCGTTTTTAGTGGGCTTAACTTAAACATGTAGTTTTTTCCTCCACTCCCTAAAACTGCCTCGTCTTCCCGTTTTTGTTTTTTTTTTAATCTATGAATTTTTTCAGGAATTTGTATTATGGCTCAAAGGAAGGAACAAAGTTGGACTTCTCAGTGTTTTTATTTTGGTTTTTAACAAAAAGCCTGCAATTTTATCAGCAAAAAAAAAAAAACAAACCCAAAACAAAGTTTTTAAAAAAATGGTTTTTTTTCTGAGGATGGGATTAGAAACGAGTTGGTGAGAAGGCTGCTTAAGTTCCTAGGGTTGAGTTCTCAGCCACCCCCGCCGCCGACTCGCAAGAAGGCACCGGGCTGCCTAGAACAATCTTTTCAAGGTTGGTAGGTCGGGCCCCCAGAGGTGAAGTTCCACTGCCTAAGACCCAGCGAGGCTGTGGTCCTGGGTGTCACCACACGCGGGTATTGGCCCCGCATCTCCAGCAGGAAACTGTTCCAAGGAAAAGCTGCGAAGTCCCACTGGGGCCAGTTGAAACCCTCACCTCCAAGCCATCCCCGACCGGGCTGCCTCCGCGTCCCCACTGCATACAGAGGCCACCGGCCACCCGAGCAGAAACCTGGGGCCACACCGAAGCTACCTCCACCGGACCCTCCCCTCCGTGGGGGCCGACGCTCGGCCCAGCGCCGTCCCAACCTGACACCACGGAAGCCACGCCCGGGGCCACGTTCAAGTGCCTTTGGTCCCTCCTTCCTTTTCAACCCGGGGCTCTTTCTCAGCACTGAATTATTGACAATGCCAACCGGATTCTCAAACTGGGGTCCTCCAATGCCTCCCTGGGGACCCCAGGTGAGCGAGTGGGGACGATCAGGGTTTTGTGGATCCTCGAAATTGAATTTTCAACTCACCAATTGGGAATTACAAGAGGGAAACCTTTTAAAATGAATAAACACCTTTTCCAAATGAAATCTTTTTTTTGTAGTTACTGTATATGTACCAAGGAAGCTAATAACTTTAGGGTTTGGTTGTGTTGTTTTTTTTTTTTTTTTTGTCGGGGGAGTTTTGTATTTGGGGAATGATTTGTTAATGTTTCTAACTTTACCAAAGTTTGCAGCTTATACCTCAACAGAACAGGGATATTTTTAAGTCACATAACTGCAGACAAACTGGAGCAATACTGTTTTAAAAGTTTCTCTTTTTTTCTTCATTATTAGGTGGTTTAATGTATTAGGAATAAACACCGAAATCCTGTGTAGGCTTTTTTTTTTTTTTACAAAGTTCAATATTCTCTGTCCAGGTTTTAGATTCTCAGAATAAATGCCTTTTACAGATGTGTTTGGTTGTGTCTTTTGTTTGCAAATTGCTTTGTAGCCTACTAGGCACCTCTGTAACTTGTAACATGTTTTTTCTATCCAGAAAAACCCAGGATGCTAGACAAGTAGCATCATTTCCACTTTGCAGGTGAGAAAATTGAGGCCCAGAAGATCCACGTGATGGGTAGTGGTCCAGAGGGGCCAAACTGCGCCTTCCAGCTTGGAACCAGAGGTCACTTAGTGTCACTAAGGGGGTGGCACTGTCCCCATTTACACTTGAAACAGGCTGTCATGGGACCCCCACGAGGAGACTGGCCCTGCCTTAAGTGGGCGTCAGCAGCCTGGACCATCAGCTAGGGAACTGCTTTACCCTGGGGGGCCCTCTGCATGCCTGGGGGGATGGTGCACGTGGAGTGTGGAGACATGGCCTGAAATGCTATTGCCAGTGGGAGTCAAGAGTCCAAGGATGAAGCACCTTTTGCAGGTTTTCTCCTGTTGTTGGCTGTGTCTTCGTGGCTTGGCTTGCAGGATCTTACTTCCCCAACCACGGATCGAATCCATGCACCCTGCAATAGAAGGCCGGAATCTTAACCACTGGACCAGGGAATTCCCCAACAATGAGGCAAGTTTAACAGTTCCAGGGAAGTTAACAGTGGCGAGTTCTGCAGACGCCAGCCTACCCCTGGTACCTTGTACTGATGGTTCTATAATGCTGTGGGTGGATGTAAGAAATAATAAAGCTCTGCCTCTTAAGGACCTTCAAGTGTGTCCTTGAAAACCTCATGCTAAGTAAAAGTAGTGCTAGTGGTGCTCAGCAATGTCCAACTCTTGGTGACCCCGTGGACTATAGTCCCCCAGGCTTTTCTGTCCACGGACTTCTCCAAGCAAGAATACTGGAGTCAGTTGCCATGTCCTTCTCCAGGGGATCTAGTTACAAAAGATCATATATTTTCTCATTCATATGAAATGCCAAACACAGGGATCTATAGAGACAGAAGGCAGATTCGTGTAGTGATGACAGGGCATGGCGCGGGATGGAGGAGGTGCGGAGCTAAAGGATGCAGGGTTCTGCAGGTGATAAAAGTGTCCTCAATCTGGTGATGATTGCAATACCTCTGAATGCGTTAGAATCCTTTGAATTGTGCAGCGTGTGAGTTATATTGCAGGTCAAAGTGTGAACATGAAATAAAAATAAAGAGGCCCTCCTATGAGGTGCCAAGAAATAATGTCCACAAGTGGGCTTATGTGTCTGCAGGGGGGCCACACATGGGAGCAGGACACACCGAGGTACGTTGTCGAGATTGTAGAATATTTTTTGTTTCTCTAAAGTTAGGAAAGCTCTCATTGTTAGAAGTGAGCAAACCCCATGGACTTCCCTGGTCGACCAGTGGCTAAGAATCCTTCCAGTGCAAGGGAGCTAGATCTCATGTGCTGCAACTAAGACCTAATGTAGCCAAATAAATCTTAAAAAATATCTAAAAATGCCTAAAAAATGAGCAAACCCCAGGAAAGTGTATGTGAACTGCTATGCAGAAAATAATTCCAATATTAGGTGTATTGAGTTCCTGGTTGACTTTTGGTAGTTTTAATTTTACAGCAGTTTTATTGAGATATATTGCCCATGCCATAACACCCACTTAAAGTATGCAGTTGGTTTTAGTATATTTGCACAGTTGTGTAATCATCTCTATCTAGTTCCAGAATTTCATTTCCCCTCAAAGATACCCAGTCCCTATTAGCAGTCACTTCCCACCCCTCCCCCAGCCCCTGGCAACCATCAACCCAGTTTGTCTGTCAATTTACCTGTTCTTGATATTTCATGTAATTAAATTCATAAGACACAGTTTTTTGTGTCTGGCATCTCACTGAGCATTGTGTTCTCACAGCACATCCACACTGTAGCAAGTGTCAGGGCTTCACTCTTCATGGCTGAGTAATACTCCAGTTTGAGGTTGGACCACCTTTTAAAATTTATGTGGTTGCTTTTTTCTTTTTTTAATGTAAAGCTTCCTTTTCTCCCTCCACTCCATGCTATAAAATTAATAACCCTTGAAAAAGGCTGAGCACCAAAGAATCGATGCCTTTGAGCTATGGTGTTGGAGAAGACTCTTGAGAGTCCCTTAGACTGCAGGGAGATCAAACCAGTCAATCCTAAAGGAGATCAACCCTGAATATTCATTGGAAGGACTGATGTTGAAGCTGAAGCTCCAATACTTGGGCCACCTGATGTGAAGAGCTGACTCACTGGAAAAGACCCTGATGCTGGGAAAGATTGAAGGCAGGAGGAGAAGGGGCTGACGGAGGATGAGATGGTTGTATGGCATCACTGATTCAATGGACATGAGTTTGAGCAAACTCCCGGAGATGGTGAAGGACAGGGAAACCTGTTGTGCTGCAGTCCATGGGGTCAAAGGGTCGGACACGACTAAGTGACTGAACAACAATAATCCTTGAGAACATTTGTAAATTAAAGGTGAATAAAAAGCCAAGTATATGATCCTGCCCCCCAGAGGGTTAATATTCTTAGACTTCACTTGTACATGTGTATTGGCATGGCAACATTCAACCTCAGAACACCTGAGGCATAGACAGATGGGTTAAGTGACTTGCCTGAAGACATGGCAGAGCCAGGGTACATACTTGTTTATAGATGTGTCTCTATGTCTTTGTTTTATATACAAATTTAAAGAGTAACATTAGGACAGTAGTGTATGTACTTTCTTGTGCCTGTTGATGGGGTAGCCACTTTATCCAACACCTAAACAACCACATGAGCCGTGTGTGGTCTGCTGTTTGCATTATTTGCATATCTGCTCATAAAAGACGGATCCTATATGTGTGCCTAGCGATACAGGCTTGGTGTGAAATGGAATGTTAGAATTTCAACCGCAAATGTATTTTTCATTAAAAATTAAAAAAACATATAAAAATTTTTGTTTTTAAAAATTTTGGCCACAACCAGGGATTGAACCTGGGCAATGAAAGTGCTGAATCCTAACCACTGGACTGCCAGGGGTCTACCCCTCAGATGTATTTCTTTAATTTTTTTTTAAAGCCTTTTATTTTTAAATTTATTATTCTTTTAATGTTTATTTTTATTTATTTGGCTGCACCAGGTCTTAGTTGTGGCATACGGTATCTGGTTCCCTGATCCGGGATCTAACCCAGGCTTCCTGCTTTGGGAGTCCGGAGTCAGCCACTAGACCACCAGGGAGGGCCACCCCCCACCACATGTATTTCTAAAAATTTATATTTTAAAGACATAGGAAGATCTAGGAACACCCCTGATGGTTCAGTGGTTAAGACTGTGAACTCACAGGCTTCACTGATGGTTCAGAGGTAAGGCATTCGCCTGCCAATGCAGGGGACCTCGGTTCCTGGTCCAGGAAGATCCTGCATGTCTCAGAGCAACTGAGCCTGTGCTCTCAAGCCCTCCAGCCACGGCTGGAGAGTAGCCCCCTGCTCGCAGCAACCAGAAAGTCCACGTGTAGTATCGCAGACCCAGCAAAACCAAAAGTAAATCTTAAAAAAAAAAGACTGCAAACTCCCAATGCAGGGGGCCCGGGTTCAATCCCTGGTCAGGGAGCTAAGATTTTGCAAGCCCTGTGGTGCGACCAAAAAAAAAAAAAGAGAATCTATTTTTCCATCCATCTCTATTATGTATCAAACTAGCCCATAAGCAGAAGCTGGAGGGGAGTTTGGGGAAAGCAGAGGAAGGTGAAGAACTTTTAGAAACAAGCTGGCCTTGGGTCATCTGAAGGCTGGTACTTGGAGGGCCTCCTGGCCTTTCTTAGGGACACATACCAGTGATTCCCAGACCCAGCCTTTGGTGAGATCCGCACTTGTCTGCAAAGACTTGAATATGATTCACAAGTTGTTGCCAAGTTAATTTATCCATTTGAAAATTCTGACACTGTGTCCTTCCTCCTTGGCATAGGACATTTTTACTTAAAGGACAGTGATTATAGTTCTTTTCTTTTTCTTACCTTTTGTTATGAAAACTTTCAAATGTAGAAAAGTTGAGAAGACTGTATGGTGAACTCTCAAATATACTTCCTGTGTGGATCCTACAATTGTGTTTTTTTTTTTTGACACATAGGTGGCATTTTAAAAAGTTCTCTCAAGAAGCCTCCTACGATGTTGATGGAATGTAAATTTGTGAATTGGTACAGCCACTATGGAGAACAGTATGGAGGTTCCTTAAAAACCTAAAAATAGAGTTGCCATATGATCTAGCAATCTCACTCCTACACATGTATCTGCAGAAAACTCTTAATTTGAAAAGATATGTGCGCCCCAGTGTTCATAGAAGCACTATTTACAATAGCCTAGGCATGGAAGCAAACTAAATGTCCATCATCAGAGGAATGGATAAAGAAGACATGCTACACACATACAATGGGATATTGTTGTTTAGTCGCTCAGCCGTGTCCAACTCTTTTGCGACCCCATAGACTGTACTGTGCCAGGCTCCTCTGTCCATGGCATTCTACAGTTAAGAGTACTACGGCAGGTAACCATTCCCTTCTCCAGGAGATCTTCCCAACCCAGGGATCAAACCTGAGTCTCCTGCATTGGCAGGCAGATTCTTTACCACCAAACCATCTGGGAAGCCCATAATGGAATATTACTTAGTCATAAAAAAGAACCAAACCATGCTATTTGCAGCAACATGGATGGACCTAGAGATTCTCATACTAAGTAAGCCCGACAAAGACAAACAACATGATATCACATGTGAGATCTAAAATATGATACAAACGAAGCTATTTACAAAACAGAAATAGACTCAGATTTAGAAAACAAACTTATGGTTACCAAAAGGGAAAGGTGGTGGAGGAAGGGATAAATATATATAAAAACTGAATCCCTTTACTGTACACCAGAAACTAACACAGTATTGTAAGTCAACTACACTAGAATTGTTTTAAAAAAAGGAACTTGAGAAACAATTTAAGTCCCCCTAAGCAAAATTAGAAAGCTGACAACCTATTTAGGTAACCCGATTTAAAAAAAATCAGAGTTTGTGAAATCCAAACACCTGGAATTCACTGTCATATGGGGTAAAAAACTAAGTAGAAAAAAAAAAGACTTCAGGTGGGAGAGGGTGAATCCCTTTAGGATTGCATTTTTGAGACCCTATTAAGGCTACCAGGTTATATTTCTGTCTTTCCCACGGGTTAGGGAGTTCCTTGGGAGCAGTTACTATTTCCTGTTTTTTAAGTTAAATTTTAACTGCACAAGGGAATATAGCCCCCACGAGGCTGCAAAACACCCTAGAGCAGATTAACCTCCTCACTAGCTACCCTTTTTTAACCAACCTGGATCCCTCCTTTCCCGAAGATTTACTTTTCTTAGTTTGGGGATGGCCTTGTTCTGTGCGGGGCCACAGGTAGGTAGGTGGTCCTTAGAAACCACACAGCCATGAGTTGCCCTGCGTTTCTTTCCATAAGGTATTGAGTTCTGCACCATCCTGCAGCTGGCCACACGGGTGTAGAGGGGAGTCATTCCTTGACGCATACATGTAAATCTACCCCTTTTTAATGGCTACATAGTTAAAAGTATTCCAAAATTAGTTATTTATCTAATCTACAGGGGGTTATTTAGAGCACAACACTGGAAACAAATGAGTACAGAACAGCAGCATCCTTGAACTAGGCAAGTTCCAAACTCCGCAGCCTTTCTCAGAGTCCAGGACCTCCAGAAACAGAGCGTTAGATGCCCTAGCCACGTTATTAGGAACGTGTTGTCCGACTTCGTCCCTAGGGCCGTGGCCAGCAACTATTGCTTGGCGTGCAATTAATAGCCATTATGATGATGATCGTGCAAACCTTAATTACATGCTCACTTTGCCAAGTCACATCAAATGATTTACCTGCCTCCTCTCACCTGACTTAAAGTTTCCAGGAGAGGGGCACACGGTGAGGGATTCTATCGCTTTTATATCTATTTCACAGTGGAAACGAGGCCCAACGAGGTTACTTCGCTGGGGGCCTACCACCGTGAGGCTTGTGCACCCAGCTGAGCTTTGAACTTAAGTCAGGAGGCACCAAATTTCTCGCCTCTCTTATGTTTTAGGGATCTCGCGGAAGGTCACCTAGCTTTATCTGAAAACCTTTGCAAAGTTTTGTGGATTGTGACAGAAATGAACTTGAATTTTTGGGTGGTGGGGGAGAAAGGAGAAATGGAGGCCGAGGCGCTTGCTGTTTGACTTTTACTTCTCCAGTTCTCAGTGCTCCTTCTTTGCGAAATGAGTTGCGTTGGAGTTATCTTCGCTACCTCCTGACTGTGCGAATTGGAAAACGCTGAGCCCAGTTTCCGGCTCTGGGTCTCGAACCCCCTCTCCGAAGCTCTCAGGCGCGGTGCTGATGCTGTGCTGAGTCTCACGTACTCAGCTGCAGCCTGATAACCGGGGCGGGATTCGGGCCGTGATTGGCACCCGCCCCTGCCAGTCCGCGCCTGGGGCTGATCCCGTAAGCCAATATTCTCTTACCCCCTTGCGGTCGTTGGGCGGTCCCCGAGGCGCCCTTGTCAATCCGAGGCCTACCGCCGTCGGGTTGGTCGCAGCCTCTTAGCTGGCGTGCGCAGCCTGCAATGAGAACCGAGCCGGTCACCGGGCACGTGGGTAGGCGCCGGCGTGTCCCTAGCGGCCGGCCAATGGCGAGGCGAGGCCGGTGGCTGCACCCGCCCAATCGAGGCGCGCGGGGGGCGGGCCGTGCAGTGTTGATGGGTCCGGTGGAGGGGAGGGGCGGAGCTGTCAGCGATAGCCAATAGGCGCGCGGGCGTGGGCTCGGGGGCCAATGGTAGCCGGGGCGGAGCTGGCGCGCGGCCTTATAAGCCCCGCCCGGGGCTCTCGCGGAGGGCTCGGCCGCCAGCGACCGAGCGGGGCCCGGCCCGAGTGGGGCCTGGGGTTGCGACGCCGAGGGCGGGGGAGCGCGAGCCGCTGCTCCGGACCGAGCCGCGCGCGCCGCCTCAGGTGAGCCCGCGGGGAGGCGGCCGCCGCGTCCGAGCGCGGGCCCCACCGCCGCCGCCGCCCCCGCGCCGCGCCCGGGGCTGCGGGCTGGCGCCCGGGACTCGAGGCCCAGGCCTCGGGCGCGGCCTGCTCGGGCCGCAGCCGCCGCGCTTTGTCCGGGCCCGCGAGGCGGTTGGGGGCGTTAACCGCCCGGCCCTGGGCGCCCGCCCGACCTCGGGCGGGGGCGGTGCGGCTGGACAATGGCGGGGCCAGGGGCGGGAGGCGGGGGCGCCCTCCCCGGGTCGGGGGCGTGCGGGGGCTGGGCCGGGGCGTCCCTGCCGGCCCCTCACAAAAGATGACAGCGTGGGTGGCCCGGCCCGACTGGCCCTGCTTGGCGGGGCCCTCCTCTTCCATTATTCACAAGAATCCTAATAATTAAAAAAATAATAATAGAGAGAGATCCCAGGCCCTGGGATCAACCCGCCTGCATTTCCGGCCCTTTGGGAACCGGTGGGGTAAACGGGGCGCTTCCTAGTGGTGTCCCCCGACGTGTCCATCATTGCATCTCACCATACTGCCCGAGTCAATCCGCAGAGCCATCGCGGCTTCCAAACTCGCACCCCGTTTCCCTGAGCCTCCCCTAAAATAAGCATGCAGTCTGGATTTCTCATTTAAGAAAATGTATCCACTTGCTATGCACAGAACAGTTTCCAGACGCGTTCCCCCAGGGCCTACCCATCTCTGCCCGATCGCCATCTCAAAGACCCCCTTCTCTGTAGAGGTAAATCCTGGAGTCGCTCCCACGGGGACCCCCTGGGCTGCCCTTTGCCGCCCCGTGGGAGCTGGGGGACGGATTCCTGCCCAAAGGGACCTGCCCCAGATCTTCCAGGGCCTGGGTCTCCACCCAGTGGGCGCGATGACACCAGACAGAATGGTGTGCAGGTCCACGGGGACCAAGGTGGAAGGTTCTACCAATGGTTTTTTTTTCCCCCGGGGGCGGGGGAGACGTGGACTGCGCCCTGGCGTTTCCCATCTGTTTGGTACGGGGAGGATCTCTTGTTTTAATAATTCAGGTGCACCTGGGAACTGTTTCCCCAGTTATGAAACTAGTGAGAAGGTTCTGTTAAGTGGAGCCGAACGATCCTGTAAATACGTAGTGTGTATCCTTTTCCATGTGTTTCTGTCCGCGACATCGATTCAGAAGCTCCTTCGGGTCCCACTGGGTGCCAGCACTGTCTTAGGGTCGGAGGTTACTCTCCCCAGCCCTTCGCAGCCATTTCTCCAAATGTCCCCAGGCTGGAGGAAAGCCCTAAGAGGGGCTCATTACATGAGTCCTCTGGGCTTTGCTCGCTGCCTTGCAAGAGCTGATGGCTCCCTAATTCTGAAATAATAGCTTCCTTGTGAGGCATCGGGAGGGTTTGTCAACTCCCGGGTCAGCCTTTCCTCGCCACCCTTGCAGAAGCAGCGGGCAGCCTCTTTTCGTCCCGCAGTTTGCTCTTTGGAACCCCGAAAGGATGGAGTGTGAGAGTGTGGAGTCAACTTGCTATGATCTGAGGGGAGGGGTTCTGAAACTCGCCGGCCCTCTTTCCGTGTTTCTGATTGGATGCTTGGCAAACGTTGGCGCTCCCCTCTGGTGCAGGGGGCACCTCCACGGTCAGACTGCCCCGCCTCGCGGGGAGGTCACTGAGGGGAGGTCACCCCGAGGGGAGTGGAGGTGCAGTTGGAGAAATGCTTCCAGGTTTTGCAGCGATTCGAGCAGATACTGTGTCACGCGCTGCGTGTGCGTGTGTGCATGTGTGTGCGAGCGAGTGTGCGTGTAGCTACTGAGATGATCGGTATACAGGTCTTACTAACAATTGGTTTTCTCGCCTTTTCTAATTCTTGCCTCTCTGAGGAGTGGGCTGCTAAGGAGGTGTTAAGAGCTTAAAGGTACAGGCTAATCGGTCATTCCGGACCCCGCCCTGCCTTTGTTGTACTTTCTGTCTCCTGGTGGAGACTAGTCCCCAGTCCCTCTGTGGTGATGTTGGGGGCCCTCCATGCCCCTCTCTCCCAGGTTGGCCTCTCTGCTGTACTTGACCTCGAATTTCCCCACCTCCTATGCATTTTTTTGCCCCTGCCCTCCTGTGACCCGCCTCTTCCTGGCCCATCAGAACCTTAGCTCCAGGGAACCCATCTGTTCTTTGGTTCCATCTGACACTCACCTGGCCTGGGCACGTTGTGTTTTGAGCTCTCGGGCAGGTTGCTTGGGTCCCTAACTTCAGGGGGTGCAGGGTCTGGGGGAGAATACACCGAGGTGTGGGCATGTTGCCCACCACCGCCCCCCACCCCCCGCCGCCCTGCCCCGCCCCTCCGGTGGCTCAGGGAGTGGGCAGGACAGGGTGAGAGGGATGAGGGCTGAGATATGGTCGAACGGCTATTTCTGGGTGACTCTCTTCTGGGGATCTGGAAGTGTGTGGGGGGTGGCAGGTTCAGAGTTGTGAGACCTTGCACAGGTCACTTGCTCAAGAACAAAGCTGAGGGGGTGGTCACCCAACCTTCCCAAACCTCCTGGTCAGGGATGGTGGGTGGGGTGGAAAACAACTGTGGGCAGACTGCAGGACTGTGAGGCCCCCCCACCCCTTGCATCTCCCCCCGGGTTCCTGGCTGTGTTCCAGAGACCTGCTCCCAGGCTCAGCGGAGGCCTTACCACCAGAGTTCTGACCCAGCAGAGGGCTTGACTCTGGACTCCCTCCTGACTTGTGTTCTCTTTGGTGTTCCTGGATTCCTGCCCTGATCTCCATTGCCCAGAGTCTAAAAGACCTGGGTTCAGCGCCCTCCTCTGGGGCAGGTCCCTTCATGACTCTGGGCCTGGCTTTCCTCATCTGTAAAATGGGTATAATAAGAGCCCATGCCAGGGATCAAAAGGGATGAGAGTCAGGGAAGGGCTTCACAGGGCACCAGGGTGCTCTGTGCTCTGAATCCAGCGCTGGTTTCTTACTGCCCTTAGGTCCCTCCCTGCCCTGCCCTGCCCACGTTCAGGGCTGGGATCTCTTGTGGGAGGGGTGCTGTCCTGGACATTGGTGTATTGAGCAACATCCCTGGCCCCCATCTCTCCTAGTTGTGACAACCACAGATGTCCCCAGACGTGGGCCAGTGCCCTCTAGGGGGCACATTTGCCCCCCAAGTGACCCCCCTCACGTAATCTTTAACCTCACAGCAGCTTGATATATATATATTTAACCGTGACCCTGATCAACCTCAAGTTCTGAGTCCCTTTGTCTGTTTCTTCCCTGCCCCCTTCTAAAAAGGAGGCGCTCCTATTTGCAAAGTGTGTCCCTCCCACACTCTGCCGACTCGCCCCCTGGAGGAGAGGAACTCACCTGCAGATGCACCCATCAGGGGGCAGACCAGGTGTGAAGTGGGGGTCTCCTGACCCCCACAGGGCCCCCACCCAGGCTTCCACCCACTCATGGGATCTGGAAGTGTGTGGGAGGGGGCAGCTTTCGAGCTGCATGACCCCTACCTGTCTGTTGGCTTTGACCGTTTTCTTCAGGTCGGCTCTGAGGTGAGTCACTCCTGTCATCTCTGTTCCTGAGGGTGGTGCCCGTGGTTTCGGGGCTGTTGCTGTGCCAGCTGCAGGTGCTTTCTGCACAACGCACTGAACTACCATACTCACTCACAGAGCTCTGTGCCGCCTCAAGGCCTGAGGGACCGTGAATCGACCGTGTGGTTGGAGGGATTGCTTTTGAGTTTATTCCTGGCTTTGATGTGTTTGGGGAGTGTCTCGTGGGCTGGACAAGGCGTCCCAACTAGTCTGTCAGTTCCGACTCCGGCTCCCTTGAAGGGCTGTTAGAAAATTGAAAAACCATCTTTCTTCGCTCAGGACCCCCCAAGGACTTCTTGTTGTCCTTGGAAAAAGTTGCAGACCCTCTGAGGGGCTCTTCACTTCCCACCCAGCCCCCATGCTTGCTCCATTCAGTTGAAACCACCTTAACTACCTTCTCTTCCTGCCTTCATGGCCTTTGTACTTGCTGTTCCCTCTGCCAGGATGCTGTTCCCTCAGGTCTCTACCCAGCTGGCTCCTGGTCATTCAGGACTCAGAGAGGCCATCCCTGACCCTGCTGCCCAAGTTCACCCTTTTGTCCACCTTTCTCTCTATCCTGCCTTTCCTTCTTTGTATTCAGCACTGCCAGAGATGCGTATCAGTCTGTTTACATATTTATTGTCTGTCTCATCCAGTAGGGCCTAAGCTTTTCCTGTAAAGGGTTAGAGAGTAATGATTTTCAGCCTTGCAGCCTGGACAGTCTCCGTTCTGACCGCTCTTGTCTGCCCTTGTAATACAAAGTACAGAAACCAGTGATTGCAGTTTTGTTCCAATAAAACTTTATTTGTGGTCACAGAAATATGAATTTCACATAGGATGAACTATCTTTCTTCTGTTGATCCTGCCACCCACCCACCCATTAAAAACCGTTAAAACCATTTGGGGCTTGTGGGCCATACAGAAACAGGAGGTGGCCTGGATTTGACCTGTGGGCCATAGGTTGGGCTCACCCACAGTAGGATGTGAGGTCCCCACTGTGGGGACGACATCTGTCTTGGTTGCTGTGTGTACCCCCAGCATCTTGGACAGTTCCTGCCCACAGTGGGTGTTCAGTAAGCATTCATTTGTTGGATGAATAAGTTTCCATCTTTCCTCCAACAAAGTATAGTTGTACTCTATATGTTAAAAATGGGTCTTGGGTTGTTTTGAGGAAATTTAAAGAGCAGGGAATATAAGAAAATGTTCTGGCCCCATCCACCAAAACAATCTCAAAATTGAGAAGAGTCGATGTAGGGACTTCCCTGTTGGTCCAGTGGTTAGGGCTCCGAGCTTCCACTGCAGGGGGTGTGGGTATGATCCCTGGTCAGGGAACTAAGATCCCACATGCTGCAAGGCACAACCAAAAAAAAAAAAGTGGATGTAAACAAAAGCAAAGATTAATATTTTATGGTTGGCCTTGCCGACCTCTCCAGAGTGTTCCCTTTCTTTTGTAGCCCCGCAGCAAAAGATTGGGAAGGAGTGTACTCGGCCTAAGCTGTCTGTTTTGATCTGGCAGAGGCTGAGGGTTTAAAAGAACGATGCTCTTTCCCAATCATTTTGTTTTGTAAGCATCCGACCCACCCTCCTTTGGCCTTCCTCGATGGCTCAGTGGTAAAGAATCTGACTGCAGTGCAGGAGATGCAGGAGATGTGGCTTTGATCCCTGGGTTGGGAAAATCCCCTGGAGGAGATCATGGCAACCCACTCCAGTATTTTTGCCCAGAGAATCCCAGGGACAGAGGAGCCTGCTGGGCTACAGTCCACAGGGTTGCAAAGAGTCAGACACAACTGAAGCGACTTAGCACACACACACGACCCACCCTCTTTACCAACATCATGCCCCTTCAGAAAGGACAGCGTGGTTCTAGGCTGCAGCCACCCGGCTGCCCGCCTGCCTGGGGACGCTTGTGGGTGTGAGAATTGAACTTTGTGGGGTGAGTAGACGAGGGATGGCTGTGGAGAAGAATTGAATCGGTTGAGTGCCCGTGGCCTTGCTCCCCCACCACGACTTTTGGGAGTGGAGACAGGCTGACAAGTGATTTCCAAGCTGGGCAGATCATTAGCGGCTTAGATCTGGGTCTGTCCCAGGAGTGTTCTGACTTGTCAAGGAAGCATACTGTTAATTTATGGTCATGCCTTCTCCAGCTGATTGAAATAAACAACCTTGAGAGTGTTGCTCAGAACTTCTTGGCTTCCCAAAGTTGCTGGGGTTTTTTTTGTGCTGGTCTCTGTCTTTCTCTGCCCCTCCGCCATCTCCCTCTTCCTTCTTCCTTCCCGCCTCTCTTTTCTTTTCCTGTGGCTCCCGTGGCCCTAAGGGCATTGATGAAAAGTTTGCCTTGCTGTCTTTGCCTCGAGGGCGGCCCGTGGTTCTCGCAGTGGTCAAGCAAGATCCCTCTGGGCCTTGTGTGTGTTTGTTTAGTGGACAAAGAGTAAGAATCAGAAAGCAAGGCTGAGGGTTGCTGCATCCCGAATGGGTCTCTGGTTGTAGCACGGAGCCAGAGGTAATGTGTTTGGTCCCAGCTGCCAGCACTGGTGATCAGGGCTCCAGGTCTCAGACGAGCCTGAAGGGCAGTCTGTGAAGAGGAGATCTGGGGGTAGGCAGGCAGGGTTTGTCCCCAGGCCCACTTCCTTTCTGTGTTTGCGAGGACCCAAGCGAGGGCTGCTTCTGGGCAGGTCGGGGTGCAGGTGGGCCCAAGCGAGGGCTGCTTCTGGGCAGGTTGGGGTGCAGGTGGGCCCACTTTCATGGTTTCGTGGCTGCTGGCCCTGATCTCAGGGGAGAGAACGTGGAGAGAAGTGATTTGCAGAGGATGAGCTGGGAGGGGACCTGGAATGGTGCTTTGTGCAGAAGAAGAGCAGGGATCCGGGGGGCCTCCTTTGAGCAGGAGCCAGCCCGAAGCAGCCAGTGGGCTCTTGAGTGGGCTGGAGAGGGGCTGAATACGCGGCCAGAGCTCAGGACCCTGGCCTGTCTGGGCAACCTGTCTGGCAAGGTGCCAGCCTGGAAGCTGCCCCCAGGGTGTCTGGAGGACCCTGGCTGGGCAGCTGGACCAGGACCTGCTCCTAGCATCTTCAGACCCCTGCTCTTCACCCATCTGTCCTTTTCAACCCCCTCCAGTAGAAAGATCGGCCTCCGCCAGCCGTCTCCCTACCCTGCATGGATCTGATTATCTCGGTCACGAGTCAGGAGAGAGCCTTGCTGGTCTCCAGCTTGCGTGTGAGCAAAGGCCCTGGAGCTGAAACTCCTGATTCACTGCTCTGCTCCAGCTCCTTTCCCCAAACAAAAGGAGGGAGCGGCGAGGAAAGAGAGCTCTGACACCCTCCTGGGAAGGAAGTCGTCTTGTCTCTTGGCTTCCTGTTTGCTCCACCGGTGGCCTGAGCCCAGGCTGAGCTGGAGACCAAGGGGCAGCGTCGTTCTGGAGAAACGGGCTCTTCTGGACGTCTAGATCCCCAGACCGGGCCCCATGGAAAGAAAGGTGGTCAGAATTCGCCGGTGGATGAGCTTTGGGAGGGCGGGTGCAGGCAGGTCTAGGCTGACCGGGGTGGGGAGCGGGGCCCTAGTGGCCTCTGCAAATATCCAGCCATGCTGTTCTTCAACCTTGAGGTGAAGATACGAAATCGGACCCCGCAGCAGCCCTTTCATGTGGTCTCAGCCTGGTGGTCAGCAGCTTGGTTTCTCGATCCAACAGACCTGACTTTACAGCAGACCTGCATGCTCGGGTGTGCGCTGAGCCTGGGTCCATCCACATATTTGCTGTCACCCAGCCGGTGGTCCAGCCCACGTGCCCATAGCCAGGTGAACTGCATCTTTCTCCTGCCCATGGTGGTCACGGCTCACAGTGGAAGCCTGGAGCTGGGCTCCCAGGAGCATTGGGGACAGTAGGGACCGGGGGTGCAGAGTGGCTGAGACAAATTCAAACTGAGCACAGGGCCGGGGCAGCATATGCTGCTAGGGTGGTGGCCAGTGGGCGGCAGAAGAGTTGCCACCTGGGCTGAGCCTTGTTGTTATGGGCGAAGTGGCACCAGGCAGAGGACTTGGAGCAGGCACTCCAGGCTCTGCCCAGGAGACCCGCTGGAGGAGGCCAGGGAAGTGGGGAGCCCTCCAGCCCCTTAGGCATCTTTGGGGACTCCCTGTGCTATGTTCCAAGGGTTAGGGGGAGGGGGCAGCAGCTCTGCCCTCAGGGAGCATAGAGTTGTTTGAGTCATGGGCCACAGAAGGAGCCATGGACGGCTTCCTGGTGACTGGCTCTGGTGTGCTGACCAGACCTTGAGTTTTCTAGGACAGCCACTCTGCAAATGCGCCTGCCCTGCCTTTTTAAAAATATGTTTTTAATTGTGATATTCATCCATGAAATTCATCCTTTTAAAGGGGACAATTCAGTGGTTTTTAGAACATTTACAGAGTTGTAAACCGTCACCTTTATCCAATTCCAGAACATTTTCCTCACCCGAAAGGAAAATCCCATACTTGTTAAACAGTCATTCCCCTTGTTCCTCTCCTCCTTGGCAGCCAGGAACCCACTCTCTGTGTCTGTGGACTGGCCTGTTCTGCACGTTTCCCATCAGTGGAATGACACCCTGTGTGTCCTTCTGTGTCTGCTTCTTTCATCATGTGCTCAGGGTCCATTAAGGTGGTAGCGAGTCTCAGGGCTTCTGTCCTCTCCGTGGCACGGTGATGCTCCCAGGTGTGGGTGGACATGTTGCGTGTTCACTACCTGCGTGTGGGGAGCTAGTAGTTTCTACTTTTTCCTGCCCCTTCTTGTCTGAACCATCTCAGAGTTCCAGAATTTCAGGGCTGGGCATTCAGAATGCTCACCCAGTGCTCTGCCCTCCCACCCCACCCCCACCTCCCACACGATCCTTTTCAGGATTCTGCGCCCCGCTCCCCCCATCTCGTGCCTGTATGGCCAGTGGGTTTGAACACAAGCTGCTTCCTGGGCCACTTCCCTTTCCTGGTCTGCTTGCCCCAGCCATGAAGGGGTTGTGGGTTGGGTTGTAGAAGGCAGTCCCCTGGGTTGTAAATATCCCCACCACCCCCACAGAGCCCCGTGAAGCCCACTAGCCTCTGAGCAGAGTCCTGCCCAGGCTCCCTTGCCTCCAGGGAAAGCGCCGTCACCATGCTGGGCGATTCAGAAATGCAGCTGGCTTCTCCAGGGACCTCAAGGGGCTGGACGGGATGTGGCTTCATAGCCGCACACAGCACAGCCAGCCAGCTAGCTTTGGTCCTTCCACCAGTCACAGGGACAGTGACATGTGTATGAGAGACTTGCTGTCCCCACCCCCCCAGCAGAGAATATAGGAGACCTGGGGGGTCTTGAGTGCCAGGGAACTAGTTGCTCGTGGCAGCAGAAGGACCCTGTGGGGGACGTGCGTGGACGCTGACGGAATGTCACTGGGTGGAACAGCAGACTGTACGGTGCCCCCGCCAGGCACCGAAACAGGCTTGAATGTGAGAACTGAAACGACAGAACCTTCAGAAGAGGAACAGGTGAAAGTGTCAACAGTGGTTTTTCTGAGGCATCGCTGCCCAGTAAAGATGTAGAGCGAGCCCCGTGTGTCCTTTAGAGTTTTCTTGAAGGTGAAAGGAAGCCGGAGAAATTAGTTTGAATAATTTTTATGGAACCCAGTATACCCCAGAATGTTACCATTCCAATGTGTGATCATTATAAAAATTGTTAATGAGCTGTTTTCCTCTCCTTTCCTTGTGGTGCTGTCTTCAACATCCTGTGTACATTTCACGTCTTGTGTTGGCCCTGGGCGAGCTGAGCGCTGGGATGGTGGGGATGCTATATATGGGGGTGCTCATCCTGCACCCCATTCCCACCTGCCTGCTCAGTCCATCAGAAGTTCTGGATCTGTTAGCTTCTAGCTGGGGAGACCAGAGAGACCCAGGAGAAAGCAGCTAGGGGTGAGTGCAGCAGCCTGGCCCATAGGATGTCGGCTGGAGGGCCAGTCCCCATGGGCGGAGTGACCTGGCCTGGGCCTTGATCCTTCCCATGGATGCTTGTATGCAGCCTCTCCTCTTTAACATTGTCCCGCCCAGGTCAGAGGTCAAGGCATTGTGTGTGTGGCATGGGTGCTGGCTGTCCTGGGGACTTTCAACTTGGGGCTCAGGGTAGTTCTGTGAAGAGAACTGTAGGGACTTGGGGTGCTGCTCTGGCTGTGGGAAAGCTGAGCCCCGTGTACAAGCAGAGTTCTGCAGTCATGTCCCAGAGCTCCAGACAGTCTTAAGTGGCCTGAGGTCTCAGGGTAGGATGGCCAGTGGGATCGGCCACTGGAGGCTGGTACCCACGTGCCTGGCTTGCCTGGGCTTGGATCCCGCCTCTGCTGGGTATGTGCCCTTATCACCAAAGTGGGGGTGACAGTGGAGAGCTCTGCTTTAAGGATGGATGAGATTTAACTGAGTTAATCTATGGAAATCCTTCAGTGAAGTAGTTCCCGCTCCCAGGGCAGTCCTGCCCCCAGAGGACACTGGGTGATGTCTGGGAACATCTGGGGTTGTCATGACTAGTAGGGGCTTCTGGCATCAAGTGGGTGAAGGCCAGGAAGACTGCTCAGCACCCCGTAGGGCCCAGGGCGACCCCTGCGGACAGTGTCCGGCTCTGAATCCACTATCTCTTCGGCCCAGGGAGAGCCTTCAGAGATGACAGCAGCGATTTTCCTCTGGGCCTCTGCCTTTCCCTGACTGTGACTCAAGGCGTTGCAAAAGGAGTTTCTAAAATCACTTTCCATCCCGGAATAGCCCATGTTTTCACACTGCTGTTCTGTATTCGTGCAGGGAAGAAAGTTCAGGAACAATGGAGATTACTCAAAGGCACCTTGAAAACAATCTGGTTTCTTCTCTTCCTGGAGCTTCTTTATGTTAAAGGGGTGGGTGAGAGGGTTTGGCTGGGGTGTTCTGGACCAGGAAGCTGGGGTTGTGGTCCTTGGGGCGGCTGGACTGGAGGCAGCCAGTCCAGAGCTCAGAGCCCCTTGGCCTGTCTCACACGCCTCATTCAGGGTCTTCATCCGGTGACTTGGGGTTTGCTGTGGGCCACCTGGCTGAGGATGGGGTTTCTGGGTGAGTGGTGTCCCCCTGGGCGGGACGGTGGAGTTTGCAGATGGGCTCCGGGTGAGGAGGAGGACTGGGTTAGGTGTCCTTGGTATGGCTGCCAAGATGGGGACTTGGAGCTGTTGCTTCGGGTTCCAGCACCTGTTCCTGAGGCCCCATGTCTCCCCATGTTGGTTAGTTTAGTCTTTAGCCAAGAGAAGCCTGAGAACTTCGGACTGACCAAGCCAGAGTGGCTCTTTTTCTAATAAGCCTACAAGAGAGATAGTCATTGTAAAAATAATTATCTTCCCCATGTAGGCATCAGCAGTTACAGTGAGGCAAAACCAAGTCAGTGAAGGCTGCCTTTGGTCCCTGCTGAGTCCCTGATATGCGTCCAGGGGGCGGTGTGGAATTGAGGGTGTCTGTGTGCTGCCGGGATCCAGTGGTTGTCTTGCGGGGGGGGCAACAGGACATTCTTGTGGCCCCGAGAGGCTGAGGCAGTGGTTGGGGAGGCAGGGACCTCCGGGTGGGACCTGTGATGTCGCCCTGGGGCCAACAGGCAGGGGTCTTGTCACACAGGCTGGGCTCCTGACCCCAGTGTGCTCCGGATCAGTCAAGGGGCAGGGAGTGGGCATTGCTAAGCGATGGACCTACCCCCCACTCACCACACAGGGGAGAGAACCTGAACCCATGCCCCCCTCCTGCCTGTAGTGTTGGCTGAGAATGTTTGTCCCCCAGACCTGTGGTTTTATTTGAACCTCACTGGGCTCCCGTGAACTTGGATTGGGGCCATGGAGATGGGCCTGAGTGGAGAGAGTGGCCCAAGAGTGACCCTCTCTGGAACCTACCAGAACCCTCGTCTGTCTGACCCCGTAGATCTGCATCCAGGGTTTTCTCCCTGGGTGCAGAGCAGCCCCAGAGCCTTCCCCTGGGGTAGAGAGCCCTTGCTAGCGTCCCCTAAATGCTGCTGTGGTGCCCTGGGGTGCTCACCCCTTTGTGGCTCTCAGATGAGCTTGGTGGTGGGTGGGAGCAGTGATGGTCCAAGTGATGGGACTCGGTAAATAGTCTTCCCTGGAAAGTGGGGCTGTGCTGGGGTCCCCTAGTTCCCCTGTGTACAGAGACCCCCTAGCTGTCCAGGCTCTTAGGAGGGCCAGGGGACTTTGCGGGGGGACCAGCTTCTCCAGGGGTCCCTTGGGCCTTAGCCCCAGGCAGTGCTTGGTTTGGCGTCTAGGGCCCTAGCTCAGAAAGTGACCTGAGCTCCTGAACCCTGTCACTGCCACCAACTTGGGGTCCCGGTGTCCTCGCATGCCCTCCTTGTTAGGTGATAGCAAGCTGTAAACAGGGTGTGTGCATTCATAAGTGCTGGTTTTTACCCCTGGTTGCGGCTTCACCTCATGGGGGCTGTGGTGGAGGAGACAGCAGGCAGCCACAGTCCCCATGGCCTGGGCTCTACTGTCAGCTGGCTGGCTCTGCATCAGTCCTGCAGGCCAGGAGCCTAGGAGCCGGCAGGGAGCAGTGACCCTGTGTGTGATGGGGATCAGACCAGAGAGAGGTCTGATCACTAAAGCTGTGGGTGGTGCTTCCTTCATGGTGCACAGGGAAGGCCCCTCCCAGGTGACATTTGGGCAGAGATTGAATGACTTGAAGGGACAGGAAGCTTCTCGTTGAAGCACAGAACATGTGCAGAGGTCCTGAGGTGGAAATGCCAGGGAGGCTGCTGTGAGTGGGAGTGAGTGAGTGCATGTGGAGTGTCAAGTCAGCTCCCCTGGGAGGTCGAGGTGTGGTCCGTGTGCCCGGCCCAGGGGCAGCACTGGCTCCTGGGCCACGTTAGCTCGTCCTGTTGGTTGAGTCAGCTGGCTGTCCCTTTGTTGTTCTCCCTTTTAAATCTTTTCATTTGGGGAGAATTGAGACCTTGCTATTGAGCAGATCATTTCCACCTGGAAGCAGGGATTTTGAAATGGAGAAACCTTTGCAGAACCCGGGGCGCTCCCTCCCACCATCTCAAATGCTGTTTTTAACATTGTCGTTCTTCCCAGTAGGGCTTCCTGGCGGTCCCGTGTCTCGTTATGATCTGTGTTGTGAAAATACTCTGGTAGGTGTTTCGGGGAAGGCATCAGATGAGATGGCAGCAGTCCTGATGGTAGGACATCTCTGAAGAAGTTTCCTGAATCTGCATGAGGAGGGGGTCAGCATTGTTATGGTTCCCTTTGTTTTATTTTTTAAGACTTTTTATTACTAGGAATTTGAACACACAGAAAGGTGCGTAGAATCAGATAACCCCGAGTACTCATCATCCAACCCCAGACCATCACCCTGAATGGCAGTCTGCCCTCCCATCCATGATGGATTATCCCCTGTATTTTTAAACATTTTTAAAAAATTTATTTAGACAGTGCCATGCAGGTTGTGGGATCTTAGTTCCCCGACCAGGGATGGAAACCATGCCCCCTGCAGTGGAAGCTCAGAGTCCTAACCACTGGACCACTAGGGGAGTCCCAAAACATTTTGTTTTTAAAGAATTATGGGGACTTCCCTGACAGTCCAGTGGTTAAAACTTTGCCTTCTAATGCAGGAGGTGTGGGTTCAATCCCCGGTTGGGGAGCTAAGATCCCACTAGTCTCCTGACCAAAAAACCAAACCATAAATAGAAGCAATATTATAACAAATTCAGTAAAGACTTTAAAAATGGTCTGCATCAAAAAAGAAAAAAAGAGTTGTAGACTCCCAAGAACTTGCAAAACATACAACAGGATGGGTCTCATGTGCTTTTCCCCTGGTGGTGACATTTTGCGCGACCAGAATCCACTGTCAAAACCCGGGAACTGGCATCGGTACAGAACACTACAGGCCTTACTCAGATTTCACTCATTTTAGCATGAACTTATTTTTGTGTGTTTCTGTGTGATACCATCACCCGAGCAGATTTGTGTAACCATCATCACAATCAAAATACAGAGCTGTCAAAAAAAAAAAAAAAGCTACGGAGCTGTCTTACCAACACAAACCAGCTCCCTCTTGCTCCTTCCTTAAAGCACCTCCCACCCCAGTTCCCACCCTCAGCTCTCAGCAACCACTGGTCTGTTCTCCAGGTCTGTAACCTCGTCATTTTGAGAGATTTAGGGAATTGTGTGTAACCTTTTGGGATTGGTTTTTTTCATATAAGATCCACCTGAGTTGTTGTGTGTATCCACATTCCATTCCTTTCTCATTGCTCGGTAGCACTCTAATTATCAAGTATTGTTATTTTAAAAATATTTATTATTTGTTTACTTGGCTGTGTTGGGTCTTAGCTGTGGGTTCTTTGTTGTGGGATGTAGGCTTCATTGCCCGACCAGGGATCAAACCCGCTTCCGCTGCATTGGAAGGGGGATCCTTAACCACTGGATTGCCTGGGAAGCCCCTCCAATATTATTTTATCATCTTTTTTATTTGTGTAAGGTAGGCAGTATTAGTGATGTCCCATCTGACATTCCTGATTTTAGCAATTTGAGTCTTCTCTCTTCTTTCTCTTGATCTTTCTACCTAAAGGTTTGTCAGTTTTGTTGATCTTTTCAAAGAACCAACTTTCGATTTAGTTCATTTTCTCAGTTTTCTATTTCTGTTTTGTTAATTTCTGCTCTGATCTTTGTTATTTCCTTCCTTCTGCTTGCTTTAGGTACAGTTTGCTCTTCTGTTTCCAATGCCTTAAGGCAGAAGTTTAGATTACTGATTTGAGAGCTTTCGTCTTGCCTTCAAATAGACAGCTATAAATTTCCCTCCCAGTTCTGCTTTTAGCTGCGCTGTAAAAGTTCTGGTTTGTTGTGTCCTTGTTTCCATTCACCTCAAAGTATTTTTTTAAAAATATTTATGTATTTGGGTGCTTCGGGTCTTAGTTGCAGCATGCAGGATCTACGTTGCGTCACGTGGGATTTCCCGTTGCAGCGCACGGACTCTGTAGTTGTAGCACGGGCTCCATCATAGTCCTGGAGCATCAGTCGTTGCTCCAGGGCAAGCTGCCCATAGAAACTGACTGGTCTGTGGCCCTGATTCTGCCTTGGGATCCCACATCTGGGTCAGTGTGTCACACCCACATGGAGGTGGGTCTTGGGGGTTAAGGAGTGCCCGGTGCAAGGGGTCCCAGGTCAGCCTCGAGATAAATTTGTGGCCGGCCAGCGAGCTGGTGGGGCTCTGACTTGGATGTTCACTGTGGCTCTTTCTGTGAGAGTCCAGGTGGGCAGCTTGGCGGGTGGTGGTCAGGGTGGCTCTGGGCAGAGAACCAGGGGCAGATAGAGTGGGTGCCTCTGGTCACTGACATCATGGGCGGCCACGAAGTTCTGGATGCATTCAGTTGAAGCTTCATAATAGTGTCAGAGTTTTGATCAGAATGTTGGGGAGCTCTCATGCTTCTTTTTTGTTTCTTCTGGCTTGGTGTTTTTAAAATTTAATTTTTATTTATTAAAAAAAATATTTAAGTGAGTCTTAGGTGCACCCTTGGGGTCTTTGTTGCGGTGTTCCGACTCTCTGGTTGTGTTGTGCAGGCTTGGTTGTTGCATCTCGTGGGCTTAGTTGCCCAGCTGCGTGTGGCATCTTAGTTCCGTGACCAGGGATCAAACCCATGTCCTCTGCACTGCAAAGTAGATTCTTAACCACTGGATCATCAGGGAAGTCCCTTGGTATTTTGCTTAATAGCAGGTTATTAAGTATTATTCATATCCACACAAGCCACCCTTTTAAAGTGTACAGTTTAGTGGTTATTAGTATATATAATGTGCTGTATTATATATACACATATATATATATATATATACGTATATGCAGGGATGTGCGACAGTCACCACCCTCGAATTCCAGAACATTTTCATCACTCCAGAAGGAAACTCCGTACCTGTTAAACAGTCCCTCTCCATTCCCCCCCTCTTCCTTGGCGAGCATGAACCCACTCTATTTCTCTGTGGATCGGCCTCTTCTGGACGTTTCCCATCCATAATCACAGAGTCCCCCAACAGACCTGTCTGTCTGTGGGCTTGCCTGTTATGGGTGCTCTGTGTAGAGAATCACACGCTGTGTGGCCTTGGTGTCTGGCTTCTCTCTCGAGCCTTGTGTTCTCAGAGAATCTGTGCTGTGGTGAGTGTCGGCGCTTCTCTGCTTTCCTGGCTACGGAACGTTCCACTGTACAAGTAGACCACATTTTGTTTACCGTTCACACATTGATGAACACCTGGGTTGTTTCCACTTTGTTTGGCTGTTGTGAATAATACCTGCGACGCATCATACATTCACGTGCAAGTTTTTGTGTAGACACAAGTTTGATTTCTCTTGGGTAGACACCTATGAGTGGAATTGCCAGGTCAGATGGAAACTGTGTTTGAGGCTTTAAGAAACTGCCAAATTGTCTTCCTAAGTGGCTGCACCCCAGTCCAGTCCTACCAGTCATAAACGAGGGTTCCAGTGTGGTTTGGTGTTTTAAATCTGAATTAGGTTGGGGACCATGATCATTTTGGTGATGGTTTATTCCAAGACATTCTGCCACTTTACCCTGAGGTCAACTCCTGTCCACCCAGATGGACCAGCCAGGGAGCTGCTGGAGGGACAGGACCCTGGGGCCTAGGCACAGCCCTCCAGGCGGCTCTGAGTTGTCTTTGTTTTTTTAGAAGTGACACATAAGTGTTGTCAGTAGAGACAGAAGCCTGTGTGAATTACATGTTTCCCCAAGGCCTGCCCCCCAGAGAGACCCGTTCTTGGTGTCGACTGTCTGGTCATCCCTCTGTGTCTGGTAGACGTTTTTCTAGTTCATCAACTCCACGTTCCTTCAATTTGTGTGAGTGGGTATGATTTTCTTACTGCTGCTTCTCTCTCTTTTTTTTTTTTTTAATAATTTTTTTTTGGTTGCATCTTGAGGTGTGTGTGATTTTAGTTCCCCGACCAGGGATCAAACCTGCACCGCCTGCGCTGGAAGCGTAGAGTCTTAACCACTGGGCAACCAGGGAAGTCCCACTGCTTCTCCTCTTAACTTGCACTTAAATTATTTTTGTTTTTTCTCTCTAACACTGCACTGAACACCTTGTTTGCTGTCTCCTCGAGGTAGACTTCCATGAGCATTGTTGCTCAGGTTCCTTTTCTATCTTGAACAGTGTTTCTCAGTTGTCCCCAGAAAGCTGGTCTGCATGGACACTCCTGCAACAGCTGGGGGTTCTCATCATCCTGGTGACAGCCCCAGTTTTTGTCCCTCCTAATCTGTCACTTCCTAGTCAAGCTGTTTTAGAGTTGCCAGTTCATAGCCATCACCCATGTATTAAATTGGGGTATTTGTTTTTTGACTTATAACAGGGATGTTCAGCCTCAGCACTGTCGATGTGTCTGAGCCAGATCCTTCGTGGGGGCTGCCCTGGGCACTGGGGGAGTGTTGAGTAGCGTCCCTGACTCCCACCTCCTCCATACCAGGAGCCTCTTCCTTCCCCCAGCTGTGACAACCACAGATGTCCCCGGATGTCACCAATGTCCCCTGGGGGATGGTTGCCTCTGCCTGAGAATCAGTGTTCTGTTATAACCCTTTCTATATTAGGGCCATTAGCGTCTTTTGTGTTATATACGTTTTGTCAGTTTCTCATTTCTCATCCAACTTTATTTTTGATGTGTTGTTACATAGAATATTGTAAAGTTTATTGCCAAATTTGTCCTTTCCTTTAAAGCACCTGGTCTTGTGGCCAGCCCAGAGAGGTCTTCCCTCCCTTAAGATTACCACAACATTGGTCCACTGTTTTTCTCCTCCATTTTTCCAGTTTCAGAAGGATCTGGTCTGGAGGCACCAGGTGGGGCCTGAGCTGCGTATTTTTCCGTATGGCTCCTGGCTGGTCTGGTCTGTGTGGGCTGGTGAGGCTCACTGTTAGGACTGGGATCTCGAGCTGGCTCCCCTGGTGCTGGCTGTGTGATGCCAGCTGCCCAGTGCCTTAGCTTGCTCGTCTGTGAAATGGGCAGTGACAGCAGTACCTGCTTCCGAGGATCTTGGGGGCTGCCTGGATGTGCCCGGTGCTTAGAGATGGCCTGCGCCTGGTGACCCGGGTCCCCATCTTTGGCCTTTACATCTGTCCTGGTCATCCCTGACCCTCACACCAGCTCCGAGGAAAGCCCCAGGCAAACTCTAGAAAGGACAGCGATGTTCAGGAGGTCAGGGAGCCCATCCGGGGTCCCTGCCTGGGGCTGTGGATGATGGGCAGGGGTCTATCTGGGCACAGAACGTGTGTACATGTTCATTCTCTGGCCTCACCCCGCACCTACACACATGCCCACAAGATTAGAGGCACATTTGCAGAGAAATAGGAAGATGATTCGTAACAATTAGTGTTTTAAGTGGTTAGTCATGGAGCATCTAAGACCTCCACACACGAATAGAGAATGGGCTGGTGTTTTGAGCGTCTGCCAGGTGTGGCCTTCTGGCCTGGCAGGCTTGCTGGGGTGCCCCCTCCTGGGGCTCTGGCGGCCAACCCTCTCTCTGTGTGGCACCTGACCCTTGCCCGGGCTCTGGGCCAGGGGGACAGGTGGCCTCCACCCAGGCTGCCTGCCTGACCCCCCGAGCCCAGTGAAGACATAGGTGGGCCGGTAGGCTGTGTTCTTGTCCATGGCGTTCCGAAAGCAGGTGCTGACAGCCTCCAGGGCTCGCTGGCCTCTTGCCCGTGTGCTTCCTTTCATTTTTATCTTTCCAAGCCAAGTGCTTGCTTTCTCTCTCTCTTTCTTTTTTTTGAACAAAATTATTTGGGGATGTGATTTCAGTTTTCCAGAAAAGTCACAAGAATGGCACAAAGAATTCCCAGATGCCTTTCACTCTGTTCTCTAGTTCTCTACGAGTTCGCCTTTCAATTTGTTGGCTATTATTCCTTTTTTTTTTTGGTCTCTCTCTGCACATTTTTTCCTGAACTGTTCCAGATACACGCCTCTTTACCTCCAGACAGTTCAGTGTTCATCTCTTCTGAACACGGGATGCTCTTAATCACATTGTCAAAATCAGAAAGTGAATTCTCAGAGGAGAGTCTAGGTTCATACACTGCATTTCATCCATCACGTTGCTTTCATTTCTGTTCATCTGGGTCAGTTTCCGAGTCTGCCCTTTAAGCTCATTGCTTGGGCGTCAGGAGAGTTCAGGCCTGTTGTCCTCTGGGGCGTTGCTCGGTGTGGGTGTGTCTGGTGGTTCCCATACGTCTGTCAGGAATGTCTTGGAAGTGGTATGGAGTCCTTGGTGTCTGGAACCAACTTGTGTTGACGTCAGCCTGGACCACTAGGGTAAGGGCGTGTCTGCCAGATTTCCCCACCCTGAAGTCACAGTTTTATCATTTATAATCGATAAGTTTCTTGCGGCAGGTCCTCGGGGACTGTGTAGACACGCTGTTGTTCCCTAAACAATCACTGTTTGTTTGGGTATCCATCATTGATTCTTTTTTTTTTTAAATTAATTAATTAGTTGGGCTGCGCTGGGTCTTAGTTGGTCTTAGCTGTGGTATGTGGGATCAGGTTCCCTGACGGGGGATCGAAACTGAGCCCCCTGCATTGGGAGTGCGGAGTCTTAGCCACTGGACCACCAGGGAAGTTGTAGTCATAGTTGATTCTTGCAAAGTAGGGGGTCGTCTCATTTCACCACTTTCTTCCGCACATGTTAGTCGGCTTTCTCCTGGGAAGAGCAGCTGTCTCTTCATCCCCACTTGTTCATTGGTGTCAGCGAGGCCGTGTGCATCCTCACCTGACTCTGGGTTGTAACCCGTGGCTGTGCTTGGTTTCGGTTACTCCAATGGTCCCAGATCCATCTGGGGGGGGGGCACGCCTCATCACCTTGTGGCTCCTTGTGTCCTTCTGGCAGGTGCCCAAAGCCTCTGGGCACTGACTTCCCTGCTTTGGGGCCTCAGCTCTGGGCTTGTCTTCTCCAAGGAGCCCTGGTTCTTCTTGTGGGTGGTGCATTTAGAAACCAAGACCTGGATGTTTAGAGTGCTCGCTGCCAAAGGGGTGTCTCTGCTTCTGGGCCCTCTCTCCTGGGAAATACGTGTGTAAATAAATACACACGTGCACAGTGTATCTGTGTATGTATACCGCACAGACACCACATCCATTTCTGCTTTGGCACACACACACTAGTGCCCCATGAATTCACGTCGACACCTGCACTTCCAGCCGTCTGTGTGGACTGCGTGCCAACCTCCCCTTTCCTGTTCTATAACCCCTGACTCTGTTGCTGAGAACCCTGCGTCACCCACAGTAAAAGAAGCCTCTAGAGTAAGTCAGTAATTGTTTTATCTTGATCTCAAAGGCATATAGCTCCAAGTTCAGTTCAGTTCAGTCGCTCCATTGTGTCCGACTCTTTGCGACCCCGTGAATCACAGCACGCCAGGCCTCCCTGTCCATCACCAAGTCCATGTTTAAAAGCCACATGGGCTGATTCTTCCTTTTCCTCATCCTTGTGGTTGTGTTATTTACTTGAGATTCGGTTTGGTTTGTTCTGTTTGTATTTCATTGCAGGATTCCTGTCCACCCGGTTCTTGTTGATTTCATTCATTCCCTCTTTCATTCAATATGTGGGACATAGCATGGTTCAAGGTCAGAACTGTGCAGAAAGGTGTCTGGAGAGATGTCAGTCCTCCCCTCCCTCCTCAGGAACCATCTCATTAGCTTATGTCTTAGACGAGCAGACCTTTTTTTTGGCTGTGCAGCATGGCTTGCAGGATCTTAGGTCTCTGACCAGGGATTGAACCCACTCCCTCAGCAGTGGAAGTGCAGAGTCCTAACCATTGGTTCTCCAGGGAAGTCCCATGTATATTTTCTCATTCATGAAAAGTGCCACAGTGGGTTCTCTGGGTCAGGAGATAAGCACAGGTCCCTCCCAGGAGGGCTGATGGGTATGTTCCTCCAGCAGCACTAAGAGGGTCTGGGCCCGCAGCCTCACCAGCAGGGGGCTCTGTTCTCTAGAGCCGTCGGTACCAGGGTCTCTGTGTAATTTCGATTGGCATTTCCAAAAATGGGGAGTGAGGTTGAGCATCACCTAATATGTGAAAGGCCAGTTTGATCTCTTTTCTGTGAAGAGTCCGTTGATGCTTTTCACCCACTTTTCAGTTGGATTTTTTCCCCTAATTTTGTAAATTTAGTAATAATATGTCTTAGGGAACCCTTTGTAGCACGTATTACAAACATGGAATCTCGGTTTCCTGGGTGCATTTTGACTTTTTAATGGTGGTTTCAATTTTTTTTGAGAGAGTCAAATTTACGAATCTTTTGTTTTTTATTTTGGCTGCACTGAGTGGCATGTGAGATCTTAGGTCCCCTGCCAGGGATCGAACTTGCACCCCCTGTGTTGGAACTGCAGTCTTAACCATTGAACTGCCAAGGAGGCACCTGAATCTTCTGTTGCGTCTGGATTTTGAGCTGTTGTTGGAAAGCCTTTTCCTCCGTGAGCTTTCCTCCGTGTTTGCTGTCAGTGCTTGTGTGGATCCTCATTCCTCGTGAGTTCCTTGTGGACCTGACGTGACCTTTCTCCCAGTGGTGGACCGCTGTCCCAGCCCCATTGTTTAAATTCCATCCTTCCCCATGCTTGGAGATGCCACCCTGCCTCCCCTGCCACCTGACCTGTGACCTCTACCCCCAGTCCCGGGGGAGGTCACCCTCTAGAAAGCTGTGTGCCCGCACCTCCCTTTGCGGCATGCGCACAAACACTGTGTGCCCCTCAGGACTTGGTGGGTCACTTCCCCGTGTTTCGGGCCCACGAAATCCAGGCCTAGTGCTTGCTCAGAAGTCTGTTTCTTAACACCCTTCCCACCGCCAGTCCCCAGGCCCTTGTGCTCCCAGCCCTGCAGGGGCCGGTCCTGCCGAGGAGCCAGGGTAGACAGGGAGGCCGTGTGTCCAGGTCATGCAGGCCTGAGGGCAGCCTGCTGGAAGGAGTTGGGGGTATTTTTTTCAAAAAACAGATGTTGCCAGACTGCCCTTGGGAGAGGTCCCGAGGGCCTGTCATTGGATCTTCCTTCCTGGTCCTGCTGAGGCTCCTGGGTGACATGGCCCAGGACAGCTGCCATTTACGAGGGTGTGCCTTGCGCCAGGGTTCCCGGGTGCCTCTGTCTGTGGTCAACACCACGAGCAGGCCGTGGTGCCCCACTTGAGAGATGAGGAATCTGAAGCACAGGGATTAGGAACTTGCTCCCGTCATGTGATGGGTTGGGACCAGGCCTCTGGGCATCTGTGCTGGTCCCCAGAGCCCCGCTGTGGTCTCTCGAGAGTAGAGAAGGGTGTACTGTGGGAAGTGCGATTGTGAAACTGTGTGTGAAGCTCTGCCACCCAGGAGTGGGCTCCAGAGGCCACCTCTGGGGTGTAGCTTCTTTTTGTCCTTGGTCCCGTTGCTGCAGCATCTAGCATCTTCTCAGGTCCTTAGCTGCTTGTAGATCTCCCTCACGAAGTGTCCATTTAAGTCCTTTACCCACTTGTGAATCAGATTTCGTCTTTGTTGTTGTTGAACTGTAAGAGCGCTTTATATGTTCTGGATGCAGGTTCCTTTTGAGATCTAAGGTTTGCAGATATCTTCACCTCTCCGGTGGGTTGTCTTCACCTTCTTGATTATGTCCTTTGAAGCACAAAGTCAGTTTGTTAATTTTTTTCTTTAGTCACTTGTGCTTTTAATGTTATATCTAGACACCATTGTCTAATCCCAGGTCACAAAGATTAATTCATGTGTTTTCTTTCTTCTCAGAGTTTTCGCACTGACATTTAAACCTGTGAGTTAATTTTGAGTTAGTTTCTGTCTGTGGTGTGAGGTAGGGGTCCAGCTTCATTCTTTGGCACGTGGACATCCAGTCGTCCCAGCACCGTCGTGGAAAAGACTGCTCTTCACCCCTTGGACAGTCTTAGCAACCTCATTGAAAACAGGCTAACTTTACATGTTTATTTTTGGACTGTTCACTCTCGTCCACTGAGTTCTCTATCCATCCTGAGGCCGGGACCACATTGTCTTAATCACTATGGTTTTGTCACCCCAAGTTATTTTATTTTATCATTAATTTATTTGTCTGCCCAGGGTCTTAGTTGCGGCAGGCGGGATCTTTGATCTGTGTTTTGGCATGCAGAATCTTTAGTTACAACATGTGGAATCCAGTTCCCTGACCAGGGATTGAACCCCAGCCCCCTGCTTTGGGAGCATGGCATCTTAGCCCACTGGACACCAAGGAAATCCCCCAAATCATTTTATATCTAGTCTCAGGGGTGGACGTTAAAGAGAAACAATACAGTTCTTATGCCTCCAGGTGATGAGATGAGAGCCTCCCTAGTGGGGATCCAGACAACCCAGGGGACCCACCTCCTCTCTGAACCATCACCACTTCCGCAGGGGCATTTTGTTGTCCATAAGGACACGGAGGATCTGGTGAGATATCTGTACACAAGAGGCTCTTTTCCCAGGACGTGAAGGCTGATGAAAATGCTAGCTTTTCAGGTCTGTCAAACAGGAAGCACCGGGAACTCATGTTCAGCAGGTTGGGTCTTTAATCGGCCCTGAACCCGGACTGCAGGCTGGTGTCAGCCCTGGCTTCTGCTTTTCTTAGAGGTTTGGATCTTTTGACATCCAGGCTCTCCTCTTCCAGCTAAGACCCGCTGTGCAGTGAGCTTCAGAGGAAGGAGATAGAGGTGGTTGTTTTTAAAGTTTTTTTATGGGTGTGCTTTTGATACTTTATTTTGAAATAATTTGAGAAGCATTGAAATGTTACAAAGACAGTACGGAGAGTTCCCTGTGTTCCTTTCAGCCACCCTCCCCGGATGTTAACACCTGACATAACTGCAGAAGGATGACCGGAAGAAGTGATAATAATAACTTCAGATTTGATTAGGATCCCAATGCTTGACCCTCTCAGCCCCATTTCTGCTCAGGACCCCAGCTGGGACTGCACAGTGAAGGTGTCAGCCTCCTTAGACTCCTCAGAGCCAAGGCTGTTTCTCAGTCTGCTTGTCTGTCATGACCTTGACACTTCTGGAGAGTGCTGCTTGGGGGTTTTGTAGCATCCCTCACCTTGGCTTGGTTTCTCACGGTTACATGAAAGTTGTGCATTTGCTGGAGGCTGCCCTGGGGTGATGTGCTGATGTGTCTCCTTGCTTGTGGGGTCAACCTTCACCCCTCGGATAAGGTGGCCCTGACCGGGATTCTCTGATGCAAAGTTTCAGGTTTTCCCACTGGGACCTCAAGACAGCGCACCTGTTTCTTATCAAATATTTGCATGTCAATTTCAGTGTCCACCGTGGATTTTCCTGGCAGCAGTGGTCACTGTGTGGATCTCATGGTGCATTGCATTTATGTTGTCTGCATTCCTTCTGCATTTATGAACTAGAACACTTTTTTTTTCCCCTTTGATATTTATTGACTTGGCTGTGCCAAATCTTAGTTGCAGCCCTTGAGATTTTTGATCGTCCTTGTGGCATGCAGGATCTTTAGTTGCGGTATGTGGGATCTAGTTCCCTGACCAGGGATCAAACCCAGCCCACCGGCATTGGGAGCCTGGAGTCTTAGCCACTGGAATACCAGCGAAGTTCCTATGAACTAGAATTCTTCTTTGGAAGACATCTGTCCCTTCTTCCCCTTTGCATTACGTTTTGAATTTCATACCTAAGGATGGGCATGTGTTACAGTATCTGTGGGTTACAGTCCAGGATGCTAGCTGTTCATCTTGTCCTCACTTTTCTCGTTGGGGGCCCCCATCTTTTAGGAGTGTTTGCACACTCCCTGCCCCCACAAGGGGCTCCAGCTCACCTTGTATTTTCCCTGCCCCCACCCTGCACTTGACTGTTTCTCTTGGGAGCCCTGGTTCCTGCTGTAGGGGAGGGTGTTTAAAAGCCGACATCTAGGTGCTGA
Source organism: Moschus berezovskii (assembly GCF_049115385.1). Lineage (NCBI taxonomy): Eukaryota > Metazoa > Chordata > Mammalia > Artiodactyla > Moschidae > Moschus > Moschus berezovskii. Next base: position 94,078,727 of record NC_142467.1, read on the forward strand.
TATGTTCAGTACTGTGGGTGGCATGGCTTCCTGGGCCCTTGGGTCCACACAGCCTGGAACTGTGAATGTGAATCCCTGCATACGGGACATCTGTGCTTATTTCTGTATCTTTCTGTGTATATTTTTCAAAAGCCCTTGAGTTCATGGAAGCTCTGGGTGGCCTCCTTGCCCCGTGATGGGCACACCGAGTGCCTGCAGGCCAGGATGAGTGACAGGAAGCTCCAGACCCCTTTTGAGGGCTTCTCAGGGCTCATGGCCAAGGGCAGAGCAGGCCAAATAGGGCCCTGCGCCCTCCTGGGTCAGGTAACACACAGACGCATGCTTCCTGCCTTTCTGGGCAACAGACGCTGGTCACTTCGTCGTCTCTCAGACCCTGGGCCCAGCTCCAAGGTCACGTGGGTGGCGTGGGTGGCTCCACCTGAGGGCCAGCTCTGGGTGGCCCAGAGCTGGTATAGGACCAGGGGCCCAGGTACCCCTGTTGGGTCTCCAGAGATGCCAGCAGTCGGTGGCAGTTCTAGTGCCCCAGCATGTAGGGACAGATGGCTCATCCCTTGTTCTGCTGCCTCTTCCCCTCCCCACCTGCCTGCCCTTTGTGGAGGAGGAGGTGAAGGAGGAGCCATCAGCTTCTGGGGCTTTGGCGGGTGCCTCCAACAGGGACGTCATCTGATCCCCGCGCGACGCTCTTTAAAGGAGGAACGGCCATACCGCGCCTCTTGAGGGTGGTGATATCTGAGGCCTGGGGTCGCCACCGAGCCTGTCAGCTTGCTGCCTGCCCCCGCCTAGAGGACCCCCACCCCCCGCCCCCCGTCTCTGCGGAGTTCTGTCTTCAGCACAGGCTTTCCAACCCTGCCAGCTTGTACAGCGGGAGACACCAGGCCTTTCTGTTCTGTTTAGAGAGACTGAGGCTGGTAGGTCGAGTTCCCCATACCCCTGACCCCGACACCCAGTCTCCAGTTACTCTGTATTACATGAGATGAGTACGTTTGTTGCAATCCGTGAGCCTTGTGGAGACTTTCCTGTTGACTGGGGCCCCGCTTCATCCAGCTTGCCTCGCGTCTCCCTGGTGTCCTCTTCTGTTCCAGGACTCCGATCAGGGCCCCTGTGGTGCTGAGATGCCCCATCTGCTCAGGCGCCTCTGGGCTCCTCAGACTTTGCTTGTTGTTGATGCCCTTGACAGCTTTGAGGAGGACTGGGGTCTGAGATTTTGTTTAACTTCCCTCCATGGGAGTTTACTTGGTGTTTCTCTCACGGTGACACTGAGCGCTGGGGGTGGGAAGGAGGACACAGGTGAGGGGCCGCCTCATCCTTCATCATGGAGTGACTGCCATCAGCGTGACTCTTCCCTGCTGGTGTTGACCTGGGTCCCCGGGCTGAGGTCGTGCTGGCCAGGTGTCTCCACTTTAGAGTCATGCCACCCCCTTCCCATGCTGTCCCCTTTGGAAGGAAGTCACCATGCCCAGCCGACACTTAAGCCCCCTCTGATCCGTTAGCCCTGGCTCCCCTTTGCCAGGTTGGCTGTGGCCGGAAAGGAGGCCAAGCCCCTGGTGGTGACAGGCTGGCCACGGTGTCCTCAACCCTTATGGGAGCAAGAGAGCTGGGTGAGCCTTGCCCTGCATGGACAGAGGTCCGGGTGGACAGAGGCCTTGCCTTGCCTATGGCCTGAGAACTGAGCCTTGACCTCAGCCCCAGAGCTTCCAGCCTCCTCTCCTGGGGTCAATGCTGTCATCCCCCAGAGTATGAGGGCAGGAGGACCTTGCAGCCACGGGCAGCAATAGACTGGCGTCTGTCCAGCTGAAGACCACAAGCTCAGGCAGTCTCTGCCTAACCACCAACGTGCTGCTGGGTCGTCATCGTCCTCTGGGGAGAGAGTGTGCCAAGAGGCAGTGCAAATGACAGGGGAGACACATGGTCCATTAGACATGAGTGAACGGGGGTACCTGTGGGTACTGGGAGTGAAAGGGCCCCCTCCTCCATCATCAGGGGGATGCGTATAGAAGCCGCCGGGTCAGTTTCTCTTTGCTGCTTTAACAAGTGACCACACAGTGGCTTAACACAACATGAGTCTGTCATCTCACTTCCCTGGAGGCTGGAAGTCTGACCCGGGTCTCACTGGGTTGGGACCAAGGCCCAGGCAGGGCTGTGTTCCTCCTGGAGGCCCCAGGGGTGAATCTGTTCCTCTCCATTCCCAGCTTCTAGAGGCGCCACATCCTCGGCTGGTGGGCCTTTGCCTTCAGAGTGCATCGCTCTGACCTCTGCTGACTCTGACCCTCTCACCTCCCGCTCCGAAGGACCCTTGGGTGACACTGGGACCTCTGATAACCCAGGAACATCTGCCATGTCAAGATGCTTAATCCTGTCTGCGGTCTGTCCCCACCGAAGAAAGCATAGTCAAGCTCCCGGGGACCAGGGTGGGAATGTGCAGGGGGCCGTTGTTCCGCCAGGCACAGCCGCATGCGGGCGGGGAGGGGGAGGCCGGAGTAATCGAATCCCCAGACACCAGGTCTTGTTGCTGGCGGGGCAGGTGGCAGCCGGGCAAGTGGGAGAGGCCAGGGAGCCCTTGGGATCTCACGTTGCCATGGGCGGCTTAGCAGGTTCAGAGGAGGCGGCAAGCACCCGAGCTAGTAATTCCACAGCTTGTTGTGGCCTTTCAGCCCTGGAGGTGGGACCTGTTAGAAGGCAGTTAAGTCAGGACTTCCCTGGTAGGCCAGTGGTTAAGACTGCACACTTCCAGTGCAGGGGGCATGGGTTCAATCCCTGGTCAGGGAACTAAGATTCTGCATGCCATGTGGCTTAGCTGAAAAAAAAAAAATGTACAGAAGACCATGAAATCAATTTAGTGGGTTGTGCCCAATAATTTTAGTAACCCAATTAAAGTAAGAAAACGTCAACAGGCATTGTCTATTGAAATGGTGTTTGTGGGACTCAGGCTATTTAAAGCTATCGCTGAGTTGGGGAAAGTACAGGGGACCTAGTTCCATGCAGCCAGGACCCCACGGCCCTAGGACCTAGCTGCCCAGCCCAGAAGGTCAGTCCCCAGCGACCAGTCCAGCCTTGGGCAACATGTGCGACGGCACTGTGGCAGGGAGGACCCCAAGCCCAGGTGTCTGGAAAGTGGGGGTGGGGAGGCCAGACTGTTGGGGGCCCTGGGGCCACACCCCACGTTTGGAGTCTTGTCCTGAGTCCATTCAGCAAGTGTCCCTGAGCCCAGCTGTGAGTGCCATGGTTGGGACCCTGTGCTCCATGAGGGTCTCGGCTGCACAACAGCCGCCCCTGGGGGTGTAGATGGCAGTTACCACATGGCAGGTCACGTCTGACTGTCCTCCTTCAGGGGCACCTTCCCTGCCTGCGGGGTTCCTGAAGAGGCAGGACTTTGTGTACATCTCCCAGGAGTGCCTGTACCCGAAGGCTTCCAGAAGCTTCTTGGGTCTGATGCGATTGTTCATGGAGGCCCTCACTTCCTCAGCTGATGTTTAGGATCTGAGTGTAGACTGGGCCGTTTTCAGGAGGCTTTGGGGGAAAGGTGCTCATGGTTGTGGATTTTCATGTCCCTGGAAACATCTGAACAGAGGCAGACATGCCCAATCTACACGCAACTGCGAGGTGCATAATTTGGAGTTGAGATCCAGCAGCCATCAGTTTCGTTCACCGTGCTTTTATTCTGTGCATTTTAGAAACCATCGCCATTGCTGAAACTCAACAGAAACCCTAAGAGAAACCACTTACTGGACTGTTGGTCTCTGCGGCCTCGCTCCCCGCGACTGACCAGGAACTGTGAAGTAAGTGGTGTGTGGTTCCGTCCCCAGGGCTGCTGGTGGAGAAGGCGGCCCTGTTTGGTTCTGAGTTCCTGGGGTGTCCAGGAACCTGATGCCCCAAGAGAAGCCCAGACCCCTCAGGGTGGTTCTGCTGGGTGGGTCTGTTCTCCTATGGGCTCCATGTCTGCACGTTGGCCCCTCGCTTCTAGAAGCCCCGAGAAGCCTTGTGCATTTCAGGGGACACCACCAGGCTTGCTCAGGATGAGCAGCCCTGTCTGTGTTGTGTCCCTGGGTGGGATGCCATATCTGGCTTCACCAAGGGGCATATTCACCCCACCCCAGTCATGGCGAGGGGAGGGTCTCTAAAAATGAAGGATTATTTTTTGAATGTTTTGAAAAGAATCCTGTGGCTCAGCTGCTTCTGGGTTTCAGCTCCAGGGTTTCCACTTTCTCCTGGACTTTTCTAATTAACCAGGGACAGAGGGTGGCCTCTGAAGGTGGCCTGAGGGGATCACTGGTGACAGGAGAGGGTGCAGCCTGAGTGTCTCGTGGTCAGCGCCCATGGGTGGGGGAGGATTCAGGGTAGGACATGTGGCCCCATGCTCCAAGCCATGGTGAGGAAGGCTCATGTTCAGTGTTGACCTTATCCAGAGGCTCCTACCAAGGCCTAGTGGCTGAGGAGGGCCCAGCATGGACTAGAACGTGGTCTTGTGTGTTCTACCATGATTTAGGAACCCAGGAGTTGGACTGTGGAGCTCGGGTTCCAATCTCCCTGGGGTGGCGTGCAGGTTTTGCTCCTTAAAGGATAGCTGTCAGGCCTCTGAGTCCGGGGTGTGGCCTGAGGACCCCTTGGCCCACTGTCTGTCCTTGTAAATAAGGTTTTATTGGTGCATAGCTGCATCTGATCATTGATGTCTCCCTTCTCACAGTGGTGGGAATGAGTGGTGCCCAAGGGGCTCTGTGGGCAGCCTCATGATGGGCACATCTTCTTGAGAGGGTCGTGACAAGGAGAGCTTTTTTTTCAAAGTTCAAACAGATACTGAAGATCAGGAGCAGAAGGTGGTGTTAGCCCAAGTTTTTCAGTGGAGAAATGAGATAAATGTTTCTTGTTTGCTCCTCTCGTTTTGAGCAAAGGCCCCGACCCTAGGGTACACGTGACTGTTGATTCTCCTGCTGCCTACAGTTTGGGGGGGTACTTAAGTGGAAAGACTGGGTGTCGAACCAGGACACCCTTGTTGCCCAAGGTTGTGACCACGACCACGCCATTCATGGGGCTTTGCCCCACGTGGCTTATTGAGGTTTCTGTGGGCCAGTGCTGCTGGCCCTGAAGCATCTTCTGAGTGTGTGGGCCTGATCCTCGTTGTTCCCGGGTGGTACATGCTTGCTGTGGGATCAGCCAAGGGGCTCTGGGGACGTGGCGGAATGGCCGAGCCTGGGGACAGAGCTCCAGGGCAGGCTGTCTGCCTGCAGTGCCACACAGCCTGGGTGACACTTCACACCTCCTGACTCCTCCCCACGGCTCAGCCGAGCATCAGGGGGACTGCTGAGGCCACAACCGTGTGCCCTGTGAGTCAGCCTGAAGGAGCACTGGCTGAAGTGAAGATGCAGGCCAAGGTCACCTGGAGGAGGGGGTGGCGAATGGCTGGAAGCGGCTCCCAGGGCTTCCTGGGGCCTCAGGCTGTGCCCGTGTCAGGTCTGCGGCCAGAGAGAGACTCCAGGCTCTGTGCCTGGGGTTCTGTCCATGTTTGCGTGGTGGGAGGACAGCGGGGGTGGGGGGCGGCATTGCAGACCACTGGGTATTGCTTGGTCCTCTTTCTGGTTTTCTAGAAACTTCTGTCTGAGTGAGTGGGCAGAGGTGCTTGTCCTTCCAGGCCGCCCCTCACAGCTGCAGTCCCAGGTGGCAGGGGCATGGTGACTATTACTTATTTCTTTCTGTGATGGATTTTTTTTTTTAATACTCTTTTTAAAAAATTTATTTTTGGCCCTGCTGGGTCTTGGTTGCTGAGTGCATGGTTTTCTCCAGTTGCAGCAAGCAGGGGATATACTCTTTGATGCAGAGCGTGGGCTTCACATTGCGGAGCACAGAGTGTGGGCGCATGGACTTTACTAGTTGCATTTCGTGGGGCTTAGTTGTCCAGAAGCATGTGGAATCTTCCGGGACCAGGGATCTAACCCGTGTTGCCCGCATCACGAGGCAGATTCTTAACCACTGACCTACCAGGGAAGCCCTTTGTGATGAATTTTTCTCATGGTGTTTGAGGGAGATAGAATAGTCTCCCAAGATGCCCAGGCCCTAATCATGGGACCTGTGAAGCTGCTCCCTGACACAGCGAGAGGATCTCAGCGGCTGGGACAACGTTAAAGAGCAGGAGATGGGTGCTCAGCCCGGGTTATCTGAGCTGTCTGATGTCATCACAGGAGTCCTTGTAAGAGGGAGATGGGTTCAGAGAAGCAGACCTGGTGATGGAGGCAGAGGTCAGAGAAAAGAGTCAGAGACAGGAGATACTGCGCTGCTGGCTGTGAGGATGGAGGGAGGGGCCCGAGCCAGGGAGGTGGTGCCTCTAGCAGCTGGGAGAGTCAGGAGCCCCCCAGAAGGCACACAGCACATGAGAGATCCGCACAGGACTCTTGGCCTCACAGCTCGGAGGGAAATGTGCACTGTTGGAGCCCCTAGGTTTGTGGAGATTGTTTCGTAGCTGACAGGAATGCACACACAGAGCTGTGGGCCATTCTTCCTTTGTGCTTTTCAGTCTTGGCGTCGTTCAGATAAGTGTCAGGATGGAGCCAACCTGGTGCTTGGGGCCCCGCCCCCACCCTGTGCCCACACAAGCCCCGTCTGGCCTTGGCTTCCCACCTTCCTGCTTCTGGGCTCTGCTCACCTTGTCCATCTCACCCCTGTAGCAGGTTCAGTCCAGTTTTGTGGGGTGGACTCAGGTTGAGGCCGTGTCCTCACATCCTCTGAGGGGCCCCTGGCGCCTGTGCTCCCCCATCTTAGTGCTCCTGCTGCGTGGAGGTGGCACCCTGAGCCCCCGATCCAGCTGCACAGGCCAGGGAGCAGAAGGGGCAGAGGTTTCTCTGATGTGGGCTGGGGATGTGGAAGGGCAGCAGGTAGTGGCCCCGAATGCCCCCTGGACTTCAGGCTCTGTGTGATCAGGGAGCACGCCTGGTGTGCAGGGAACCCAGGTGGACTTCAGGCTCTGTGTGATCAGGGAGCACGCCTGGTGTGCAGGGAACCCAGGTGGACTTCAGGCTCTGTGTGATCAGGGAGCACGCCTGGTGTGCAGGGAACCCAGGTGGTAGACGGTGCTCCATGCAGAGAAGAATGAAGTGGGGAACTGTACACAGGTTCGAGGGACACGTGACAGAGCCAGGCCCATGCAGTAGGCTGGAGAGGGGTCCGGACAGGGTTGGGAGTATCACGCTCTGCCTCCGTGGCGGGTTCCGTCTTGACTCCTGTTGGAGGGGCAGCCGTTCCTCCTGGGCCCAAGCCTGCTCAGGGGCCCCCGGTTGTCGTCCCCTGTTGGAAACTGGGCTTTGGTGGCAGGAGCTGAGCCGAGGTGGGGGCAGGCCTGGGGCTGGCCAGGAGTCCCAGGGAGGTTGGGGCTTTACCTGGCAGCAGGTGGAACAGGTAGAAGGAGGGGCCGGGGGAGAGATCTGGGGGAGAGACACCTCTGGGGTGGGGGCATATTGTTCTCAGAGAGCCCCGGAATCCTTTTCAAAGATTTGAAAGGTTTAGCTGTGTTGTGAGGTTACGTTTTCTCCAGAGGACATACCTTCCCACACACTGAATATTATATTCTTGTCAATCCCCAGAGTTGCAGGTTCCCAATGTCCAGTTCCTGGACAACATCTGCCATCAGCCTCAGAAACCCTTAGTCCAGGGCCCACTGGGTCAGAAAGACGAGACTGTCTCCTGGGGAGGTGGCGTCCCTGCCAGTCATCTCTCGTCTGAATCCTGGGTCTCAGATGGACAGAGTGTGCCTGGCTGTAGGAGGCCCACCCCTTGGGGTGTTTCTCACCCACCCTCTCCTTCCCGAGGTGCTCAGACTCAGTGCATTCCAGTGTCCCGGGCTCCTGGGAGTGCGCACCCCAGGCCGGGGTCCACATCCAGAGAGTCTTCTGCTCCTGGGAGGGGCAGGAAAGAGCCCTACCCGGTCACCGCGGTGCAGCACAAGTGGGGTGGCAGCCTTCATGGGGGCAGCCAGAGCACCTCTGCAGCCCAGCCCATGAGTCCCCAAGTTTGAGGGCCCTGGGGGGAGGCACCAGCACAAGAGGGCCCCTCTGGGCTGGACTCACTGGGACCTAGAGAGCAGGGGATCCCTTGTCAGCCTGACTCAGTGCCCCCTCTTGTCAGCTGTGTCTTGGTGAGGAGGAGCCGCCCAGACCAGCTGGGAAATGCCCTTCCCATGTGGTCTGCTCTTCCGTCCCAGGCCTTGGGCTGCGGGGGCCTCAGGAAGGCTGGGTCACGCAGGGTCTCCTGAGCACGTGACTTTACAGAGAGACACTCACTTCATCGAGGTAATGCACAGAGCAGCTCATCCTTTGAGCTGTGGAAACTGCCTGGTTGTGGCCTGTGTGGGTGCTCTGCCCAGAGCCTCAGGATGGGGAGTGGGGAGGAGGCACAGTCTTTCCTGCTAGGGGCATTAGAGCTGGGGTAGGGGTGGTGGGGGACCCACCAGGCGTCTCTGGAGTTCACACCTCCTGTAGTCACCTCTCCACGGCCGACCCAGGGGATGTCCATCTTTCGTGGGGTGAGGGGCTCAGGTTTGGGGGAGCCCTCCTGTGGGCTGAAGAGATGAGGGCTCCAGTCGCCCATCCTGCCCGGCTCCAGAGGTTTTATTTACTTTTACAAGTTCAGAACTTTCTTTTCTTCTCCCCCACCCCAACCTGTTTCTTTTTTGGTGGGAGTAGAAGCTTTAGTCCATGGGGTCGTGAAGAGTTGGACGCGACTGAGCGACTTCACTTTCACTTTTCACTTTCATGCATTGAAGAAGGAAATGGCAAACCACTCCAGTGTTCTTGCCTGGAGAGTCCCACGGACGGCGGAGCCTGGTGGGCTGCCGTCTATGGGGTCGCACAGAGTCAGACATGACTGAAGTGACTTAGCAGCAGCAGCTTTACTGAGATTGACTCCACCCACAGGCCAGTTCCTCCATTTAAAACACATAATTTTGATGTGTGAGTTCAGAGTCCTGCAGCCATTGCCACAGATGACTGGGGAACATTTCCATCACTCCCTAAAGAAACCCGACCTTAGCCTCAGGGGTCCTTCTGGGTCTGCTTCTCTCACCAAGCATCACATTTTCGAGGTCTGTCACGCTGTGGCAAGTGTCAAGGCTTCCTTTCATTCCGTGGCTGAGCGACACTCCCTATGTGCCGCTGAGTGGAGGGGCTTGGTTTGTGTACCTTCGTTTGCTGATGGATCCTCGAGGTGATTCTGCCTTTTGGCTGCTGTAAATCGTGCTGCTGTGGACATCTGTGTATAAGTTTCTGTGTGGACATGTGTTTCTCTTGGGTGTATGCTTAGTAGTAGGATTGCTGACTTGTGTGGTCAATGCCACATTTAACTTTTGGGGGAACTGCTGGGCTGTTTTCCACAGTGGTGGCGCCAGCTGGGAGTCAGGGTTCCTGTTTCTCTACCTCCTCGTCTGCACTTGTCATTATCTGCTTTTTCGCTGTGGCCGTTGTGGGCAAGGTGTGTCTCACTGTGGTTTCCATTTTCTTTTCCCTGTTGGCTGACCGCCTTGAACATCTTTTCATGGCTTATTGGCCATTTGTGTCTCTTTGGAAACATGTCTGTTCGAGTCCTTTGCCCACTGTTTCATTGTGCTGTTTGTCTGTTCACGACTGAGTCGTTAGAACCCCGCTTGTCTTGGCACGGCATGGTCTGGTCAAGAGTGTGTCCGTCTTTCTGGACTGTTCTGTGAGTTCTCTCATGGGGGATCCTCGGTCCCCCTGTGTTCCCAGAAGGTTGGTCCAGGGCTGGGTTTCAGTCAGATTCCTTTTGTTATCTTTTTAAGTATGCACGTGTTTGATTTTCATTTGCCCTCCTTCAAAGAAACGTGCCAGGGGTTATGGAGTATTGGGATTATAAACCGTTTTAATTTTCTTTTTCGTATTTACTTACTGAAAGCCTCATTGCAAAGGGCACAAATAAGAGGAAAAACCTCACACCCGCTTCCCTGCTGAGCTGAACCTGCATGGCGGTGGTGGGTGGAGAAGCCGGGTCCCTTGCCAGGTTCAGCTGTAGGAAGCTCCAGCTGCTTGCATCCCCACCCCTCGATGGGAGAGTGGAGGGCGCTCTGGTGGGCAGGACCCTGGGGCCACCCTACCCTGTGCAGGACAGGCTGGTCTTGGGGGGAGACAGGTGTCCTGCTTGGGCTCATCTCCCACCAACAATGGGGTGCAGGGATGGGGGCAGTCCCTGAGCAAGAGTGGGCTCCCCGCTTGGTGATGCAGTGGTGACCCTGTGTGTGCCAGGATCCCCAGTCTGTACCAGTCCTGCCAGCCCTGAGTGTGACCCTCACAGCGGGGCCTTGCCTGCCACCCCCGCCCCTGCCCTGTGTGCCCAGGTGTGGCATGGGGTGGCCCAGGGCAGGGCCTGGTTCCAGTGCCTGGGCTTCCAGGTCTGTCCCAGGGAGCTGCCTGGCTCGGTGGCTGTTCCTGGGCTTGTGCTGCCCTCTAGTGCCCACTGTGGGGAGTGTGTTTGGAGAGCTGGTGGCTGTGACTTGGTGAATGGACCCCGCCCCCCACTTCCCAGACAGGCAGGAGTCCTGCCCTTCTCACCCCCACCCCCGCTCACTTTGTGGGGGTTGTGGACTTGGTGAGTTTGCCTCCGAGTTCTGAGTGTGCGTGCATTGGGGTTCCGTCCACATCCTGGAGCATGTCTGGTTTTCTCTTGTTTGGAGAATTTAATCTGCCAACAGGGACCCTTCCCCAGTGTGTGTCACTCAAGTGTCTCCCTGACTAGGATGGGCCACAGCCTCCCTGCTGGTCCCTGTGACTCTCAAAACAGGAGAGGCCTCTTTGCCTTCAGCCTTGTGGTTCCCACCCCCCGCCCCAACCGACTCTCCCGCTCTGTGTCACGTGGTCCAGGCTTGGCTGCAGCCCAGGGTGATGGGGCTCTGCTCTCCTAGTTTCAGGTCACTCCTGTGGGTCGCTGGGGCCTGGGTTCACTGACAGCAGCCGGCCCAGTGCTGGAGGGGCCCAGGCGCTGCTCGCCTGCCTACCTGCCTGCCTGCCCATGGTGACCCTGCCTGAGGAGGGCTTCCCTGTTCAGGAAACACACACACACACATGACCTTACTGCCTTTTCCAGCCTGCCCCGTGCTGCTGTCCTTGGATTCCAGCTCCGCGATCAATGTCAGTGAATCTGAACATGACCCTGATATGAAAAGATTTTTATTTCCAAGGCCCCTTGTTTGAAATGGGGGCTCAGGCTTCCAGCATCGCAGGGGCTCTTAGGATGAGACCAGCTCTCTTTGTAATTAATTGAAGTCATTTGGTCTTTTGTGCAGGAGATGAAGCAGCCCTGGCTCCCCTGGGCCCCATTCAGCTGCACAGGCTCTGTCCTTGGGTGGGGTGCTTTGGGCCCTCGTGGGGGGCAGGGGACCAGCTGGCGGTGGTGGTGCTGACGTTCTCTGTCTCCTCACAGGTGTGGCCATCTCTCCGCCGCAGCCATGGGGTCTGAGGATCATGGGGCCCAGAACCCAAGCTGTAAGATCATGACGTTCCGCCCAACCATGGAGGAGTTCAAGGACTTCAACAAATATGTGGCCTACATCGAGTCCCAGGGGGCCCACCGGGCGGGCCTGGCCAAGGTGAGTGACCCCTGGCCCTGTAGCCACTTTCCATGACTGCTGCCCTGTACTCACTGCCTCCCCACCGGGACTTGGGGCCCATGAGGCACCCATTACTCCGCTGCTTGAGCCCCTTATTTATTAAGGACACCTGTACATTCTTTCCCCAAGCCCAGCACTGTTTTGGGCACCAGGATCCCCGAGGGCATGGATACAGAGTGGGACTCAGTGCATAGTGATGGGACGCTCAGCCACCACACCTCCCTGGGGCTTCGCGGAGTTGATGCTGAAGAGGGCTGACTTTCTGCCTTCATATTCCTCCTTAAACACGGTTTTTGGGAGACTGTCATGTACGTGGGCAAGTTCAAACATTGTGATGGGGTCCAGAGGGAGAACAAGTGTCCCCTCTGACCCCAGCCACTCTGCCTGGAGCAGTGGGGCACCGATTCCTGCGTCTCTTCCCATGCCTTTCCCACATGGATGTGGGCATGCACATGTGCTGTAGATGGCTGCCCACACCCTTCCGTGCAGGGGACAGGTCTCAGAGAGCTCCTTCGTGTGCGCGTGATCCTGTGTATGCATGGTTCTGCCCAGCACGTAATCTGGGAGATTCATCTGGGAGCCTGTTCGGGGTTCTTCGAGTTGCTTCCCATATGCCTGTCATTATGTATCACACCCAGTCCTCTGTTAGTGATGCTGGGGGTCGCCCAGCCTTTTCTGCAAAGGCCAGATAGGAAATATTTTCAGATTCTTGGGCCGGACTGTCTGTCACCACCTCTCAGCTCTGCAGCTGAGGTTGATTCGCATCCCCACAGGCCTGGCTGTGTGCTCATAAAACCTGATGTTTAGACATCAAAGTAAAGGTTTCATGGAATTTTCACCCATTCTGAAATAAGTCTTCTTTGTCATTTTCACCTAACCATTTAAAAATGAAAAAAAAGAACATGGTGTCAGCTTGTTCTTGTCCAGCTTGTTCTTCTTGGCTGGACAGAAGCAGGTGGTGGGTGGTCCTGGGCCCCGGGCCCTGGGGGTCTGTCCCCCAGGCAGTGTCTGCAGTGAGGGGGCAGGTGTGCTGGCCTGTGTCACACCCATACTTTTCGTCTCAGCTGCGTGGAGAGTGAGAGGAGAGCTGTGGGCCTGTGGGACCGCCTCCCTGCCCCCCACCGATCTCTGTTCCTTGCACCCCGCCCCCCCATCGCACAGACTCAGCAGAACGTTCTCTTCAAGGTCCCTGGCTCTGGAAGGCCCCTGCTTGGTTTTTGTAGGTTCAGAACCTCTGTTTGGGGCTGAGAGATTGGCTGGTGGCAATTGTCGGGCCCCTTTCCCCCAGGTGCCCCGTCTGGGGTGGAGGGGGACTCCTGAGGCCTGGGGCCTCCCTTTATCTGGCATGTCTTCTGTCCCTGACCTCATTCCGCGTCTGCTGGGATGCGGCGCCAGTTCTGGTTTTGGATCCCAGTCGTCCTTTCTGCCAGGAATCTTGTTAACATCATGGAATGTTCTGCCGGCAGCATCTGGCGCTCCCCCCAGCCTCACCTCTCTGTCCTCTGCTGTCACCTCCGGCTCCCACTTCTGGGTGTCTCCAGTATTTTCTGTTGCGGGGCCACTCGGGGTGCAGCCTTGTGTGCTGTGACCGAGTCTCTGCACAGACCTCACCAGCCTATATTCTCTGGGCTGTGCATCTCTGCTCTAAGCTCTTCAAGCCACTGGATCCACTTTTTGCCAGCTTACTTGAATCGATGGGAAGCCACTCAGCCTGGATATTTTTGTGTGTCAGATGTTTTCAGGCACGTTTTCTCTCTGTCCTTTGTTTGAAGGTTCCTTCCCACTCCTCTGAAGCAGTGTTCTCTGTGCTGTGCTTGCTGTGGTGCGGGCAGGTCTCTCTGGAAGGGCAGGGTGGGGGCAGGCATGGCCGCTGTCACCAAGAGATGCTGTGGGAACAGTCACGCCGACACACACGCTTGCACGTGCATCCTCCCTGCCCCCATCTTCAGGGACGGCATGCTGGTGCCTCTGGCCCTCAGTGGTCTCCCTGCCTCTGCAGGGACAGGCAGGTCCGGGGGGTGCCACGCCACATCCCTCTCCTCACGCCCCTCCCCCCGCACGCCGCGCATCACTTCTTCCCCAGGCAGCCCTCAGCCCTGCCAGCCTCCTTGGAGAAGGGACTGGCTGTCTTGCTGGCCTAAACGAGCTCTGCAGATGCCAGGTCCCCTTCACTCTAGTCTCACTGGCCTTGACTGCCCTTCTGGGGTGGGGGTGTGTGTGTGGTATTGGGGTTTCCTTTACCATCAAAGCTATGTTTGATGACCCCCTCCCAACAAAAACTCTGTCAGGCTCAGGGCAGCTGGGGGTGGTGGGGTGAGCACTCAGTGTGAGTGGGGAGCTGGAGCTCTGGGGGTGGGGGACTCTGGGTATGTGTGGCACTTTTGGGGGTCACCCACCACATTCCTCAGGTGCTCTTGTGCTCTGGGCCACTGCCCAGCTGGGGTCCTTTCCTCAGGCTCCTGGGGAAGGGCCGAGGGGAAGGAGTCAGGAAGGGGGCATGGCCTGGGGTCCTAGGGCCAGGGTTAAGGGTGGTCAGGGCCCTCAGTGCATCCCTGAGCCAGGCGGGGCCTGGCTCCGCTGAGCACCAGGGATGCCACCTTCAGGATGGCTTGGGGTTCTGCTGGTTCCCAGGAGCAGAGGCTGGCCCCTCCCTTGCGTCTCACAGGGTCCCCTCCATGTGCACCCCAGCTGCCCACTGCTCCCGGCTTGGCCATTCATCCCGTGTCCCTGTTCCTTGGGCTGTGTGGTCTCTTCCCAGGAGGTGTCCCTGAAGTGGGGCTCCTGCAATGGGTGTGCACTGCAGCATCTGCATCTCTGCTCTGGGGCCTCATCCATGTGGAGTCCTGAGCTGGGCATGCGGTGGCCAGAGGGTATGATAGTGGAGCCCCCAGGACGCAGTGAGTACCTACTGTGCCAGGCAGCACCCACAGCCCACCCTGCCCACGGCTGCTCACTATGTGATCACACAGATCCTGGGCAGCTGCGCACAGCTCCCCCACTGCCCAAGCTGGTGATAACCAGGTTGGCCTGGCCCTGGCGCTCCAGGGAGCTCAGTTATGTGGATGGGGGTTGCCTAGTGCCCTGGTCTCTCTCCATCTGGCGCCTGGGCCTGAGTGGCTGAGCCCAGGGAGGGGCCGCTGACCACTTTCCTGGTCTTGCAGATCATCCCCCCAAAGGAGTGGAAGCCGCGGCAGACGTACGACGACATCGATGATGTGGTCATCCCAGCGCCCATCCAGCAGGTGGTGACGGGCCAGTCGGGCCTCTTCACACAGTACAACATCCAGAAGAAGGCCATGACGGTCGGCGAGTACCGGCGCCTGGCCAACAGCGAGAAGTACGCAGGCGGGGGCGACGTTGGGTGGGGCAGACACAGTGTCCACAGAGCCTGCCCGTGTGCCCCGGGTGGGCCTCAGCACCCCAGGCTCACAGCCCCTGGGTTCTTGGGGGGCAAAATCCAGACCCTCGCCTGACCCAGGGCCACGCTATGCACATGTGTTGCCCTCAACACTGACTGCTGAAAGCCCGCCTTTCAGGGCCCGCCCATGCCCCCTGGCCCTGGAGCGCCTCTCTGCCCGTCCTGGGATGTCTCAGCTCTGCGGCACTTCCTCAGAGGGAGGCTCCCTGGCAGGGTCTCTCTGAGCTCCTGGTTCAGCAGGGCCCACATGGGCATACACTGTGGGCGCATCCATGGGCATTCACGGCACGTGGGCACTTTCCCTTTCTGTGGAGCTCCCAGCCTCCCTGGCTTGCTGAAACCATTGGTGCATTGCTGGCAGTGTGTTTGCTTGTTGCTTTCAAACAAGCGTCCTGTGAGGCAGGCATTGTCTGCCCCCACCCCATGGTGCCCAGCCCGTCATTGGTGTCATCTGTATCTTCAAGGGGTAGGCAGACAAGAACTGTCAGAAACCAGTCCCTCCTCCAGCTCCCATGCCCCTAGCCTGTGGTCTGATTTGGGGGTCCTGGGCCCTGAGAGCTGGTGAGACGGGACCACTGGGCACTGTTCCAGGCTGGACTGCCCGCCTGTCCATGCATCTCCCCTGACGGTCATCACACCTCATCCTTGTGCTCCGGGGCTGTGCCTGCACCAGAGTGGCCTGTGCTTGAGCAGAGCTCCTCCCTGGTTCATCCAGCAGGTGCCCTGAGCCCCTCACATCTGGTCTGTCCCCAGGTACTGCACCCCCCGGCACCAGGACTTCGACGACCTGGAGCGCAAGTACTGGAAGAACCTGACTTTCGTGTCACCCATCTACGGGGCTGACATCAGTGGCTCCTTGTACGATGACGTAAGTACCGAGGCCACCCGGCGTCTGCGTGGACAGTGAGGGTGAAGGGGCGAGTGGGCTCCCTCTTGGATGGTCAGGGCAGAGATGATGCAGGATGCTCCGCTGGGCTTCTGTTGGGGCTCTACTTATAGGTGGGTGCCGAGCTCAGGATGAGAGAGGGAGGCTGGAGGTCTGTGGAATCTTTCCTGTCAGGTCAGAGTGCAGCCCTGCCCAGCTGCCATGCTTGGCCGCTGACCTGCAGCCTGACCACAGGGCAGTTTTAAAAAGACGACAGCCAGCATTCCGTCCCTTGTCCCGCTTGTCATTTAGTCTCTCAGTCACGTCTAGCTCTGGCAACCCCGCAGACTGCAGCCTGCCAGGGTTCTCAGTCTTGACCTTCTCCCAGGGCCTCTGTTCTCATCTGAGTGCTTTTCTGCTCGAGTTTCTATCACTCCATCTTCCTGGAGACCTGGGCGCTGAGTTCCCAGCCAGCCGGGCTGCCCCAGGCTGCATCACGTCCAGCCCCTGTGCTGCCTTCGGGCCTGTGCTGCCCGAGGCCTGTCCAGGGGGTGAGACCAGACCGCTCCCCTGGCTGAGGCTTGATGCCAAGGCCTCGGGCAGGGCTGGTGTCGAGCAGAGTGGGACCATGTTTTGGGGGGATGGTTTGAAAATATTTATGGGACCTCGAATATTTGGGTGGATGGTTTATAAATATTTATGGGACCTCGGGTAACCCTGGGATGGATCTAACGGGGCTCATTTCAGGGCTCTGAAGCCTGTCTCCTGGGTGTTCTGCGCTGGTAGGATCCAGGTCTCTCCACTCCCTCTCTGCCCCCTGCCTAGCCCCCTACTCTGGCCCTCTGAAGGCTGTCTGCTGAGAACACTCTGTACACTCAGCCGTGCTCCCCTGAGGGTGGCTGTGGGCGCCGCCTGGGCTCAGGCTAGGAGGTAAGGGTGGGAGTACAGTCCCTCCTGAGAGAAAGGTCAGGCCCCTCCCGGGCGCCCGGCGGGGAGCCTGTTAGAACCAGCGGCTTGTGCTTCCCAGGAAGCAGGGGAAGCGTGTGGCCTTGCCTGGGCCCTGAGCTGAGTCGCTGCTGGTGTCTCAGCTTCACAGAGCCCATCTGACCTGCGGCGGCTTCTCCCTCTTCTGCTAGCGGGTTTGCCTCGTGGTGCGAAGCGCCAGGGGCGTTAGTTTGTTACCTGGGAGGTGCGGGTCAGGCTTCAAGTGAGCTCACCCACATCCCCTAGAACCCAGGGAGACACCCTCATCCTGGGTCCAGCACCGAGTTTGCCCCCCACCCCTACTTCCTCTTTCCTGGGCCTTGGTTTCCCCATCAATAAAGTGGGGCACAGCAAGTGCAAGAAGCCCTTCACTGGGGGTATCCCAGACCCTGAGCTCGTCCTCTTGGCCTTGACCCCAGAGTCAGGTGACCCCACGTCCAGCCCTCCTCCAGACGAGCACACAGCCCCTGGGAGCAGGGCAGTACCCACTTGGAGGACACGGTCACAGATGCCCGATCGCGTGCACTGCTGCCCAGGCCCGTGGCTGCCCCGCGCCGCATCCCGGGCCCCCAGCATATCCCTGCCCTGTGCACCCCCCGTGCACCTGCCCCATCTCCTGGCCGTGCACCTCTGAGCACTGGGATTGGTCACCATGTCGATACCGAGTTTTGCGGTTCTACCAATATGTTTTTGTACCACCAGCCAGCTCGCCCTTGGGCCAGTGCAGAGGTTCCAGTGTCAGATTGATGGGGGGCTAGTGGGGCCGTGTGCCTTGCACTTCCTGGGGCTCCTTGGGGTCCATTTACTGCTCTCCCTGCTTCTCTGCTTACCTCAAGTGCCTCTGGACCCAGGGAGAGGGGCTTCACCTCCAGGCCCCCATTTCCCACATCAGGCTGCTGAGTCCCTGAGCTGCCCTTCCTAGAGGCCAGAATCAGGGCTGGGCTCCCCCAACTCACTCTGGTTTCATTGTATTCACGACTCCTCCTGGGAGCAGCTCTGACAGAGCACCATGGTGGGCATCCCCGGGGCCATGTCTGGTCTCTAAACACAAAGAGGGCGATTTCCCCGGGCAGGACGGAGCCTCTGTTCTGTAACTAGCACCCTTTCCCTTAGGATGCTTAGTCCTCACAGGAGATTGCCCAGCTCTGAGTGGGGACGTCGTGGCTCCATGGCTGGGAACCTTGCTGCATCCCACTCTGTGTCCAGTCCCAAGCTAGTGTTAGAATCCAGGCCGGCTGGCTGGCGGCCCCAGCTGCCTGCGCCCTGCACCTCCAGCTGGCTGCCATCCTGACTTGGCCATTGTGCGGACCTCATGTAGGGGTGGGGGTGGTCAGTGTTAGCCTCCTACCCCGCCCCAACAGCCTGGCCCCAGCTTGCCACTCTGCTGCTCAGTTTATGGATCGTGACTTCTTGGAGGGGAATTTGACCCCAGCAGCCTGGTGGGACAGAAGAACGGAAGTTCATGTGCTTGAGTACAGGGTGAGTGTGGAGTTGTACACCTGTTGGTCAAATGACCTGTCATTTCCACATAGAGTTTTGGACAGTTAGTGCCAGTTGGATTACTTTGTTTATTTGTTGAGTATTTGAGTCATTGCTTTTTTAAACATTCAGTTCAGTTCAGTCGCTCAGTCGTGTCCGACTCTGCGACCCCATGAATTAAGATATAATTCACATACATACAAACCACCCGTTTCAAACATGTTTGTTACTGTTTAGTTGCTCAGTTGTGTCCGACTCTTGGCAACCCCATGGACTGTATAGGCCACCAGGCTCCTCTGTCCATGGGATTCTCCAGGCAAGAATACTGGAGTGGGCTGCTCTTGCCTTCTCCAGGGGATCTTCCTGACCCAGGGATCAAACCTGCATCTCATACATTGCCTGGCAGATTCTTTACCGCTGAGCCCCCTGGGAAGCCCTATTTAAAATGTATAATTCAGTGTTTTTTGGAGTCACATTGTGGATGTGTAGGCCTGACAGCAGGGTGAATGCATAGGGCTTTGGGGAGGTGCCCGTTGACCTCAGGCAGCTTCTACTGGAAGTGACCCCAGGCTTCTCATACTTATGGTGAGGGTCTGATCCTGGCCTTCTCCTGCATCCTGGGCTCCAGCCACAGATCACCTTGTAGAGACCTACCACCGGCCCTGTGAAGTCAGGGCCTGGAACGTGGATGCGGCAGGTGGCAGGGTCGGATCTGGGGCGTGAAGGAACACTGCCGTGTGCTCAGCATCTCAGCGTCTCCCTGAGGCTTCCCCAGGGACTGGAAGCGTGTTTTACAAGCACTCATGACAAGACAGGGCTTGTTTGCTTGTGGCATTAGGAATAGATGAACCTGGTTGGCGGGGATCCTCCCGCGTTAGCCTGTCTCTGAGCACCGTCCCCGCCTCTGCGGTGCGAAGGTGCAGGAAGGCCTGTCTGGCGCACGACTGTGAGGTCCCGTTTGCTGTGTCCTTCCTCCCTCTGTGTCAGTGAGCTCAAGGCACGTGAATTATTCCTCACTGGCCATGGCTTCTGCAGCGTGGCCTTCACCGCCTGCAATTCCCGCACAACCACGCACAACTGTGTTGGATCGGGGGAAGCTGTGCTGACCATCTGGCCCAGGGTGGGGGCTGCGCGTGGCCCAGGGTGGGTTATGGACACCAGCGTGGGCGAGGCTGTGAAGTGGGCGGGTGTGGGGCCAGTTGCTGCCTCTCAGTCCCTTTGCGGGGGTCACACTGCGGCGGGGGGCTCAGGGGGAATGATGTAGGTGTCTCACTGCCAGCGTCTGGGGGCGGGGATCAGGCGAGCTGGGTGCCCAGGGCGGCCGGCAGGCTGACCGTGTGCTCGCCCTGCAGGACGTGGCCCAGTGGAACATCGGGAACCTGCGGACCATCCTGGACATGGTGGAGCGCGAGTGCGGCACCATCATCGAGGGCGTCAACACCCCCTACCTGTACTTCGGCATGTGGAAGACCACCTTCGCCTGGCACACGGAGGACATGGACCTGTACAGCATCAACTACCTGCACTTCGGGGAGCCCAAGTCCTGGTGAGGCGGGCAGGGAGGCGCGAGGGCTCCCAGGGAGGGGGGTATGGCTGCGGTGCTGGGTGGGGCTCTGCCAGCCCAGCCCCCACTAGACAAGGGCATGCAAGCCCCCCAGAAACAAGCTTCAGATCCCCAGAGCTTGTGGTTTCACCTGGAGAACCTCACACTGAATGTACCTGCGGCCAGGCTTCCAATAGTGCCTCGTGGGGTTGTGTGAGGCTGTTGTCTTGGGGCTCGTGGGACCGCGGTTTCAGCCTCCCTGTATCTCCTTCTTGGCCTCCAGGTTGGAGCGGGGTTAGTGTTGCCCCTCCTGATTTCTGAGGGATGGGATCCACCTGCTGTTTGCAGTGTGGAGGCAGGTGTGCAGGCCCCTGAAAGGCATTCTGTGAGTGCTGGGCCCCACAGGCTGGGCCGGATGTCCAGCGCAGTGATCTGGTAGCTCTGAGCTGAGCTCTCCCCTGACGCATGGCTTCTGCTGGTAGAATGGCGAGTGGCTGTCAATACTCCCTGCATCTCCAGCAGAGACTCCTGAGCTGGGGCCGCTGTGTCCCCCTGCCTCTCCCCAGCTGTTAGGAGGCTGGTTCTCTTGTCAAAGTAGTTGTTGCAGCTCAGAAGGGGACGGGAGCTGGGGAGCAGAGGGAGACACTCAGGAGCTCAGCTGGAGAGCTGTGCTCGCCTTTGTTAGGGGGCAGCAGGGACCCAGGCGGGACCTGGCCCATGTGCCCTGCCTTATCCCAGCAGAGAGCTGAGCCCTGAGAGGAAGGTTACCCTCCGCCCCTAAGTCATGGGGACATCCTGGGCCATTTGCTGAGGGGCAGGGAACAGGCCCTCTGGGCAGAGGGCCCAGAAGCCAGGCCCCCATGTTGGCCGCTGGCTTGTGACCACCTCTCCTCGCCTCTGCCATGGACAGGGCGAAGCCCCCGCCCCCACTAGTCTGGCCATGGTTTCTGGTTAGTCAGGCGGGGGAAGCTGGGGATGTGTGAGTTTCCCAGGGCTGCTGTGACAAAGGATTACAGGTCTGGTGGCTTTACCTCCCTGCACATTCGTTCTCTGATAGTCCTGGAGCCAGGAGGCTGACCTGGACCTCATGGGGCTAAATCCAGGCATGGGCAGGGCTGGTCCCTCCAGAGGTTCCAGGAACCACCGGCTCCTGCCTTTTCCAGCTTCTAGAGGCACCACATCCCTGGCTTGTGGCCCCTCCCTCGATCCTCACAGCCATAAGCTCAGCATCTCCTGTCTCTCTCTGCCTCTGACCCTCCCCCTCCCTCTTACAAGGACCCTGTGATGACACTGGGGCCCTAGGAATGCAGAGTTGTCCCCATCTGAGGGGCCTCTACTTAACACCTGCAGAATCCCCTCTGTTGGGAGAGGTGACACATTGTCGGATCTCAGGACTAGGCCATGGCCATCCTTGGGGCCATGTTTCTGTTGGCCACGGGCTCGCTGGTCTCGCAGTTGATCAGCACTGTGGGTTGCTGGGCTCTGGTTACAGTTCCACCGCTCCCTGTCGGCAGTCTGTGTCTCTTCTTGTGTGCCTTTCTGTGGCTCTCCATGAGCCCAGATCATCGAAACCTCCAGGCACTGGGGGTGTTTGGGAGAGATTTGGAGAGAAGTTGGTGGGGTTGGTGATGGTGGCCTGAGTCTCATGCCCGTGGTGTGGTCCTCTGCACAGAGCAGAGGGGCTCCCTGGCCTGGGTGCTGCCCAGAGCTGCCCCCAAGGCCCCCGGACAGCACAGCCCCCTGAACAGCAACACTGGGCTGGGACTGCCTGGTGGGAGGGGCCCTTGTTCTGGGCGGGTAAGGGGGGTTCTGTCGCCATTTCCCACAGGCAGCATGCTCCCCATGGGCCTGGCCGGCAGAGTGCGGACAGATACCCAGGCTGGGGCTGCATGTGTGCGTGTGAGTGTGTGTCTGTGTATGTGTGAGTACACATGCATGTGAGTGTTTGTGTGCATGTTTGTGTGTATACAAATGAGTGTATTAGCGTATATGAGTGTATGTGAGTGTGAACGTATACACATGGATGTGTGTATGAGTGTAAGTGTGGATATGTTTGTCAGGTATCTATATATGTAATGTAAGCGTGTGTGAGTATGTGTGTGTATTGTGTGTGTGCTGCTGGGCCCAGCTCCCTGGCCTGGTCGGTGGAGGGAGGAACAGCCACCAGAGTCTCTTGAATGACTGCCCAGTCCTTTTAATTAAATGAAATTAAAAGACGCTTGCTCCTTGGAAGAAAAGTTATGACCAACCTAGACAGCTTATTAAAAAGCAGACATTACTTTGCCAACAAAGGTCCGTCTGGTCAAGGCTATGGTTTTTCCAGTGGTCATGTATGGATGTCAGAGTTGAACTGTAAAGAAAGCTGAGTGCCAAAGAATTAATGCTTTTGAACTGTGTGTTGGAGAAGACTCTTGAGGGTCCCTTGGACAGCAAGGAAGTCCAACCCGTCCATCCTAAAGGAAATCAGTCCTGAATAGTCATTGGAAGGACTGATGCTGAAGCTGAAGTTCCAATACTTTGGCCACCTGATGCAAAGAACTGACTCATTTGATAATACCCTGATGCTGGGAAAGATTGAAAGCGGGAGAAGGGGATGACAGAGGATGAGATGGTTGGATGGCATCACCGACTCAATGGACATGAGTTTGAGTGAACTCTGGGAGTCGTCAAATGACAGGGAGGCCTGCAGTCCATGGGGTTGCAAAGAGTCTGACATGACTGAGCGACTGAACTGAACTGTCTGTCCAGTCCTGCCCCGACGCTGCTCCCCAAGGACCACTAGATGGCGCTCTCACCCTTCCCTCCTGGCCATGGCTCCGGGCGCAGTGGTGGAAATCTCCCACGTTCTTTCATCTTTTTCTAGACTCTTTTCCTGGTAGGGGCAGCGATCTGTTGCCCCCACGGCCCCCTGGGAACAATGGCAGGAAGAGAGTCTCTGCCTCCTCGCAGTGGGACTGCTCAGCTCTGCTGAGCCCTGGGTTTGGTTGGGATCTCTCACCAGAGGGGTCCTAAGGGGAGAAAACTCATCTCTTCCTTGTAAAGAAGAAAAGAAAGAAGAAAAAACAAGCCTCAGCTGCTAGGTCCTGGCGTGTGCTCAGAATGGGAGGTGGAGCTTTCAGATGCAGGCCTGCCTGGGGATGGGGGTGACCCCTGGAGACTGGGGCCCTGGTGTGTTCTCTGGAGACATGCAGCTGGGGGAAGCAGGGAGGGCACCCCACAAGAGGAGTAAGCAGGTACCCTGGGGAGGGCGGTTGGAAAGCAGGGGGACTGGATTTGAGGGAGGCCCCTGAGAGAGGGGACGCTGGGGACATAAGGGCCAGCAGCCCTGGGTGATGGCGCAGGGTGGTGTCTGGCTCTGCACACTCCCTGTCCCCCAGGATGGCCCCCAGCACCTTGCCCCTGTGCTATACCCCTGGTTTGCTCGGGGTGGCCCCTGCTGTCCCCCCTGCACCTCTACCTGCCCCCACCAGCCCGATTCCTGAGTTCTAAGAAGCAGCCAGAGGGGTGTGCTGACCACAGCACTGGTTCCCTGAAGGAAGAACATTCTGGAAGGCTCTGGGCCTGAATCTTGGCTTCTGGTTCAGAGGGGTGGGAGTGCATGTGGGGTCCTTCGCGCTGCCAGTGTAGCCAGTTCAGCTGGGCAGGGCGAGGGCCCCAAGTTCTGGCTGGAACCCCAGCGATCCTCCAGCGACCAACATGCTGGCCATGTGCGATGCAGGTGTCAGTCTTTCCCTGCCAGACATGGACCCCATGGAGTCAGGGCCTTTGGTCCCCCCTGCGTCCCCATCCCCAGCAGCCTTGCATGGGAGGGGGAGGGCTCTGATTGCCAGGAGAGCTGGGAGCACCACGGGCATGAAGGTTCATGGCATGTGGAGGTCACATACCCTCCTGGGCCGACACGGACATCACCCTGGGGGCAGGGTTGAATGGGCTGCTGAGGTATCTTCTTGTCCCTGGGCTGGGGATTCAGGAGCCACCCAGGATCCTGGGAGGGCGATGCCCTGCTTCCTGCCCTTCCCTGCGCCCTGAGGAGTGTTCCCCAGTAGATTGTGCGCCCACATCTGTCTCCCTGATCACACCACGCTCTTGTGTCTGCAGGAGCTTAATTGCAACTATTTCAGTGTTACAGTGGCAGTCTTTTTTAAAAGTGTCGACTTACTCAGGTTGCATGTCTTCCCTAGCCTTTCTGAGCCTGTTGTTACTTTGGCAGTGTGATTTGAGTGTCAGCATGATGCGAACAGCCTGGTGTCGATAAAGTCGTGGAATTTACTCTGCGAGGCCAGCACTGTGCCGCACTCAGGCAGCGAGGCTAAGAATACCTGCAGATCTGAGGCTTCAGATCCCTTTAGAGAGAGGATTTAAAATAGACCTGGCCTTCCTGCAGCCTGGATGTCGGGCAGTGAGGCCAGGAGGTCGTGGGTGGAGGGAGGTGGGCGTTGCAGTTCTGTGTGATTTGGGGACCCCTCCTGTTGGGCTGGGCCTGGGTGCAGGTGATGCTGGGTCACCGTCCCAGGGTCCATCTGTCTGCCTGGCCTCCCTGGGCAGCACGCCACCAGAAACCATAGATGAGTATGTGACACACCTGCCTGTGTTTGCTGCCTGGAC
Source organism: Moschus berezovskii (assembly GCF_049115385.1). Classification (NCBI taxonomy): domain Eukaryota; kingdom Metazoa; phylum Chordata; class Mammalia; order Artiodactyla; family Moschidae; genus Moschus; species Moschus berezovskii. The sequence continues at coordinate 94,103,214 of NC_142467.1, forward strand.
GCAGGGCTATGTATCCACACGCAGGGGTGGGGGACTGGGCGGGACCGGCTTTGTTCCCTGTGGGGATTGTCCGGGCCATGACTTTGGACTCTGCGGGTGGTTTTCCTTGACTTCCCCAGCTGCTTGTGTTTGCTGGGGCCTCAGGCTCGCCCGAATCAGGGCACAGAGGAGAGGGTCTCATGTTGCGCTTAGTCCTGGGGTGTGACGGGCCGATTGCCGCAGGCAGTCGGTGGAAGGGGGGTGCAGTTGGGAGAGCCTGGGAGTGAAGAGCCTGGCCCTCTCCCTGACCTTTAAGGAGCCTGAGTGCTGCTCTAGGTGCGGTGAGAGTTTCTCCTTTGGACTCCTTGTCACCTGCAATTTTTCTTTGGCATCTTTTCTCAGGGGAGTTCTGCAGGAGAGGAATCAGGCAGGCTTTCTTTTGCTGCTGGGAAATGTAACGCCAAGCAGGCAATCGGCTGAGCCTGCACTTGGTACTCTGGAGGTGTGCGTGTGTGTGTGTGTGCGTGTGTGCACAGGCACATTTGAAGGTGTGTGCTCCCTGCCTTGGGGCCCAGGGAGGAGGCCAACTGGTGTTCCTTGCCCTCTGGCTGCAGCTTGGGGAAAAGGCTGTGAGTTTGGCTCAAGTCTGTTGCTATTTGGGGGTGGGGACTGCTGGGCTGCTCCCCTCCCCCTTGATGGGTGCCCTGCTGGCCCCTGGGGAACCCCCTGCAGGCCCAGCCCAAGCAGCAGCCCAGTTCCCAGCTGCGCCTCCTGTCCCAGGGGACCAGCTCCTCCCCCAGCCTGCCTCCCTCCCTTGCCACAGGTGCAGGATCCCACTTCTCCTGCAGGTGGCGCTGCTGGACCACAATGCCGAGCCTGCTGTGAGGGCCTTGGCTTTGTTGTCCCAGGTGGCAGAACTGGGAATTCTGATGCTGGATGGAGCCAAGCAAAGAGACCCTAAGCAGCACCCTGAAGGCACAGGATGCTGGCACAGGGCTGGGAGAAGTGGTTTAACAGGAGCCCAGAAGGGCTGAGCCCCTGGGGCTTATGGGAAGCACAGCTGTGTTACCCCCCTTCACTCCGGGACCTCTCCTCCTCCCCGCATTAAGCCCTAGGCCCCTTCTTGTCCGGACCACACTGTCTTCCCTGATGCCACCAGCTCCGCCTTTCTGCTTGTCAGGATTGTGTCAGAACTCAAACCAAAAGCTGGCCTTGGCATTCGAAAATTAGCTCCTGAAGTTGGAGAAACCTTCCAGTCTCAAGCCAGGGCATCGAGTGTCATCAGGCTTCAAGGGTAGGATGGCATCACTACTTATGCTGGCGCATGAGACAGCAGGCAACTCCAGAGGGTTTTGTGTGGCGTGGCTCAGCACGGTTTGAATCACAGATCTGCCCGGTTATCGGACTGCTTCTTGCCAGCCTCGCTTGCATTGATCCTGTGGAAGCCTGGTGCTGCCCCTGCAGAGCTGGACAGTTGTGTCAGTTGACAACCCATGCTGTGGGTGCCTCGGGGTGGATTGGGCACCCGGGGGATCCCAGGGCACCCCCAGGGTCCTGCGCCCACCTACTGCCCGCTTGGCAGTGGTATCCAGTCCAGAGGCTGCTTCCTGGAATCTCAGAGTGCTGGGGGGACAGGCACAGTTGGTGTTTGTTCAGGGGATGCAAAGTGGTTTTCACATTGCGCTAGGCAGAGTTAGGTCAGCCTTCTGCGGAGGAAAATCTCACCATATGCTCTCCTCCGGAGCCAGTGAGGCTGAAGGGGGCGATCCGCTGAGGTTCCCGATGATCTGATGCCTCGTGGTGAGCCTGGGAAGCCAGTTGGCACTCCAGCCCATGGGTCTGGGGAATTGGCTTCTTGGTGAGCAGGGGTGGGAGGGCTCGTGATGCAGGGTGCCCTGTACAGGTGGTTCGCCATCCACTGAGAGGCTTTTTCCCTTGTTCCTTCCATGTTTGCCACAAGCTTGTCTGTTTACCCCCTGTCTTGGTGGCGTACTCCCTCCCTCTCTCTTTTTAAAAGAATTTGTTTTTTAGAACTGTTTTAGATTTGCAGAAAAACTGAGAAACTAGCGCAAAGTCCTGTGCACCCACCACCCAGCTCCTTCTTAGTTTACACGAGGCTGGAACATTTGTTGCAGTTAATGAGTCTTATGGAAATATTCCTACTGACTGGGGTCCTGCTTCATCCAGCTTGCCTCGTGTCCTCTTCTGTCCCAGGACCCCCGTGACGTTCCAACGTCCTGTCTCCTCGGGACCCTCTGGTCTGTGATAGTCCTCAGACTTTCCTTGCTCTTTTTTATTGTTTAGAAATTTATTGTATTGAAGTTTGTGCAGAAAGGGATTTAGTTTTATATATATATATATATATGTCCACGCACACACACTTTTCATATTCTTTTCCATCGTTTTTACCATAAGGTATTGAATAAGGCTCCCTGTGCTCCACGGTGAGACCTTGTTGTTTATCCATCCTATACATAATAGTTTGCGTCTGCTCATCCCAAGCTTCCACCCTAGCCTTCTCCCCTTGGCAACCATAAGTCTGTTCTCTGTCTGTGAGTCTGTTTATTTTTCATAGGTAATTTCATCTGTGTCATATTTCAGATTCTATTTAAGTGTTATCATATGGTATTTGTCCTTCCGTTGTGATTTACCTCATGCAGTACGGTCCTCTGTAGGTCCATCCATGTTGCCGCAAATGGCATTGTTTCATTCTTTTTACTGACTGGGTGGTATCCCACTGTATATATACACTGCATCTTCTTTATCCACGCCTCTGTGGATGGATAGTTAGGTTGTTTCCGTGTCCTGGCTATTGTAAATAGTGCTGCAATGAACACTGGGGTGCATGTATCATTTCGAATTATAGTTTTCTTTGGATATATGCCCAGGAGTGGGGTTGCTGGGTCATGTGGTAACTCACTTGTAGTTTTTTGGGGGGAACCATTATGCTGTTCTTCACAGTAGCTACACCAGCTTACATTCCCACCAACGGTGGGGAAGGATTCCCAGACCTTCCTTGTTGTTGATGCCCTTATGATTTTGAGGAGGACTGGTGTCAGAGATTTTGTAGAACTTCCCTCCGTGGGAGTTTGTCTGGTGTTTCTCTCACGGTGACACTGGGGCGTTGGGTGTGGGGAGGAAGACACAGGTGAGGGGCCGCCTCATCCATCATCTTGGGGTGCCTGTTGTCAGCATGACTCTTCCCTGCTGGTGTTGACCTGGGTCCCCAGGCTGAGGTCATGCTGGTCAGGTGTCTCCATTGTAGAGTCATGCCTCCCCCTTCCCATACTGTCTCCCTTTGGAATATACTTTTTTTTTTCTTCAATACCTCAAATTTCAGAAAAGAAAAGAGAATAATGAACAAAACAGCCTAGTGTCCGATATACCCAGATCGGACAGATGTGGCTGATCGGGCGTCCCTCTGTTGGACGTCTTTCATCTCTGTCTTCCTCCTCCCTCCCTCCCACTGGGTGGTCTCCGTTCCCCACTGCTCCATAGCTGATCCCGCAGATGGACATCTCACGGCACCCAGGAGCGGGCCTGCTGGGTCCTCAGTTCAGGGCCTGAGGCAGAGTCAAGTGGTGGCGGGCCAGGCCCCTACCTGGGGCTCTGAAGAAGGTCCACTTGGCAATGGGGGTTCTCTCACACTTGGACCCTCTGATTAGGGTGGGCCCAGCGCCATTCCAGGGCTCACCTGATTAGGTCAGACACACCCAGGGTCACCTCCCTATTTTAGGATCTGCTGATTTGGGGCCTGAATTGTAACAGCCACGTCCCCTCCCAGCAGCACTGAGAAGGATGTTGGAATGACCGAGCGCAGGGGCATCCGAGAACAGAGCCTGTCATGGTGTGTTCCTTCTCAATGGATGTTTTTATCATGAGACATAACACAGAACAGAAAATCACACGGAATACATACTTGTCCAAGGAAAGATAATTACATGCAGTTTATCAGATGGCTCCCCCATCCACCTCTGTGTAAGCCCCCAGGAAGGACGATGTTGGAAAATGAACTCCCTCATTCCCTGTCCCAGGCCCCCTTCCTTTGCGGCCCCACCCCCACCCCCCAGAGCTGAGATCATCCTCCCGATTCTGGTAGTCTTCTTGTTACTGCTTCTCTGGGCTGTTTTCCACATGTGTCTGAGTCCCTGGGGGACACAGCTGCATGCTGGCCGGATTTGAAACCCCAAATCATGGAGTGATTGGTCTCTTGCATCTCTGCTCTGAGTCTGTGAGGATGTGTCCTGCCACGTGTGGTGACACTATCCATTTTCATGGCTGCAGCGTTTTCTGTCATGTGACTGCGCCTCCATCTGTGTGTCTGTTCCCTTGTGGGTGGACATTCGGGTTGTTGTTTCTAGTTTGGGGCCTGGCCAGACTTCGTGTTACCTTTTACCCGCTGCTCGTGAAGAAGTCAGTCACTATACGTGACGATGTGACATGACAAGAAATAGCGACAGCAGTAGCCACGTTGTCTTGCCCACAGCTCCTTCACAGACAGGACCGGATTGGCGAGACCATGGCTGGGGAGTGGTGGGGCTGGGGCCGGGCCCAGGCTATGGGGTAAGCCCACATTCCTAACCGCTGCTCTACCTTGCCCCTTGAAGCATCATCCTGCAAACCAGGCAGGTACTTCCATGGGGACAGGGCATGTCCCAGTTAGTAGAGGTGGCTCCAACTCCAAGGTGTGGGAGAGAGTGGATCCTTTTCTTACAGAGTCCCCCAGACATCACTGAATCAGGCCTGCTGAGCTGAAATCAAAGCCTGTGGATCCTTGTGAGAGATGAAGAGGCTACATGGGCTCTGGAACCCAGGCCAGCAGAGGCTCTGCCACCTTAAACACATGGCTTCTGAGGTCACCCTGGGCAGAGACATCCCTGTGGGGCAGAGGGAGGCATGTTCCTGAAACTGTGATGGGCGGGACAGGGAGTCAGGACCTGGCTTCTGCCCACTTCTCATTGGCCAGTGCTGGGTCATGGGCCCACACCTTCCAGCACTGGAGCCCGGGAGCCATGGTCTGACCGTGTGTTGGGAATGCAGGGAGGGAAAAGGGCAGCTGAGCCATAGCTTTGTCTCCTGTGGGTGCTGGACAAAGGTGGTTTTGAGGTTATAGAGGAGATGGGTCAGCTCAGGCCCTGACGAGGTGCTCACTGTGGGCCGAGCGTGAACCACACCAGAGCAGATGCCATCTGTCAGGGCAGGAGCTTGTGTATGTAGCCCCGCTGTCCCCCACGCCCACTCCCAATGGGGCATAGGGAGCCAGGCAGGAGGCAGGCAGCATCTGGGACCACTGAAATGGAGGCAGGAAGGCTGCTGGGCTGAGGCTTGTGGGAGGAGAGGCCACTGGGAAGCCCATGGAAGGGCCCTGATGGAGGGCGGGCAGCCAGACCAGGAGCAGGAAGATGGGAGGGCCCTGAGTAGGGAGTTACCCCACAGTTCCAGAAAGAGCCCTCTGGCCAGGGGGACACAAACTGTGGAAGGGAGGGCTGGGAGCCTGGGCATGGGGGTTGGTCTGGCAGGTCAGGGTAGCCCTTGCTGCCTGGGCAGGCCGGCCTGCCTCTGTGGGCACAGCCATCTCCTGTCTGTCAACTCATGGCTGCAGGCATGTCTGGCCTGTTGCACAGCCCTCTGGCTTGGTCTGGCAGGAGCAGATGGCCCTTCATTTTGGAGTCTTTTGTTCAGAGTGGGCGCTTTGGGGTTGGAACAGCCAAAGCTGCGCTGGCTCAGGCTGCTCGAGTGATCGCTGTGCTTTTGCTTTAGGGTAGCAGGGACCAACCCCGCCCGCCCAGAACTCCAGGCTGGGGCACCCGGCTAGTCACCCTAAGGAACCGTTGGTTCTGAAGAAGTGTCGTCGCTGGGCATCTGTCCATCCTGAGATGCCCCCACCAGCAGTGTTTGAATTAGGAGTTGATTCAAGCCTCGGGGGTCTTGGCCCCGGGAGTGGCTCACCCTCCCACCCATCCTGTAGATCCGGCTCTGTGTGCTGGGTCTCGTTTCCATGGCAAACTTCTCTGCTTTTGGCTGCTTTCAGCTCCCCGGAAGGGCGATTCCTGCGAATCTGAGCTGAGGGCGTCTTCGTTAGCTTTGCTTCAGAACCTGGCTGAGGACGAGTTTCCCCTCACGTGGGCACAGCAGCAGGAGACGGGAGCAGGGCTGTGCGACCGGCAGGCTCACGTGGCTGGCATGAGACGAGCTGAGGGTGCTCTCTCTGCGCTCCTCTCGGTCTGTGTGCTCTCCCCACCTTAACTCTCCCGAAGCACCAGGGTCCCCGCACGTGAACAGGCCAGGAGCCGCTCTGCGTTGAGGCCGCCCTGCTCTTGCAGCCTGAGGACAGACCTGGACCCTTGGGCACCCTCTCCAATTCCCCCAGCTCCCCCACACCCTGGCCTGGCCTGTGATGTCCAGTCTGCCCTGCGGATGCTCATGTGCTCTGTGGACCTCCCTCTGTTCTTTCCAATTCACACCTTCCTGTGTGTTTCTGCAGAAATCAATCGAGGGGGGAGCGGTGTCCCCCACTGGAGCGGAGGCCATGGGCCCCGGCACACTGGCAGGCTGGTTTTATGATCAGAAGTTGAGGCCAGTTCGAGGGGGAGATGGCGGTGGCTTTTCCGGTGGCATCGGGTGCTCACTGGCACTGCGTCCCTACACACTGACCCCGCATCACTGGCAGCACGAGGCCCTCTCCCCACTGTGACCTGAGGCTTTACTGATCGGCTCACCTTTAAAACCTCACCTGAGAAGGGCCCCCACAGCTTCAAAAGCAATGTCGAAACCCAGATCATATGCAACTCAGCATTTTGTTGTATAACAAAAATAATTCAAGGACCCGAAATATATTGGGGCTGGAGATCAGATGCCTCCAATTCAGCGTTTAGTTGCCTTTAACACTTGCCTTGTAAAGCCTGCTCCTTAATAAAAGTGGATGACCGGCTCTTGTGAACCGGGCCCTGGAGCTGGGGGTCATTCAGGTGCTGACCCACCCCCAGGTGGAGGCAGCTCACAGGGTGAGTGTGGAGGCCAGGGCGCCGTCCGCCTGCACCCTGAGAGGCCTAGGCGGCCCCTCTGCCTGCAGAGCGTCCCCCCTGGCTGGCATCCCCACCTGAGACTCCCCATTTTCTCTGAGCATATGCTCCCAGGACTCTGTTTATCTTGTGCCCGTCTCAATAAAAATGTCATTATTTGAAATCACTGACACTGCTGGTGTGAGATACCAAATTCCATCGTCTATTGTCCCGTAAAACGATCCATTAAAGATAAAACTGCCCGCCGCTCAATAAGGTTCTATCCTGGGGACAATCCTCCTAGGTCCTTGGCTGATCCTATCTCCCCAGCAAGTGTCTGTATCTGTGACATCAAGTGCCCCAGTTCCGGGACAAATGAGGAGGGTGGCCTCCTCGTGCAGGCTGCACCTCGGAGCCTGAGATGGGCACTTCTGATGGAAGCAGGGCTGCCATGCTTTCCTTTTGCTGCCAGGCAGTTTCAGTCCCTCAGGGAGCCCTGCCGCCCAGCCCAGCGGCTCTGCACAGTGGTGCTCCAGTAGGGGAGGAGGGCGTCCCTTGGAGGGGACCCCCACCCCACCTCCCCAACCTGGGCTGGAGCCTGACCTGGAGGCGCACTTCCCTTGCTCTCCTGACTGTTTAGAAAGGGGCTCAGTCCCCTGCTCCCCATGCCAGCAGGAGCTCTCCCCGCCCACTCGGACAGATGGGGTTGGTGACAACTCTTCTGCCCTTCCCTCCCAGGAAGGCAGGGGACCCCGGGAATCTCGGTAGTCCCAGGGCTATCTGTCTGCCCAGCCTTCGGATCCACTCCGTCATGTTTCAAGGGCGAGCAAGCCTGTCGGCTTTTTCTAACATCTTTTATTTCTCCTGCCTGGTGCTGGGTGATCGTTTGCCCCCCTTTAACCCTGCTGTCAGTGTGACTGCTAGTAACGCGTCTTTCACGTTTGAACCATCATAATGAGGCTGCCCCACTCGTACCTGACAAACTAGCCTGCCTTGTGTGCATTCTGGAGTCACTGTTGTTATGATCACACCCGTTATTACCTCCTTTACTGAAGGACAAGGTTTGGGGGCATGGGGACGTTTTGTGGTACAGGCTCGCCTTGTTTTATTGTGCTTCGTAGATGCTTCGATTTTTTTTTTTTTTTACAGATTGAAGGTTTGTGGCAACCGTGTGTTGTCCAGTGATGGTTAGCACTTTAGAGTAAGAGAACATTTTAAAATTACGGTATGTGCAATATTTTTTTTTAGATGAAATGCTCTTATTGCACACTTAATAGACTATGGTAAGGGTACAGTTTAAATGTACCTTTTCTTACGCACTGGGAAACCAAAGTCTCATGTGGTTCACTTTATCGCAGTAGCCTGGAACTAAGCCCACCAGATCTCTGAGCTCTGCCTGTGTGTGTGTTGCCCTGTCCTGCTCCGGGCAGGGACACCCTGTGGCTCATTGCCGGCCTCGCTGAGAGCTTGTCAGTCTCCTGCACCAGACTGCTGATTCTGTGAGTGGCTGGGACCTGCCCAGGTTTCTGTTTACCCTCGTTTGCGGTCAAGAATTCCTGCTTCTGGACCCAGGACAAGGGAGAGGGTTTACCTTAGTGGTATTTTTAGTCTTCTGGGAAAGTGCAGATGAAGCCTGGCTATCTATGTACTGATTTTTTTAAAAAAATTCTGCACCCTCACTTAACTGTTCTTTTTTTTAAATGTTTTAATTAAAAAATTTTTTTTTCTGTGCTTTTTGGCTGTGCTGGGTCTTCTTACTGCAAGGAGGCTTTCTCCAGTTGCGGTGGGTGGGGGCTGCTTGCTCTTCATTGTGGCGCACAGGCCTCTTGTTGCAGTGGCTTCTGGTGTGGAGCACAGACTCTCGGGCGCTCGGGCTTCAGCAGCTGTGGCTTCAGGGCCTAGCTGCTCCACGCCATGTGGGGTCTTCCTGGAGCAGGGATTGAACCTGTGTCCCCTGCATTAACGGGCGGATTCTTCACCGCTGACCCACCAGGGAAGCCCCCGTGTCCCGTTCTGAATCTCCCCGCTCGTCCTCTTGGCTCCACAGGTGGGTTGTGTCGCTTTCTGTGAGGGCTCGGTCTCCTCTCTGTTGGTCATTCCCCGTGTGTCTTCTCGTTGGCGTCTCGCCTGGCCCGCGCCCTCAGTGCAGCACTGTGGGCCGCTTTGCCTCTTCTTTCTGGGCTGCCTCTCCTGCCTCAGCCCAGTGAAGTGTGGCCGTGGGAAGGTTTAGCTAAGAATTTTCTGTACTGGATGGTTTGGAATTTTATATAAATGAAAGTCATCTGAAGTGCAGGGATGGGTTGGTAGAGCAAGTCTCTGTGGCTCATCTCCCTGTGGCTCGTCTCTGCGGTAATCACATTTGGGGTAACTGTGTTTCTCTGGCCCTTTGGCTCTGCACTGCAGAAGAGTGGAGCGTGGCTGCTCTGGCCGGCCTCATCTCTAACCAGCATGGGGATGGGGTCTGGGTAGCTGGGAATGCGAGGGGGAAGCCTGCTCTGTGACCAGGTTCTTCTGCTTGGCCCACCCAGACCAAGGGGCAGTGAGCTGAAACTGTCCAGCTGGCGTGTGGCTGGAGAGGGCAGGGGCCATGATGGGCTTTGTGCTTGAGGATCACAGTAAACATAGCTGTTCTGTCTGGCCAGTACATGGGGCTCTGGGGCTGCTGGCTTTGGGAACTGCCGGGGTCTCCCAGGGCCCGTGCGGGTGGCTTGCTCATGCCAGGTGGCCTCCAGTTTGACACGTGGTCTCGGCACTTCCCTGGACTCTGCCTTCTTGTTTCTGTTCCCGTAATTACAGCCTGTTAAACGGCAAGGGGCCTGTCTGCCCCGGTCTTGTGCAGACACTGTGAAATTAACTTCCTCGCCCTCCAACTCGCGTCGGGCTGAACTGACATTTCCAAAGGGCTCCTGGCTGGACCCCTGCTCTTGGCTCACGTTCCTCGGCAGAGAGGAAGGGGGAAGCTGAACCTCATGCTGGGGGGAGCTGTCAGGCCAGTGATGGAAGAAATCCCAAGTGCTGTTGTCACCAGCGAAGTCACACGCATCTCCGGGAACAGATACCGTCCATGTCATGGTGCTTCCACCCTGGCTCCAAGCAGGACGGTCCTGCAGGCCCGGGCAGAGGCCGGGGGCCTTGGGAATGGGCAACAGGGTGTGAGGGGCAGGCCCCCTCAAGTCTTGTTACCCTGGCAGCTGGCAGGAGCATGTGGAAATTACCTCGTTACTATGGCAACATGCTCTGCTCACCCGGAACTCCATCCTCTCTGCCAGGCCCTGCAGTCCAGCATGGGCGGCCAGCTGAGCCAGTGGGCCCTGTGGGGGTACACTGTCTCCCACTGGAGTGGGCATTCCTTGTCCTGAGAATTTGTCCCAGGACCTCAGGTTTTCCTGCTGCTCTGAGAGGCAGTACTCACCTGGCATTGTCTGTCCATGGCCCGGAAGAGGAGGGGCAGAGGCCAGCCCCTACTTGCCTCGTCCTCTGAGGTCTCATGTGGCCGTCCCAGGGCAGTGGCACATGACTGCCTGGACCTTCCGGGGGTCAGCTGCACACAGATACTGAGGTGCAAGCCTGCCAGTGTAGCCCTCCCTCCGGGGAGGTGGTCCCAGGCACCCCCTCCCAGGCCAGAGGGCACCAGGTGGTGGGAGTCCACACACAGAGTGGCCCGGGTGCCCTTGCAGCCCGAAGCCACTCGACCCGTTGGCAGAACTGATGGCCCCGAGCAGGTCCCTACTCTCCACGACGGCCCGTGTTCCTCTTCCTGACACACTCATTTAATTTTTAACTCACAAGGCATTTGCTTATTTATTTTCATTGTTCTTGATAATAATTCTAAGCCATTAGAGGAGAAAATTATATTCAAAAATGCTGTTTCACACTTTATTTGTTTGATGATTTAGAGCGATAGAAAATAGCACATTTGCTGGCTTTTATAGTCTGATAATTATTCACATCCATCAAGCCATTCCAGGGGAATAAACAAAACACCAAGAAAATGACACTATTAATAGCATCCTCTGCTGTGGACGGGAAGACTCTCCAGCCCACTGTCTCGGCAGGAATGCAGGCGGCCCATCCCTGGCCCAAAGCGAGGGCTGCCCACAGAGGGCATTTCCTTTCGACTGCCCTGTGCTCCTGGGCTCAAGAGCCGCCCTCCTCCTGGACTGAGGCCCCTGCCCACCAGCACCCAGGGGCCCCAGCTTCCTTCCTGGACTCCGGCTTGGTTTCAGCAGCACCCGTGGGATGCCCATCTCTGCGTCCAGTCTCAGCATTTGTCCCTGGCCACCCGTAAGCACGTCCAGCCCCCACACCGTGTCAGGATGTGGGTCTCAGACGTGACTGCTGGCAGCCATGGCCCCAGGCCTCCCTTTCACTCTATGCCAGGTGTGCGTTTTCTGCATTGCTTTTCTGGGAGTGGCTGTGACTGGGGGCGAGGGGTGTGCATCCACTCTTCCAGGCCTCCACTGTGAAAGAGGAACCTGGAGGAGAGGCTGGCAGATGCCCGGCTTGTGGTGCAGCCCGCCTATCTCTCCCCAGACCAGGGACCCGCTTCCTTCTAGATTATGACATCCGGGCCATGATCACCATTGTTCCCAGAAACATCTGTCTTCATCAGCCGGTCACTTGAACAGTGAAACTGCTGGATTGGGCTTGTCTCTTACTGTCATGTGGCTTTGCACACATCTTGTGTCCCCGCCTGGGAGCCAGCTCCAGAGAGACCTGGCTTGGTCTTTCCCATCACCTCCATGGCTGTATAGCAGATCGAAAAACATTTTATTGTCTTACTGAAGCCCTTGACACTTACAGACGACTGCCTTTTTGAAAAAGGCATCTGGCAGACAGTGCCCGAATTCGTCTCTCTCGGCCTTCTCAGCGATTCCACAACATTAAACCCGGAGTTATGGAGCCTGTCCGGCCCTGCTGCAGCCTCGCGGGGTCCTGTGCCCGTGGTTGCCAGGGCCACCAAGCCAAGAGCGCCGAGTTTCCCACTGCTCTCTGGTTGAGTGTTGGCCAGAGTACCTTGTGCAAGGACTGTCACCACCCGAGAGAGAGGGCGGAGGAAGAGGGTGCGCGGGAAGGGCTGTGGAGACACGTGGAGGCGGCCCAGAGCGGCCCAGCCGGCCGGCCTCAGCACGGGGGCGCCCTCCGCAGTGGCCTGTCCCTCTATGGCCTCCCCCAGGGAGCTCCCCTGTTTCTGCCTCTGTCCCCCAAACCCCCAGTCTGTTTTCCCTCCCAGTGGTCCCCAGGTTCTGGGAGTGGCGCTGTCTGGGACTGGACCCTACCGCCGGGAGGAGTGAGGGGCTGTTGGACCAGGGAGATGGCTGTAGTGCAGCAAGACATGCAGAAAACTAGCCTTGCTGGAGAGGGCCGCCCATGCTGGCAGAGAGCAGGATAGGGGAACGAGGCGGACTATGTGTGGGCTGGGGCAGGGCCGCCTGCCGGCCGGAAGACCTCAAACCAGCCCAATCGTGAGATGGATGTGGTCCCAGGCAGTCTGTCTATCGAAATAGGCAAGCATCCTTTGCCACCCAGGTGACCAGGGCTGCCACGTCCAGAGAGCAGCTGCCTGGGATCACAGGCGGGCAGAGCAGATTGATTTTGGCCGTGAGGTTTGACCTTGTGTTGGGGACAGAGTTCCCAGGGAGCAGGACAGGCTGCCCCCATATTGGTGACCAATAAAGCTGACTCTGTTTTATGGCCCCAGAACCTGCTCTCTAATAGCCAGACAGATGCTTGCCACCTCGAGGGTGAGTAAGCAGCCTGGCTCAACCCACGGAGCCCCTCTGCCTTCTTCCTTCCTTTTTTCTCCTCCCAGACTTGAGCCCGACCCGGTGGTGTGACGCTGGGTGGGGCTGTGATGATGTAACATGACCCAGGCTCTGGCTGCAGACCCCATGAGGTTCTGCCATGAAAGCCCCTCGGTTTGGGGGGCTTTCCTCCAGTGGTGAATGTCTGCTCTGCAAGGGAGGCCAGTCCTGTGGCCCACTCACCTGGGCCTCCATTGCACTGGCCTTGCTCGGGGGCCCCAGAAGGGAGGGCTGTGGCTGGGTGGGGGCTCGGTGGGTGCCTGCATTGCCACAGCCAGTAGAGTTCGGGGAGCCTTAACAGCTGCACCGATGAAGCCTCAAACACCCTCCTTCCCTCCCCTGTGTGGATGGTCTGCGCTCAGCGCTTATGTGGTCAGGACTAGCGCCCTGCCCTTCCCTGAAGATGGAGCTTTTCATCCTGCAGGGTCCCTGGAGGCGGGAGGGGGTAGCTCTGGGGCCTCTCAGCACCCCGAGGGAGTCGCCCTGTGGTTGCCGGCTGTGGCAGGCGCCATGGCTGTTAGAGCCCAGACGTCCCCATGGCCGCTGGCTTCCGTCCGCGAGTCCTTTCTCCTCTCTCCAGGGGCTGCCCTTCTGAATGCTCGGCCCGCGTCCTGCAGTCTGTACTTTCTGATAACAGAGGAGCCACGTGCCAATGTATTCAACTTTTAACATCACCGGATTCAATTAATCTTATCTTTACAACTCCCAATTACAGGCGGTAATTAAGTGAAAGCAGCATTGTAGACCCGCGATATTGCATTAATCATCACAGCCTTGGAGCCGTAAATTAGTTCCTTCCCGGCCCTGGGCATCTTCCCAGAAGGGACGGAATGTTTCATTCTGCTGTTTGTGGGGGGTGACATTAATCCCACCAAGGTGCCTTGGATTGGGATTAACTTTGATCATCTTTATGTAAGCGATAAAAGGCCATTTAAAAAGAGTCACCTCCTCTTTGTCCAGATAATGGGAAATTCTCTGACGACAGCAGAATTAAAGGTGCCACAGCTGCCGCCTCCAGGACCCTGAGCGTGCTAGGAAATTAATTGTTTTTATCCTGTTGGATAAACCGAGGCGGCACAGCATTCACCTATCTCCTCCCCTCGCACCCTTTTATTTTATTAAAAGCAGTGATAAACCTCTCCATTGGGGTGGGTTCAGCTGGCTACCACGTCTGGGCGATCTGCAGTGTTCCCTGTGGTCCCCCATTTGGCTTCCTGCCCCAGGGGTGGGGGTGGGGGTGGGGCAGGGGAATACACCCTCATAGGGTCTTGTTCTAGTTCCAGGTGTTGCCGGGCTTATTCAGGAGCACAGTCGCCCTCCCCCTCCGCACTGTGGCCCCGGGCAGGTCACTGCGGGGGTGGGGCATGGAGCAGTATCCCTGCCCCCACCCCCTCCCTGCCAGGACCCTCCCCCCAGTGGTGACCACTGGAAATGTCTCAGACGTGGCCTGGTGTCCCCTGCGGGGAGGATCACTGGCTTGAGAGCCACTGTCTGGAGTTTCTCCCAACAGGTCTGGAGGCAGATGGTCTGATGACTGTAGTCGGACCCTTTACCATCCTCCCTCCTCCTTTGGACGAAGGACACACCCCACATTTGTTTGAAAATGGAGGTATCCAGCTGGCCACATACTCTCAACTCTGATGTGCCTGCCTTCTCTCGTAGGTATGCCATCCCCCCGGAGCACGGCAAGCGCCTGGAGCGGCTGGCCATCGGTAGGTGCCCGGAGCCCCCTGGGGCTGGGTGGCGGCGGGCTGGCAGCCCCACCCTGCCCGGCTTCCCGCTGTCGTCTGGGTGTCGGTGTCGCACGCTGTGTCCACTTCCTTTCCTCTGGGTCAGGCTGTGCTCCCCCCACTGTAGGTCTGTCGCTTGATGCAAGCTGCACGAATGTTGGCGCTTCAACGCTCTCGTTTTCCAGACTCGGCACGGAGTTTGGGATGTGACCCCAGGCTTTGCAGGCTGGAGGCAGCCAGTGTTGTCGCTCCCCAACCCCCGCTCCTGGGGCTCCATCCCGCACTCCTCTGTCTTTGTGGAGCCTGTGCTCAGTCTTGAACATGAGCGGTTCAGTTCAGAGGTCCTCCGTGCTGCACAGCCGAGTGGGGGCCGTGGGGCCATCTGCTGTCCGTGCAGGATTGGATCACCTGGGCCTCCTCAGCAATGTCCTGATACCTGGATTGAGGCCCTCGCTGGGGCTTCTTGGGCTGACGGGATTTATCAGAGAGGGTCCTTGGCTTTGTCCGGAGAGGGAGTCACTAACCACTCCGGTATAGGAAGGCCCTCGGGGCATGCAACCCTTTGAGACAAGCAGACATCCCGGCTGGGAGGCCCTGTGGCCTCTGTGTGCCCCAGCAGAGGGCCAGGCCATTTTCCTGAGTCACTCTCATCATGTCCCTGCCCTGTCCCCACGGAGGCTCTTGTGTCATGAGGGAGGATGGCTGTCAGTGCTGGACAGACAGTAACAGATGACTGGCCCAGCCATCAGCCAAGAGCGGCCCCTCCTTCACAGGCTGCATCCAGGTGGGGGTGAGGGTCTGCCTCTCAGACAGCACCAAGCCTCTGGCCACCCTGAGCTCTGTGGCAGCAGCAGGCAGCCGGTACCCTCAGGCCATGGAACCTTCCAAAGTTATGGCTTGGTGTTGGCAAGGCTCCCTGATGGCCCGCCACCGGCCTCAGTGCCACTCCTACTCTGGGGAGCATGTTTCTCCTGGTGGAAACTCCAGGACAGGCAGTCCTGGCAAAGGCCAATTGCACTTACTTCCTAAGATCTAAAGGGAAAGCCAAATTCGATTTTTCCCTATTATCTGACTTTTTAAAATGCCAATTAAAATGGTCTTTTCATGTTGTATTAGCTTCCCGTTGATGTAACAAATTACTCCCAGGGGGCGCTAGTGGTAAAGAACCCACCTGCCAATGCAGGATGCATAAGGGACCTGGGTTCCATCTGGGTGGGGAAGGGGAAGATCCCCTGGAGAAGAAATGGCAACCCACTCCAGTATTCTTGCCTGGAGAATCCCATGGTCAGAGGAGCCTGGCGGACTGCAGTCCTTGGTGTCACAAAGAGTTGGACACAACTTATCACGCACGCATCACAAACTCAGTGACTTAAAACAACACAGATCCCCTCAATTTTGCTGTGAACCTTAAACTACACTTTAAAAAGAAGTCCTAATTAAACCTCCACAGATTTTTATTCTCACGCTTATGGAGGTCAGAAGTCTACACCGGGCCTCTTGGGGCCGAGGTCCAGGCATCAACAGGCTGGCTCCTTCCTGAGACCCCCTTGGTGGGGTGAGGTGGGGCAGAACCTGATTTCTGCCCTCTGACTTCTGGAGGTGCCCCGTCCTGGACTCGGGGCCACGTCGCTCTCATTCTGTCTCCCTGGCCCATGGCTTCCGCTGCTATGGTTGGGTCTCCCCTGCCCCCATCTTAGAAGGATCTTCAGGATGTTACAGGCCCCCCCAGGGGTCCAGGCCCATCTTAGGGGCCTGCACTTGATCCCATCTTCAGAGCCGCTTTCTCCAAGGAGGGGACCTTACATGGGCTGCGGGGATCAGGGTGTGGATATCTTGCGGGAGCCACAGTTCAGCCCCCCACCTGCAGAGCCAGGAACATCAGCGCAGGTGCTCTCTCTCTGGGGACCCTGGACCTTGTCTGCAGCATCTTTGCTCTTGCTGTTTGGTGGGGGGCCAAGGGTGTTTGCAGCTAGCCACGCCCAGCTGTTCTTCCTGAGTGTGCCTTCTCTACTAGAAGAGTGTGGGGTGATCTGAGTGCCAACTAGAGAAGCTGGAGGCAGCTGGCACTGCTGCCGGTGCCTTTCTGACGCCTGGACCTGGATGCTGGCTCGCTGCCTGGGCATCTGTGGAGGCCTTGGTTCGGTGGCCGGGGCTGGGAGAGGATGGGTGGGTGGGCAAGCAGGAAGGCGGCCCTTGTGAAGTCAGGCCGCACCTGGAATTCAGGGAAGGGGCCGACAGCTCTGGAGGAGGGGTGGGGGACCTCATGGTTCCTCTACAGCCCCTCGCTTGGGCTGCTTCCGCCTCCTCAGAGGAAGGATGGAGGAGGCTCCAGGGCTGGTGACTCACTGCCCTCCTGGGCGTCCCTTCCAAACTTTTTGGGGGCGTGCCTCCTGGGCGGCTTTGTTGAGATGGGTGGAAGGGGGTTGCAATTAATATGGAAAATGAATAGCTGTGCTCTGAATGGGCTCGCTGGGAGGGTTGTGCAGCCCACGGGGAGAGCGTTAATGTGTTGGCGCATTATTGGTGCTAATCACTTAAAATGTGCGCCTTTATTAGAGCTTTAATGAGAGCCACTTAAACTGTGCATTAAAAAGAGGAACTGCAGAGAGGCCGGCGGGCCAGGCGGCAGGCAGCCGTAACTCTAATGGAAATGCTTTTAGTGCAGAGCAGAGTGTGGGATTTGGTTGTCCTGGCTCTTTCCACAACCTCCACACTGGGTCCTTGCTGTCAGGAGCCTCCTCCAGCCTCGGCGTGTGGGTGGGGCCATGTGTGCACACAGACACACGCACATATGCAAACACATGCACACACGCTCATGCTCACGTGCCCATCGAGGGTGTGCGCTGGCTGGTCTCACTGGAAGGGCCCCGGGGCCACCCGGGCATGGGGGGCAGCCCTGGAGGGAGGTGGACACTTGGGGGTGCATGCTGCTGCCTTGGGGACATGTCCCACACCTCGAGGAGCCGTGTGGCCCTCCTGTGCCCACTCTGTGCAGTTTACGGTGAGAAGCTCAGCCACCGTGGGCAGAACCTGAGGTTGGCTTTTCCTTAATCACGAGACTGGCCTATTAGTGACTTGAGTTTCAGCCTACATGTGATGTGGGAACAGGGCTGAGCTGTGCTGGTGAAGTCTGGTGTCTAGGTCTAGGTGTCTGGGCCTCCCATGGACTCATGGGTCATCTTTTCAGTTAGCTACATGGCGCGCTCTGGGGAGAAAGCAGAGGGGCTGTGAGCACAGATAGAGGCGCAGGCCTGGGTTGCCCCCTCGGCCCCCACGTCCTGTGGGTCATGGGACCACGTGGGTGGAGAGCCCTCGCCCACTTGGCAGCCCCCCTCTTTGTTGGGGACTTGGTCAGTGTGTTGGGGGGGCCCACACTCACTCCACTCACTCCTTACCCCCACAACCCGTCAGACCCTAGAGAGCAGCTCATCTGTCCTGTCTCCCGGCTGCTCTCTCACATGGCCAAGTGACCGTGTGGAGGCCCCAGTGGGTTTTGTCTGAGGGGAGCTCGGAGTGGGGGACAGTCTGTGGGCAGCCGGGCCCCAACCACACACCTTGTCTGTAGTCACGAATGTGGTGCTGTGCCTGGATACACTCCGCCTGGCGGGCCCCTGTGTGTTTCGTTCCTGCGGGGCCACAGGAGGACGGGGCCGCCTGGCCACTCTGCCCCGCCCAGCTGACACTGTCTCGTCTGTTCCAGGCTTCTTCCCCGGAAGCTCCCAGGGCTGCGATGCCTTCCTTCGGCACAAGATGACCCTCATCTCACCCATTATCCTCAAGAAGTACGGGATCCCATTCAGCCGGGTATGTAGGGGTGGGTATGTAGCCTGCCGGTGGACGGCCTTCTGGGCCCGGGCCCTGCTGGCCATGAGCACCCCAGGAAACTGGCATCTTCATGCTAGAGAAGGTTCTAGAAGGACCACAGGCTGGGGTTGGGCCGCACTGCTGGGCTGTCAGCTTCTCCACAGTGGCGGTGAGGTTGGAGGTGGGTATCAGGAGGGACTTTCCTCCTGGTCCCTCCCAACCCAGACTCGAATATCTGTTGGTCCCGGGGTCAGACTGGGGAGTGAATGGCGGGGGCAGCTCCTGATGACCCTGCAATGAGTGCTGAGGAGCTGGGCCCCCCTTTGTGGGAGCCCCCTGCCCACCCCACCCATGCCCAGGGCAGACAGCCTCACTCCAGAGGGAGTAAATGCCTGTTTAGAAATGAAGCGTCTGACTCGCCCATAGCATGAAAGCTGTGATCTCATGCAGTTTCCTGTAAGGTGTCCACATGGGGCTGTGAGGGGTGAGGGCGCACTGGTGGCTAAGGTGGCAGGGACCCCACCACTTGGGAGAGTGGGGTGGGGTGGGCAACAGGGACTGAGCTCTGGGGCTGGGTGCCTCTGTCCCGGGAGTGGGCCCAGCCGTCCTCACTCCAGGCCAGTCCCTCCCCACAGACAGGCCTCCTGGACACAAGGGTCCAGGCAAGTGGCCCATGCCTGGAACTTTTTAAGAAGTCATGTGGGCCATGGCCCCAAGGGCAGAGACAGCCCAGCTCCTGCAGGTTTCCCCAGAGAGTGATCTGTCAGGCACAGAGCAAGCTCTGTGAGCAGACTTCCATGCCTGCCTCTGGCCCCGGGTGTCAGCAAGTCGAAAACTTGTTCTGATGTTTCAGGCACGCAGCCGCAGCATCACCACGGAGATGGGGGTGTGGTCTTCCTGCCAGGGCCACCCCCACCACTCATGTTCTTCAGG
The DNA here is from genome assembly GCF_049115385.1 of Moschus berezovskii. Classification (NCBI taxonomy): domain Eukaryota; kingdom Metazoa; phylum Chordata; class Mammalia; order Artiodactyla; family Moschidae; genus Moschus; species Moschus berezovskii. Next base: position 94,122,465 of record NC_142467.1, read on the forward strand.
TAGCGGCTGTCCCTGTTCTCTCTGCCCGCTCTGTCTTCTGGTTGGAACGTTGTTTGTTACCAGGAACCTTGCAGACAGATCACAGCATTGTTTATGGGACTGAGAGGTCCTTGTTTCCCATCGCTTTGTCAAGAACATTCTCCACAACCCTGTGTCCTGGAGAGGGATGCTGGTCGTGGGAGTCAGCTGGTGGGTGCTGTCCATCCTCCCAGGTCAGTGCCAGTGTGGTCCTGCAGCTCATATGGGGAATATCTGAGCATGACCCACAGGCAGTGACCTCCCACTGGTGACCCTGCTGGTGACCCAGGAGAGGCAGGGCTCAGCGGCCATACCAGCTCCCACAGGGGCCAGGACGGAGCTTCACCCTGAGGCTGTGGGACCCAGGCCCTTGTCCGGTAGTAGAGAGCCCTCCATGGGCTGCAGGCCTGGGGACCAGGCTCCAGGCCCCGCAGAGTCAGGGATGGATGGACGCCTCTCTCAGGGCTCCACATGTAGCCCCTCATCTGAATTCCTGGTAAAAGAGTCACTCCACACTCCACTTATAAATCTTCGTAATGGTATTTACTTCTGGAAGAAAAAGCAGATCAATAGTGGAGCTTTTTAATAATTAAAAGTGTGTGTTTCTATGATCTGCCACAGACTTCCTCATTCATTCTTCTAGAGCTCCTGGGGCAGCTGAGCTCCGGGCTTCCTTTGTGACTGGCATGTGGGGCCCGAGCTCCCTCCTCTCCCGACTGCTCTGCCTCAAGGCTGATCCATCATCCTCGACGCCTTCTGATTTATTGTCGGGCTAACGTTGATGGCGGCGACATGGAGGACAGCCTCCGTGGGCCCGAGCTGGAGCCACCAAGATGTAGATTTTCTGATGGGAACATAATCTTCTTGTCATTCCACATGAGCACACCTTCCCTTCTGGGCCTTGATTTATGGGAGGGGTCGGGCAGGGGGCTCTGGCTCGGTGACAGGGACCCCGCTGCCTCCCCGAGGCTTGAGCAAACCAGCCGTGCTCAGAGGCATCGGAGGAAGAGTGAGACTGCACTGTCTAGGATCAGCTCAAGTAGGATGAGAAAATCAGTAACTGGGTTTAATGGGCCATCCCCAAACCCGAGTTTATTTACCGTTTCATGAGTTCCTGAGTCCTGCAACAGAAGCCAACCCAGGGGACCCTGCCTGAGGACCGAGGATGTGGCTACTGGTCCTGGGGACGCTGCCCATCCCCACCTCCCCAGTCTCCTACCGTCGCTTCATGCCTGCACACAGCTGTCACTTGGACTGGAATTTAAAAATATAACTTAATGCACAGTGACTTCCCTTGATTGGTGCAATTCATTATTTGAAAAGAAAAATATCAGCGTGTTCTTAAGGACTGGCTTTCCTCCAGGCTACATCAGTTCTGATTGATTTTTGACTCTGTGGTTGGTTTCTGGACGTCTCACCCCCCATCACCTCCCACCGCTCCCCTTCCCCTGCCGAGGTTTGACTCCTTGTCAGTTCCTTAGATAAATCCAGCGATTTCTACTCACCTCTCTGGGGTTATTAGCAGGGCGCTGAACCACAGTCAGTGACAAAGCAGTGAACAGCCTCCAAATGGGGCAGGAGAATTGAACAGACACACTTGGCCAAAGGAGGCACGTACCTGCAACGGCAGGTCCAGACATACCAGGACCAGATGTGGTGGGTGGCACCTGCCAGCCTGGGGGCAGGGCTGGAGCCTTGTACCCCCTACCTGGGATGGGAAGACCCCTGACACTGCCAAGGGGGCAGGGGGATCTCGCCGTCACCACCACGTTGGTGCAAAACGGGCAGCTGCCATGGAAAGCCGCCGGGCAGTTTCCTGGGCCCCTGGCTCCCCCTCCGCGTCTGCTTACTCTGGAGAAACACCAGCACCATCTGGAGACGTGGCTCCACTGGCCCCACCGCTCTGCTCGCTGCATCCCGACCAGGGAACAGCCACAGGCCCTGCCAGCAGGAGGCCAGAGGAGCAAGCCGGACGCGTCCTCGTGACTGGAGGCCTGTAGGAACAAAAGGGAGACAGCAGAGTGCCCACTGGGACAGATAAACCCCGAGGATGTGCCAAGCGGAAGAGGCCAGACCAGAGCAGACGGTGCGGTCAGTGTGTGTGAAGCCCTAGAGAGACATGGAGGATGGGATGGGGCGGCGTTTGGGGCCACAGTCCCTGGAACTCCAGACAAGCTGATCTATGCTCCCAGCTCAATCCAGGAAATGATGGCCGTCCTGACCCCAGAGGTCACTCCTGCACACGGCCTTCATTCCAACAGTCCCACCTTGCGTCGCAGGACACCATGAGCGGGCATGCTGGCTGCTGTTACTTCTCATCTCTTTCAGAACAGTCTGCTGTTGGAACGACTGCTGATGGCTGTGGGTGGTCAGTGGGGAGGGCCCTGGGGAGGAGGCTGCAGCCCCCACCTTCTCCTCCAAGTCTCAGGGCGGCAGTACTGGATGCCTTTGTGTGGTGTCGTCATCCCCCATCCCCATGCCCAGCTCCTGGGTTTGGCATCTTTGATGCAGAGGCCAGACCGGAGTCTGGCTGTCCAGACCATTTTTAATATGCCTGGAATCATCAGCTCCTTCTGTGGGGTTCTGACCTTGACACGTGTCCTCCCTGCTCACCGATACGTCGCTTCAGTCACTCTACCCTCACTTGGAAGGACCCACGTCTTGGGATCTAGTGGATAGGCTCCCTGCTCACAGTGGTGGGGTGACTCAGGCCAGCATCTGGGGCCGTTTCATGGGTGGGCCTACTCCTTCCTCTAACGAGGACTGGATGCCGTGTTGCAGGCTCACACGTGTCCTGAACTCCCAGGCCTCCGATCTTCCCCAGAGCTGACCAGCCCACCTTGCCAGCCCTGGTGCCGTGTGGGACATCTCACAGTGGATGGGAGGTGTGATAGCCACCTGCCTCCGAAGTAGAAGCCGCCCCCCTCCCCAAACAGAAAGCACCTAGAATCCTAGTGCTGTAACTCACCTGTCTGAGAGTCCAGACTGTCCCCTTGGGCCTGGTGGGGCCTCTGTGAGCGGTGGGGCTGATAGCAGCCACTCCAGCTGCTTGCCTCACCTGCTCTACCAGCCCCATGAGAACCAGGCTGCAGCCTGTAGAACCTTGGCCTTTCACCTGGCCGACTCCGTTGGCTCCTGAAGTCAGGTCGCTGCACTTGGTGGGATGTCCTGGAGCCCACATCCCCCTGCTGGGTCCCTCGGTGGCTCCTGGTGGCTTTGCTGCCAGCCTGTGATGCCCTGTGTCAGGCGTTTCTTCCGGTCGGGCCTCATCCCTCACCTGTCACCCCTTCCTCCTCAGATCACACAGGAGGCGGGGGAGTTCATGATCACATTCCCCTACGGCTACCATGCTGGCTTCAACCACGGATTCAACTGCGCCGAGTCCACCAACTTTGCCACACTGCGGTGGATCGATTACGGCAAGGTGGCCACCCAGGTAAGTGCACGCTCTTCCCCCGCCTGCTCCCCCAGCCCAGGCCTGGGTGACAGCCACTTATATTCAACCTGGGGCTCAGACTCTCCATCAGGGTCTGTTCCTGGATCCTCAGCAAATGTGTCCTCAGCTCATTTCTCACTTGGAGGGAAGAGGGCACGGGCAGGTCAGGTGGTGTGCAGCAGCTGGGGCCTGGCCAGGCCTGGCTCGGGGCTCCCTCTGTCCTGGCAGGCCCAGGTACGCTCCCACCATCTGGGGGCCAGGGAAGATTTGTTCCTTGTTGGCTCTTGAGGGGCCTCTTGGTCAGGTGCGGGGTTTGCTCCGGGCCCAGAGCCTGTCTTTACCAGTTTGCAGTGTGTGTGAGTGCACGTGCAAGAGAGAGCAGAGCCCTGGCAGGGTAGGCCCTGTGCTTGAGCCCAGGGGCTTCCTGCTGCCTCATAGTCCACAGTGGTCACTCAGAGCCCAAAAGACTCATTTGTTTTCCATAGTAATTAGCCGACCTGCTCCCAGAGGGACAGTAATCAGCCTGCAGACCTGACACTTGAACCGAGTGTTTGTTTGCAACTTCTTTTTCCCCTGCATGCACCCATTAGTGGTTCTGATGGGCAGCTCAGTGGGGCTCGAGGCCTCACAATGGCGCGTCCATGGAGCAGCTGGATAGTGGGCAGGTCCCTGGGAATGGGAGGCCGCTAGGAGGGCTGTTTTGCATGCAGCAGGCCAGCCCTTCCTTGGCAGCTGGGACCAGTGATCTTCCTCCCAGGACTGGCACCATGACCACCCTGAGGAAGCCAGTGAGCTCTACCCATCTGGCTGGGCTCTGGCCGAGCGGCCCCGGCTCTCAGGCTTCAGCTGCTTTAACCTTTTCTCTCCAGCACAGAAAGGGGCCCAGCCATGCACATAGCTCACTCTGGCACTGAGCACAAGGAACAGAGAGGCCTCTCCTGCATGGGCCTGTTCAGTGAAATCGGGGTGCCTCCTACCAGCCGCCTCAGCAGAGCACTGGGGGTTTTCCATGGAATCACTCAGCTGTTCAGAGTCAGGGCCTAGGGTTAGGGAGCATGGTGGGTTTCTCCCAGACACAGAAGTGGGGGCAGTGTGGACCAGGAGAACCCCGAGCCCAGATCCTGGTTTGGCCAGCCCACCCCTGACCCCTGATCTTTGCAGAAGAGGGTCTAGGCTGTGACGATCAGGCATCATGGCCTGGAGATATGGCCCTGTGAGGAGGGAAGTTGGCATCCAGGTGCAGCATGTGGCAAAGAGCAGGAAGGCCCAGACTGAGGGTTCCCAGGGTGCTCACAGACTGGTGCGTGGGAGCAAACAGGGTTAAATAAGATCCATTCTGACAGGGAGCACCTCCTGTTTCTTTTCATGTTTGAGTGGGTGAAAGATCGTATGTGCTAGTTGCTCAGTAGTGCCTAACTCTGCAACCCCGTGGACTATAGCCTTCCAGGCTTCTCTGTCCATGGGATTCTCCAGGCAAGAAACCTGGAGTGGGTTGCCATTTTCTCCTCCAGGGGATCTTCCCAACCCAGGGATCAAACCTGCGTCTCCTGTGTCTCCTGCATTGCAGGTGGATTCTTTACCTGCTGAGCTATTGGGGAAGAGGGTGAAACACTAAGAAAATTAAGCTGTGGGGGTGGCCTTGTGGCACATCTCTGCTACACGGCGCGGTCTAGACGGGTTGGCTCATTTCTGTTTTTCTAATGATCTCTCTCTCTCTAACTTTGCTGTGTCAGTGCAGTTGAGAAAAGGAAACAGGCTTTGCAGCCAGGAAGACTGGAGAGGCGCCCCAGGACGTGAAGCGTTGGGCTTTTAGACTTAATTCAGAAAATCGTGGCGAGAGTGTCTTTGGCAGAGAGTCCGACTTGGCTAAAAGAGGGGAAATGGGGGCGTCAGGATTGTCCGCTTGGATCCAGAGGAATAATTACACCTCCTGGGGCCGGGGCATGTTTGCGTTGTCGCCGAGAGTTTCACGTGTGCAGGGCCGCCTGGCCACAGCGGGCGCTGGATTGAGTTGTCAGCCTGGCGGGGGCTTGTCCTGGAGGCACTGTCGGCCGGAGCCAACCCTGCTGCAGAGCCAGTGGGGACCGCCCGGATATTAAAAGCAATTTTGGGTTCAGCCATGTGTTCACAAACAAGGGACATCTGGGAGGTGCAGCCTGAGATGGGGCTCTGCGCTTACATTGCTGGGCGGCATAGCGTGAAATTACTGAACCAGTCAGTGTGGCGCTCTGAGCCGGCTCAGGGTTCCAGGGGCCTGGCAGCTGCGGAGGGCCCCCGCAGGAGTGGCACTGGCCCTGGGGTGCCCATCCATGGCCATCTGATGTCAGCTCCTGGGCTGTTTGGTGGTGACCCTCTGAGCTCCGCTGCCCTGTAACTAGTCCAGGCTGGAGAGGCTGCCTGGGTGCTTGGCCTCGCAGATGACAAGCTGAGGTATCAGGGGCAGGGGACTGTTCAGGTTCCGTAGTGCTAGGGCCATGGATTTAAGGGATGGGGTGGGTGGGGTCAAGGGGCAGCCAGAGCCCCCTTCCCACTGAGCTGGGGCCTCTCCCTACAGCCTGAGTGCCTGCCCTTCCAATCTGTGTCCCCTTCTAGCACATTCCTCCGACACAACCCAGGGGGAGAATGTCCACTTCTCAGATTCTAGAGACCCTTTTAGTTGCTGGTTCGTTAGCTTCTCAGGCGCCCACTTCCCCCATTGACCCATTTCTGTCATTCTCTCTGTTGACACATGAAATGCTAAATGCCCAGGCTCGCCAGCCTGTGTGAACTTCAGGTGTGCCTGTTTTTTCTTCCAGATCAGGGTCAGCAAACGGGGCCCACAGACGAAACCTGGCTGGTTGACTGTTTTTGGTACTGTCTGCAAACAGAGCTATGCTTAGATGTCTTTGTTCTTCTGGTCACGTCACGTGGCATGCGGGATCTTAGTTTCCCAAACCAGGGATTGAACCTGTGTCCCCTGCAGTGGAAGCTCAGAGTCTCAACCACTGAACCGCCAGGGGAGTGCCGAGTGTTAGGTTTTTAAAGATCTGGGGGGAAAAAAATCGAAAGAAGTTATATGTGACACGTGGCAACTAGATGAAACTCACATTTCACATTGATAAAGTTTTTTAAATTAATTTATGTATTTGGCTGTGCTAGGTCTTAGTTGCAGGATGTTCCCTGACTGGGGATCGAACCCCGGCCCCCAGCCTTGGGAGCTCAGAGTCTCAACCACTGGACTACGAAGGAAGTCCCAATAAATAGAGTTTTATTGGCACAGGCAAACCCATTCATTGACATGCTGTGCAGGGGCTGCTTGCATTCGGGTGTGGAGCTGAGTAGTCGTAACAGGACCATCTCACCTGCAAAGTGGAAAATATTTGCTGTTTGCTCTTGTCAGGAGTTTGTAGTTCCTGGTCTAAAGAATCGATTTTGTGGACACCCTGGCTCCAGGCAGTCAGGGCTAAAGGGTCCCCCTCACTTCACAGCCCCCAGGGTCTGTGGCATCAGAGGGGCTGTTCCCTCCAGCTCGTTGGCCCCCCGCTGCTGCCTCACTGATTTTAACCAAAGAAAATTTATACCCATGACTGGGGGATTGGGTGGACTATGGAATATTATGCAGCCACAAAAATAGGTTCACTGTTTACTGACGTGGAAAAATGGGCATGGCATTTTGGGTGGAAAAACTGTTTTGGATCATGAATATGTAATCCCATCATGTGTGTGTGTTGTGGGGTGGGGGAGACTTACCAAATGTTGATCGATTTTAGCTCCATGGGATAGAATTTGAGGACTCAGCAGGGCCTGAGATCAGAGCCAGCAGTAGCCAGTCCTGCCTCTGTCATGTGCTGCAGCTTTGGTTTTGAGCTATCCCTTTTCCTTGACTTCCTCCACAGCCCCCCTCCTGCAGCCCCGTCTCTCTCTCTCCAGCTTTCCTAATGGATCTTGCCTGCATCATGGTGTCATTTTGGGCCTCATGACTGTGCCTGCCGGCATTCCAGGAGACACCTTTCCCGCCTCTGTGTCTCCCAGGCTGGCTGCCTCCTTCAGGCAGGTGTCCAGGGCTTGCCTGGGGCTGCAGGGGCCACCTCCACAGACCTGTGCTCCATTTCCAAGAACAGAATTCCCCAGGCAGGTGTTGTAGTGGGATTACCAACTGGGAAGATGAGAGGGCTGCTCTGTCTTCACTGTAGAAAATGAAGTGTGCACACATCAGCCTTTTAGGTCTGAGCTCGAATTAGTCCTACAAGGCTACACGCCACATTGGATTAGCTGCGCAGCCTCGTTGCTCCCGCGGTGGGTGGCAATGGGTGAAGCCTGACAAGGGCCTCCTGCCTCCACCGAGGGTGCCCCACAAGGCGCAGGAGTTGACTTCAGATTAAACAGAGCAAGAGAAATTTAGAACCCAGCTTGAAGGCTGGGAGCCCCGCACACTTAGCTGGTTTTCCGCCGGTTGTCTGGGCTGCCGCCTGGCAGTGCTCAGCCTCCAGGCAAGTCTGCTCCCTGGCAAGGTGTCTGCTGAGTGTGGAGGGCGGGAAGACACCCCACTTCTGGATCTGGGTTGGGGGGCCTCCCCTGAAGTCCCCCACCTGGGCTCCCTCGAGCTTCACTGCTGTGAAACATGAACCAAATTGTCCCCGCTGCTCTGAGGATGCCTGCCTTCTGTTTGGTGACACTGCGCCTGCTCCGGGTGATTAACCCAGAGCCCCTCCCCACGAGGGGAGGTGACAGAATAGGGGGAGGTGGGCCTAGGACAGAGCCACGTCTGTCCCACCCAGATGGACAGATGCTTCTCTGGCCCACCCACATCTGATGTGCTGGCCTGGGCACTGCTGTGCCTCCCTGGCTCCCTGATTTATGGAGCTGTGATGGCCAGTGCTCAGGGTTTGCGGTCAATTGCCGTATAAAATATGCTTCCCTCCCCCTGAGCCTCCCCCAGGCTTCCTGTCACTCTGTCCCTGCAGCAGCTTGAAGCCCGTCCCCCGCCATATCCCGCCCTGGGAACTCATGATGCATACAGCAGTGTGGGGAGGAATGGAGTGGAGAGCATGGCCCCCGCTCTGCTTCCCTGCTCGCCTTGACTTTGGCTTTAACTCTGACCATCTAGAACAGGTGTGACCTGATTTGGAAGGAGGGGTCTCAGGCAGAGTCTCCCTGCGTCACTGTGACCTTGGGTGGGTGGTGGGGGGAGATCCCTTCTCCCCTCGGTCATGACCTGATGTCCCCTGGGCAGGGGTGAGAGCCTGGGCTGGAGGGAGGGTCAGGGGCAGTTGTTCCACCATCTTTTCCATTGTCACCACCCCCCCACCCCCCGCCCACAGACCACTTGGATACTTTTTGTCCTCTGCCCACTGAGAGGTTCTCACTCCATGGTTACACCCCACGTCTTTTCAGAGAGGGAAGCCTTTCTGCCCCTGAGAAGGAGTCTTCTCCCCTGGGGACTGTGTGCCCCCCTGAGGACACTCCCAAGGTCGGGTCTGGGGAGCAGCCTTGGAGGCAGAGAGAGACACCCCCACCAGCTCATATGCAGGTAGGACTTCCACCAGCCCAGGGTTCATAGCCCACCTGTCCCCCCTGCCCCACTCCCTGCTACTGTGTCTGGGGGGCTGGTGAGGGACATACATGCCCCAAGGCCCTCCGAGACAGCTTTGCAGCTGAGAAGCCTTCTGTTTGTCTTCTCGGGAAGTCACTGCAAAGAATCCCAAATGCATTGTAGCTGCAGCCCCTCCCCTAGGGAGCATACCAGTCTGTTGCATCCGCTCTGCTCCCCAGGCTTGTGTTCATTCTGGCGCTGTCAGCCCAGAGCCCCCCTCCCCCACTTCTGTCTGCTGCCCCCCACTCCCGCCCAGCCGCCTGGGGTTGTCACCTGGGTTACAGGCAGCTGTGTCCACTCAGAAGGTGGCCCTAGAGACACACACACTGAGTGCTCTTGCACTGGTCTCTCTGGGGGCTGCCCGCTCCTCACGGTGCCACTTCAGCCGGCTCTTCCCCTGGTGGGCTGCCAGTGCGGGGTGGTCCCCACCAGCAAGCACACGACCGCACAGCTCTGGCCTGGGTGCTGGCCGCTGCAGGCTTGCTCACCCCACCGGTCCTGCCTCCCCTCGTCCTCATGGCTTTGCTGCGTTTTCCCATGAGGACTGGGAGCTTGTGATTCAGATCCACAGACCAGAGTTTCTGCCCCTCAGCACTGTGAATCGCAGGACTGCACCATCTGGGCCGTCCCTCCCGTGTCCCCACCCACTCAGCACCAGGAGCCCCCCAGTGTGACTACCACAGGCATCCCAGATATCCCCCAGTGTCCCCTAGGGTGATTGGATCCCTCGTGTGTGAGCCATGGGCCAGCAGGGCTCCTCAGGGGGGCATCTTTGCCCTGCCGAGGTATTCAGCCCGTGATGCCCAGAGATGCTGCCGGAGGGGCTGCTCCAGGGGAAGTGGCTGCGTCTGGCCCAGGGAAAGCGTGGAGGCCTTTCTTAGGTCAGGCTGTGGTCTGGGTCAGGGGACTTCATGGGCACACCAGCACCTGGGCCTTTCTACTGTTCTGCTGTGGACAGAATTTGGTTCTTGGCCATGGTCAACACTGCAACTTGGGATGGTGAGGTTTCTACAGAGGGCAGATGGGCTGGCTCCCCTTGGAGCCTGGAAAACAGAGGGAGAGAAGTCCACTGGGTGTCCTGGTCACCAGAGGGGCTGTGGTGATGGAAGAGCTGAGGGGCTAGTGGGGTCCTCAGGCAGAACACCATTGGGAAGCACGGTCCAGAGCACCTGGTTTATTAGCATCTGGGTAGAGAGGGAGGAAGGAAAGCTATGACCAACCTAGACAGCATATTAAAAAACAGACATTCTTTTGCCAACAAAGGTCCATCCAGTCAAAGCTATGGTTTTTCCAGTAGTCGTGTGTAGATGTGAGCTGGACCATAGAAAAAAATGAGCACCAAATAATTGATGCTTTTGAACTGAGTTGCTGGAGAAGGCGCGAGTGTCCCTTGGACTGCAAGGAGATCAAACCAGTCAATCCTAAAGGAAACCAGTCCTGAATATTCATTGGAAGGACTGATGTTGAAGCTGAAAGTCCAATACTTTGGTCACCTGATGTGAAGAGCTGACTCACTAGGAAAGATCCTGATGCTGGGAAAGACTGAAGGCAGGAGAAGGGAACGACAGAGGATGAGAGGATGGCATCACTGACTGCACGGACATGAGTTTGGGCAACCTCTGGGAGCTGGTGATGGACGGGAAGCCTGGCGCGTTGCAGTCCATGGGGTTGCAAAGAGTCGGACACAACTGAGTGACTGAACTGAACTGAGAAGGGGAGAGGGGTGGGGACCCTCACAGGCAGACCAGCTCGGCTGCCCGGCTGCAGCCACAGTGCTCCGCGGATGAGGCTTTTCTGTGTGGAGGAGGAAAGAGAGTGACCTTGTGGTGGGGGTAGCATCCTGGGGGTCAAAGGTTCGACTTGTGACCTTGCCCAGCCCCCAGGAAGCAGCCTCCCCAGCGAAGGACGGACGTGGGAGCCCTGGGAGCCCTGCACCTAATGGTTTTGTTTATGAAGTGCTTCTGAGGGCTTCCAGTGGATTTCCTAATGAACTGGTTTGTTATCCCGTCTCCTGCTGCAGCATGCGGGTGATTACATCAGAAACAGGGGGCCAGGCTTCGAGCTGGCCTGGCAGCTGCCAGCTCCTCAGTGGGGGATCTTCCCCGTCCCTGGGTGGGCTGATGTGCCCCCGGCCCCCACCCCGGGATTGTTCCCTCGGAAGCGTGTGTGTTGCTCCCCTGTCTGCATCTGCTCAGCAGCAGTCACCCTCCAAATGCCAGGAGACAGGAAGAAGCTGCGCAGAGGGGGCACGGACGGGGGACAGTACGCCTGGGACACTCAGACTCCGGGAGGCCACAGAAGGCACGATGTAGGGGGCAGGCGGCATCGGCCAGCGGGGGCTTCTGAAGGAGGGGAGGTTCAAGACCCTGGCCCATCTCAGGCTTCTGGCCTCCAGGGCTGGGTGGGCATAACATCCTGTGGCTTTCAGGCCCTCTTCCCTGTTGATGGCACTCCATGACATGAATACGCCAGAGTCTTGAACGCTTCCATCCACTGGAGGAGCAGGGGTGTGACCCGAGTCCTCTGAGGATGCTGCCAGCCCTGCTCACACTGGAGCAGAGCTTCTCCGACAAGGGGTGGAGGGCCGGTCACCCCCAGCAGAGTTGCCACAGGGTGTGTGCATTCCTAGGGATCAGGTTCCATGGGCCCCCAGTTCCCTAGTTCCTGGCCACTGGTGGAGGGCGCGGGGCAGGTGCCCCACATGAGCTTTTAGTAGGGGGTACAGTGACTCTTCAGAGTGCCGCTGGGGTCCCCGCCCACTTCCTACAGCACAGAGGGGTCTTACCCTCAGTGGGGGAGCTCTGGCTTCCTGCCCTGCTACAGCCCCAGATCCTGTCCTCTGCCTTCACGAGTTGGGGCATTTGTGTACCTGGAGTTGGGGGTGACTGTGATTATTAGTGACTGCCCAGGTTCCTCTCCCTTTGCGATGTCTTCTGCAGCTGAGAGGCTGAGGGAACCCTGAACTGAGGGCAGACACCCCGAGATGGGGAGGGCTGTAAGGATGTGAGGGGGGTTTCTATCAGAATCAGAGCTTTGAATCCTGTGGACTTAACACGTGGAGTAAAGAAAGTAGAACGGAAAGGAAAAAGCAGGTCACATCCGTCAGGAGACAAGTAGATGGTTGCTGTTAGCAAAGAGTCCGCCAAGTGAGGGAAGTTAATAGTCACCATGGCCAGGGCTGTGTTCACTCTGTGCCTGTGGGTTCTGAACCACGTGGCAGGAGACTGGAGACGGCCTGATGCCCACGTGTGGGTGGGCCGTCCATCCAGGCACCGAAACACTGTGCACCCCGAGAGGAATGAGGGGCTGGTTGCGTGCTCCATTCCAGGGGGAGGCACATGGGAACGGTGATAGGCGGGTCTTTTCTGGAAGGACAGGATACCTCTGTCTTGTGTGGGGATGCAGGGGATACGCCTGAAAGGAGAAAGTGGAAACTGCGGAGTTGGGGATGGAGTCGGGTGGGGGAGCGGAGCAGGGCTGAATCTGCTCCCCTCTGTTCCTCAGACTCTGCACCCTGTGAGGGGCTGGCTGTTCCGCCAGTCCGTGCAGCTCGCTTAGCTCTCCATGTGGGGGCAGGGCCGGGGAGGGGCGCATTGGTGAACACCTGCCAGGAGACGGGAGCCTCACTCTCCTCGGTGAGGATCCCCCCGAATCCTGGGCCCCTTCATTCTTTAGGTCTCAGGCCTCAGGGCCCAAATGGTTTGGTCCAACCCGTGGTTTCACGATGGTTTTTGTGTGTTTGTTCTCAAAGAAGCCCCCAGCTTGAGATGAATACAGAGTCCCTGGCAGTGCCTTCTGGGGGTCTTGTCTGAAGTCCTGACCAGGGAGACCCACAGACAGGGGGCCTCAGGGTCACTGGGAACAGGCTGGGGTCAGGGGGTGTCTCACGTGAGGGCGGGGTCAGCGGAAATCCCTCCCCTGGCCGTGGGGCTTGACATGAGGGAGAGTTTCCCTTTGTGCTGAGGTGTTAAAGGAAGGTCTGGCTTTCAGTAGGTTTTTCATTTGATCTTTCATTACACTTTCCCAAAGCACGTCGTTTTATAAGATTTCAGGTTTGCTGGGGATTATTACAGTTTGTAAAGCGTAATTCCTTAGGCGTTGAGAATGCAGTAGCAGGCTGGGGAACCAGATAGAGAGCAGCCCAGATGCCTTTCACAGTACCAATGAATGTGAAGAAGGGGGCCTGGAGGGGAGAGGTCCAGAGGAAGAGGAGGGAGGGTTGGAGGGGTCTTGTTTTAGGATCAGGATGCCCCAGTACTGGGAACATTGCTTAGGTGATCCCATTTCCAACCCTGACGGCATGAGGCCAAGGAGAGGATGTGCAGCCTTGTGCCGTCACGGTTGGAAATGAGATCATGTAAGCAAAGCTCCCAGTACCGGGGCATCCTGGTCCTAAAACAAGATCCTTGTCCCCAAGGCAAGCCAGCGCCACCCTCCCAAGGAAGGTGCAAGGCGCATATCTGAGCTTGTGGGATGTTGCTTTCTGATGCCTTCTTTACATTTAGCTAAATGCTTACTGAGGGGACCCCGGATTCAGTGGGACCCACTCCAGCACTGTCAGTGGCTGGCCATGTCCTGGGAAGCCCTGGGGAAGGGTAGGATGCTGGGGTGCTGGACGGAACCCTCACTCCCTTTCTCTGTAGACACCCTGCTCTAACCTTACACTGGAAGTGGGCATCCTCCAGGGAAGGAGCAGAGCAATAACTTTTTCTGAGACTTTCTGCCTCTGGAAGAAATAGGGAGCAAAAAGGGCAGAAAAGCAGTGCAGTGGAAAGGCTGACCCTGGGGTCTGAGGCGCTCTTCCAGGAGTTGCTGCTGAGGACGGGGCTGACGGTTTGGCTGGGTGTGGAGTCTCTGTGGGCGATGGTTTCCTCCAGAACTTGGAGGTCTGACTCACGCGTCGTTTTTGTTCTTTACCGTGGCAGAAAGCCAGCTGCTCTGCCAGTCCACCATCCTGGGTGGGTGGCAGGTGTTTCTCCCTTCCAGAAACTTCTTGAATCCTCTTTGTGCTCTGAAGTTTCTCTATTGCGTCCTTGGTGTGAGTCTGACTTTAGCCGCCTGACACTCCTTCAGCCCTTTTGGTACACCATGCAGCCCCGGGGCACCTGTCTTACGAGTCCCTTAGCTGTGGTTTCAGGAGAGCAGGGAATGGCTCATTTAGACCCCAGCCATCTGGCCATGGTACTGGCCTGTCCTCCCAGCATCCTCCTCCCGCCTGGCAGCCATGGGTGTGGGATCACTCAAAGGAGAGCTTCATGGGCCTGGAAGGGTCAGCAGGTGGAGTTGGACCTTATCAAGGATCAAGGCCAGAGATGAGTGAGGGTGGACAGAGGAATGGAACTGGGGGCCCCTGCTCCCCTCTCCCCACTGAGGCCTGGCTTTACTCGGGCCCTGCAGCTCAGAGACTAAGAGCTTCCTTCCCCAGAGGAACCTGGAGTCCCCAGGAGGCACCACTGCTCCCCTCCATGTGGGGCACCCCTCCTTCTCTGCCTGGACAGCTCATGCCGAGCGCTGCTGGACCCCAGGGGCCATCCTCTCTGATCCACACAACAATTCTCATTTCTGTTTTTTCAAGCTATGGAGAGAAAAAAAATGTCTATTTGTCCTGCATGGCTCCCCTGCTCTGATAACCGGAGGCAAACCTCTGCTCTTCCCCGTTTTCTCATTTTCCTCAAACTCAGCTGTAGGTCCTGTGAGACCCAGGCGTGTGTCAGTCTTCCGACGCGGGTGACAGCCCCCCTGCCCCCAGCTGGGCACTTGGATCAGGCCCAGGGCCCCTGAGCTCCACGGTCATAACTCTCACCATTTGTCATTTGGAAGTGACAGGTGTGCGTCTTGTTGAGCCTCTGGCGGGTGCTGTCAGGACTCGGCCTTTTGTACAAGTCTGTGATGGGATCAAGCTGTGGGGTAGGGGGTTCACGCAGGTGGGTGCTTACATGGCAGGAGGTGCCCTGTTGGGGGCACCTTGTGTGGAGAACAGCCCAGGCCCCAGCAGCCAGGGTGCTGCCCTGTGTAGAAACCCTGGTGCCCCTGAATCCTCCCTGCCCTCTTCCTTCCCAGCCCCCCTGTTCTCTCCCCTCCCCCATTCACCCTTTCTCTCTCTGAACCCCTTCCTTCTGCAGAACTGAAGCTGGCCAGCCACATATACACTGGGGTCCTTGGGGACCCTGGCGAGTCCCTGGGGCTCAGTAACTTGGGGGAGGGTGAGGAGGCAGGAGGAGCCCCCCAACCCCCACCAGGGCCTTGAAAAGACAGAGAGTGCCCAGAGCTGGAGGGGCCAGGAGCACACAGTGGGCTTTTGATCCTGGCAGCCAAGGGGCAGCTCAGATGGACCTCGGCGCATGTGGCCCTTCTTGGCCCTGAGTTCCTACCCCACTCCGCAGGTATTTAAGGAAGTTTCTCCCCATCTCCCTGGAAGCTGCTGCAGGGCCAGGCCCATCACTGGGCTGAGGGGCCACAGCCATTTAGCCTGAGCAGTAAGGAGGGCATGACGGTTCCAATGTGGGAGCTGAAAGTGGGAAACCATTTTGCTCTGGGACTTTACGCCTTCAACTGCCAAATCTAATTTAGATCAGAGCCTGTCTTTTTAAACATCCAAACCTCAGGAAACTGAAGCCTTGGAATGTGCTTGTCAGACTGTTCTGAAGCTCCAGGAAGGTTCGTATCCATCCTGCTCTGAGGTGAGAGGGAGCCAAGCCTGGACCTTGGGCCTTGTCTTAGATGCGTCTCTGAGGCGTGAATAGAACGTGACTGCTGGTGGGTGCAACGTATTAGGGTGGATTCAGTAAGAAAAGGGGCCCCACCTGCACACCCAGCAGCATGAGAAATAGAATAAAGCTCACCTCCAGGCTGGCCCTTTTGTGTCTTCTGCCAGAGGCCCTGGCGAGGCGACTGAGGGACCGACCCCTTCATTCTTCAGGTGTCATTCAGGGCCCTTGATTCCTGTGTTCCTCTACTTGTGAGCATTGGTGTCGTTAAGTCAGAAAACCTCGGGCTGGCCTGGCAGAATGTGTGAGATCTGTGGCTTCAGGTTAGGAGCTAGCACCTCTGTAAGAAGGAGACTTGGTGACCCCAGACTCTGTAGGGCTGGTCCCTTTGTCCAGCCTCCCGGTCCCCTTTGAGGTGGGGTCCAGGCCCAGCTAGGGGGTGTGCGCCACTGGCCCAGGCCCACCAAGGTCCCACTGAGCTCCGGGGGTGGGGGCTTGTTCTCCCAAGAGCAGCTGGCTCGGGTTGCTGGTATGAAGGCAGGTGCAGCCTGGAGGAGGTGATTCCAGGGCTGGGCCTCCACGTGCCATGTTCTAGGTGCTTCCTGGCTCCTGTGAGTGCCGGATCCTGGCAGCAGGTGGTGGGGAGTGTGCAGCTCACTCTCCTCGGTGAAGCCCAGGCCCATAGTAGATTTCCACATAGACACTTGTCTTCCATCAACTCGGGCTGCAGGATCGCGGTACTGAAAACTGGGTGGCTGAACTGCAGGTATTTATCCCTCACACTTCCTGAGGCTGGGCGCCTGAGACCAGGGTGCCACTGGGGTTGTCCTCCTGGTGGGGACTCCAGTCCTGGTATGTGGACTGCCAGCTTCCTGCTGTGTCCTCACCTGAGGGTGGCAGGGGCTGGAGTCCTGTTTGTCTAGCCTATTCTTCTTATAAGGACACTGGTTCTATAGAGTTAGGGCCCCAGGCTCTTGACCTCATTTAACCTTCTTCACCTCGTAATTCCTTCTCTGTATGTACAGACACATTGAGGGGGTCAGGGCTTGGGATTCTGTGACTTAAATCAAGGTTTTTCAAACTTTCTGTAAGGGACAAGATAGTGAATATTTGTGGATTTGGGAGCCTTCCAGTCTCTGTGCGACTGCTTGGCTCTGTGGTATCAGCATTAATGTGACTGTAGCCAGAGCCACGTGCCAATAAAACTTTATTTACAGAAACATGTGGCAGGCCAGATTCCATAATCTGCCTGGCTCTCAACCAACTTAAATGATGTACTTGCTCAATAAAGAGATTTGGAAAGAAAAAAAGCCACAAAATCGTTTAATCCCCATTCTCCCATCAAAAGAACTGTGGTTGGGGTTTGACAAATGCCCTTGCTTTCTCTGAAGATTTTTGGTTGTAACTGGGACTGTACTGTAATTGTGATTGTGCATGTTGTATTTCTTATGACAGCAGAGCTCTCCTGAGACGGTGTTCAGGACTTGTCACCAGCCCCCTCAGGGCTGTCTGCCGGCTCTGCACCTGTCTAGTCGGTCCACAGGTGTAGAGTGGTGTGGTGAGAGTTGTGAGGTGTGTAC
Organism: Moschus berezovskii; assembly: GCF_049115385.1. Classification (NCBI taxonomy): domain Eukaryota; kingdom Metazoa; phylum Chordata; class Mammalia; order Artiodactyla; family Moschidae; genus Moschus; species Moschus berezovskii. The sequence continues at coordinate 94,139,778 of NC_142467.1, forward strand.
CCGTGGTGTGTGCACACACAGTGTGTTCATGTGCACCTGGCATGTGCATTTTTCTCTTTTTGGATTGCGCGTCCTTGGGTGTGATCCTTGGGAGGGGGACGGCCTCATCTCCAGCTGGTAGAGCTGCACCCTTGCCCTCACTGTTGCCAGCCTTCCGCTCTGCAGGTAGCCGGTGTCTGCTGCCAGGGCAGGTGGGGGGTCATCCTGTCCTTCCTCCTCTAGTGAGGGGTTGTGGGGGCGGAGGCCTTGTGTCTCCTCTCTGCTGTCACTTTAAACAGCTCTATTCCTTCTGCGTCCTGCTGCTTAATTAACTTGGTCGGTCAAGGGCTCTCTGAGCTGCACTTTTGTGGGGTTGTCGGACCCCCTTGATGAGAGGCTGCATCTGAGCCTGTTTTGTTCTGAGTGTTGGGGCACTACCTCCCTCTCCTTGCAACATGGGGGGAGGTCACAGTTCCAGGCCTAGAATTTGGGGGTGGGACCCAGTCAGTGGGGGCCCAGAGCCCCCTATGGACAGGCCCGCCCTGGAGGCGGGCAGGGACCCGCAGCCAATGCAACCTGTCTCATATCCTGGCCAGGGGACCCAGGCCCAGTACAGCGTGTGTCCACTCCAGTCCCTGCATCTTCCTTTGCTCCTGCTGTCTGCGGATGGCCCCTTGCCCCAAGTGCTGCCTGGTGCAGGATGCTCCAAAACAGGAGCCCCGCCCTGCAGCTCTGGTGGCCAAGTCTTTAAGGGAAGAGGCCCCTGGGGCATGCCCAGGCTACAGGGGCCAGTGGTCCTCCCCTTCCAGCCCATCTCTCCATCAGAACTAGTGGCTGGCAGGCCCCGGGGAGGATGCCCTCCGCCCGGTCCCAGCTTACAGGGCTGCGAGCACAGGCGCTGGCGGACAGCAGGAGGCGCAGTCAGTCCCAGTGGCCCTGCTGGGGCCTCAGCATTGGCTGCGGGCCAGGTGGGCTGCCCTGAGGGTCGTGGCCCCAGTCCCTTTTCCAGGCCAGCCCTGCAGCTCGCGGCCCCATCCTTAATCACAGGCCCAGAAGAAAGAGCGCTGCGGGCGGTTCCACTCTGCGGGAGTCATAAATCAGGAGACAGCAAGAGTAGGGGCTGTGGGGGCGAGGGGGTGCTCTGGTGTGCTCAGCCCTGCAAGTTCTTTTCGCTGGTCTTAGCAGATTCCTCTGCCAAACTGTGAGCTGAAACAAGGTGATGGGTCTATGGTGTCTGCAACCCTGGGCTCAGCTGCTCTGCCCACGGAGGTGACTGTTGCCCTGTCCTAAACTGGAGGTGTCCCTCCTGTCCCCCAGGACCTGTGGGGCCTTGCCTCCATCCCTCCCACTGCTTCCTCCCCAGAGCCCATGCTCCCCGCACCTCCATGCCCACCAGCGACCAGCCCCGCCCTGCCCTACCAAGGACCACAGGGAGATGTGAGCGCTGCTGCTCCCAGTGCTGACCCCGGCTGGGCTATAGGCCATGGTGACACGCCCCAGGTCCTCTCCGTCCCCTCCAGGGCACACACAGCTGCTTTATTAATTACTTAAGGAAAAGCAATTGCATGGCCACTCGATACAAATCCCTCAAGCTGCTGTTGGTGGCCGTGCCAGCCAGGCCGCAGCCGGCCAGGATCCCGGAACCTGGGCGCCATCTGGACCCCTGCCACTCCGCAGCCAGATTGTACTGCCAGCCTCTCTCTCTTGTGCAATTTTTCATTAAATGAATTGAGTTTGCTGGAAATTGCTGGGTCGTAAGTATTCCCTCCCACTTGGTGTGGTTTGCTTATTGCTGTCCCCATGCTGAGATCTGGCCTGGGAGCGGGCAGGGTGGGGGAGTAGGGGCTGCAAAAAATGCTGTGTTTGCCCCCCACCTCCCTGCCCAGCATCCTCAGATTTCCAGGTTGTAAATATCTCACTGTTTCTGAGCCAGCTGAGGGAGGTTGGGAAGGACATGTCAGGGTAGGTACATAATCGCTGCATTCAATTAAGTCTTTTCCTTCTGCTCCGTTCATTTCCATTGAGAAAGTGGCAGTGAGGAGGTGGTTGTACACGAAGGTGGTTGTACACGAAGATGGTTGTACACGAAGATGGTTGTACACGGAGGCAAGATGCGCATTTAACATGGAAACGCATTCATAACGTTCTTTGAAATTGTATGGGATGAAAAAATAAGTGCATATTCAATTCTAAATGCATTCATACATACACACATCCACACACACACTTGCATTTACCTGCAGGGGCGTGTGCACACACACTCAACCTAGGAAATAAAAATCCTGAGACATTTTTAAACTGTGGTGTTGGGAATAAGCATCTCCTGTGCCTGGTTATCTGACGGGTGGGCATTGGAGCAGAGCTGCAGAGGCTGTAGTGCAGGTGTCCCCCGGGGCAGCCACCCCGCGGCCTCCTGTTGCAATTCTCGGGACAGGTGTGGCGCCCTAAGGAGGCGAGGACCATGCCCCTTCAGAGGAAGGCGAGCACAGCCCCCCAGGTCAAGCCCACCCCGAGGAAGCGCCTCTCCCTGAAGCTGGCCTTTCCTCTCCAGCAGTGGTCCCCAACCTTTTTGGCACCAGGGACCAGTTTTGTGGAAGATGAAATTTTTCCACGGACCTGGGAAGGGGGAGTGGTTTCCATTTTGCCTCCTGGTCACCTCCTGCTGGGCAGCCCGGTTCATAACAAGCTGTGGACCAGTGTTGGGTTGGGGATCCCTGCCCTGGAGTCTACACCTAGAGCCGTCAAACCATGGCCTGTGCCACATCCGGCCCTCTGCCTTTTTTTGGCAATAGTTTTAATGGCACTTGCCTACCCCCATGTGTTTATAACTTGGTCTTGCTGCTTCCCAAGTGATGACAGAGCTGAGAGGTTTTCACAGAGCTCAGTAACCCACAGAGCTGGAAGCTTCCACTCTGGTCCTTTCCGCTCTGTGGGCAGGTCACCAGCCCTGCCCTAAACCAGTGGTCCCCTCTGTCCCTCCTACCATCTCGCCCATGGCCTTGGCCCACAGGTGAGCGGTAGGACAGGGCTGCCTGGCTTCCTTCCCTTGACTGAAGGCTCGCTGTCCTGAGCCCAGCTTCTGCAGTCCTTGCCGGGCTTCTCCAGCCCCCAGCTCCCTGGGACGTCCACAGTGCCTCCTGCTTGGGGCCTAGTTCCGGGGCGCTTCTGACAGTGCTATACAGGGGAGAGGCTCCCAGAACACATGGTGTGTGTGTTTTGGGGTGTTGAGAGTCTACACACCAGAGGAGGGGGCAGAGGGACCCCATCTCAGCCCATCGTCCTCAGGCTTGTTTGCTCCTCGCTTACCGTGCCCGGGCACAAGGGGCTCCCCTGGCCAGGGTGGCATTGCGGCAGGCTCTGCCTGCCTGGAGTCCACTGCCAAGCCTCCCAGACTCTCAGCCTCCTCCCCTGAAGCTGGTGGCAGGGACTCTGGGCCGTGTGAGCACCTTCTCCACATCACCTTCACTTCTTTGTTTGCCCCATGGAGATGGACAGCTTTCGCCTCTTCCTAATCTTTGTAATCACCACTGTTATAAAACATTGCATGGGTGTTTTACCTGGTCCGGGGCACGTGCGTCTGACTGGGGAGGTTTTGGTTTGAAGTGACTTCAGGCGGCTGAAGCTCAAACCATGGCCCTCTGGGCTGCTGAGTGGGTCTGGGCACCACACTGGACCATGTGCAGATGGGGTGCTACTCCAGGGGGTGGGCCAGAGGCACCCACTGGGGGATGCAGCAGCCTCCCCGCCCCTTCCCTATCGGGATGAGAAGATGACCTTTCCTGTCTTGTGAGAGGACTTCTTGGGAGGACAGGGTGGGCTCGGCGCGCCCTGGGTGGTGTGGGGTGCAGGCTCGCAGGCTCAGCTGTCCCTCTCCTGCCCCCCACGCAGTGCACGTGCCGGAAGGACATGGTCAAGATCTCCATGGACGTCTTCGTGCGCATTCTGCAGCCGGAGCGCTACGAGCTGTGGAAGCAGGGCAAAGACCTGACGGTGCTGGACCATACGCGGCCCACGGCCCTGAGCAGCCCAGAACTGAGCACCTGGAGCGCCTCCCGGGCCTCCCTCAAGGCCAAGCTCCTGCGCAGGTGAGCTGCCTGGCCGCCCCAGCCGCTGCTCCTCCAGTCAGGCGGTCCCGCATTCTCCCTCTTCTCATCACTCCTCCTCCTATTCCCTCCCCCCTACCCCCCACTGCTTCCCTCCTCCACCATTTCTCCTGTTTTGGAAGCAAAGTGTACTCTCAGGCTGACTTCTTCCTCCAACTCTTTGGGCGTCACCGCCAGCACTCTCTATGTTGTTGGGGTCTCAGATTCCCTCTCACTCCTTGTCTGCCCTCTCAGGGCCCCACACTCTGTCTCAGGATTTTGGTTCACTGTCCTGGTACAAGAGCCCCATTTCTGGCCCATTTCTTCTTGACTCTTGAGCGAGGACAGGAGCTGTGGGGCCTAAGGCCTCTCCCCGCCCGGATGGGAGCCTCACTCCTGCCCAGCGTGTCTGTGGCTGCTTGTTCTGGTGCCTCGGGTAATGTGTGCCTTGCATCCTGGTTGTGGATGGTGGTTGCGGAGGTTTCGGGGGTGGTCACACAGACCTGTCCCCTGGATGCTCTCCGCCCCCATTCTACCTCCTTCCATCCAGTATGCGTGTCTCTGCCCAGCTTCTGCCTGGTGTCAGGTGGGGAAGGAGAGGGCACAGTGGCCACCCCTGCTTGGCATCTGGCCAGGGGGGTGTGGGTGGCAGGGAAAGACAGCATCGTGCAGCCTCGGAAGTGTCCATCTTCATCGTGCTCTTTCCCTGGGGGAATATCCCGGCTCTCGGGGCCTGAGCTGCCCATGGACAGAGTTGAAACAGATTCCTTTTTGGTGCCCAAGGAACGGTCAGCGGGTCCTCACTGGGCTTGGGGCATGGCTAGAGCAGGTGGGGCAGCCCAGACCATCCCAAGTGTCTGTGTTTGGGCTTTGAGGCCCAACGGGCTCTCCTGTGACCTCTCAGCTTCATGGAGGTCACCCTGGATTGTAGATGGTCTGTTAACAGTTGAGCGTGGTGTGTCTCAATAGAACTTTATTTATGGATACTGGAGTGGGAATTTCATACCATTTCCACATGCCACAGAATGTTATTATTCTTTGACTTTTGAACCACTGAAAAGCACGAACACCATTCCCAGTTTACGGGTGACACCAAAACAGACAGTGAGCAGATCCGGGCCTCCGCGAGGCTTCCATCTGTGGCCCTCGGTCACTGCTGGCAGATCTTGTCCCCACTGGCCATGGATGGTGCATCCCCAGAGCCTGGTCCCTGAGGGGTGGGGGGCTCGGCCACTTCATTCCTTGGGCAGTGCCTCCTTGGTGGCGCCCCCACACTCTGCCAACACTGGGAGAAATCGCCCTGGCTGAGTGATCACACCACCCAGCACCTTCTCTCCCAGGGGGCTGGCCTCCTTGCTCTGTGCTCTCGTCCGTGTGTTTCCACCGTCACCCCTCTCTGAGAATGCTGTCTCAGCGCTCCCTGCTACTCCTGACAGCCTGGGTGGAGGGGAGGCTCTGTTCTGATCTCTTCTGCTGGCTCTCTCTCTGATTTCCTGCTCTCCTGTGTGCTTCTCCCCGAGAGCACTGCCTAGGGTGGCTCCTCATCTCTCCCAAGAGCGGGAAGTGAGCCTGCTGACTGTCCAGCTGCCGGCTCTAACCCGATCCAGCGTTGCAGGGTGGTTGGCTGGTGGTGGCTCAGGCTAACTGGTCAGTGGAGCGACTCAGGGCTCACTCCAGGGAGGAAAGGGATGAGGGGCTAAGAGAGGAGTCTGCCCAGAGGACAAGGACAAGGCCTCAGGCCAGGCCGCGCTGGAACCTTCTGTGTATAGAGGAGGAACCCCGTGGCCCCCTCGCCCCGCCCCTGCCAGTGTGTGCCACAGGCCAGGGCTCCTTCCCACCTTCTCTCTCGGTGTGCCAGCCTGGGGCTGAATGACCAATTAGGTTGTGTTCCAAAGGATACATTTAGTATGTAAGATAAGGCCGAGTCCCCCACTTGGGGGGTGACATTCTGTGAAGAGGCTGACAGATAAGGGCTCAGGTGTGGAGCCACAAGCCCCAGCTGGGTGCCGAGGCCCCCACTAGCAGCAGAGGCCCTTGTGAGCGTCCCTGCGGGCTGCGTGGCTGCCCTGCCCTCGCCCAGCTGTGCCTGGCCTTCAGGACCACCAGCTCCCCAAGCCTCCGTTGTTGGAGAGTTGGTTGCGGGGGCAGGGGCACCACCCAAATATTCTTGCCTCGGGCCAGGTTGGGGTGGAGAACAGAACAGATCCGGGGAGAGAGACAACAGAAGAGCGCCCCCCTCCACTCGGGCTGTCAGGAGTAATGGGGAGCACTGAGGCAGTGTTCTCAGATTGGGCTAGGTGGGGTAAACCTGGGTCTGTCCCTAGACCAGGGTCTCTCTCCAGGCCTGCTGACATCCTCTGAGGGGAGGCTCTGGGGTGGGTGGAGCAGCATCCTTGGCTCCACCCCTCGATGCCAGGAGCACCCCCCAAGTGTGACAACCACGCATATCCCCGGGGTGGGCTCCTCACCTGCCGTCTGTGGCCCCCTGCCCCCCACGTCCCTGTGTTCCCTCGCCACCTCCTCTGGGTCACTGCAGTGGCTCCTCGGTCCTTGCTCAGGTGGCTCATCCAGCCGCCCCCACCCCGCCGAGAGCCCAGCCTTCCTGCTCCCTCTCCCAGTACCACACCCCAGATGTCACTGCAGAGCAGAGTCTGGTGTTGGCCCCTTTGGGAGAAAAAGCCGCTCTCCGTGGATTTACTCCTAATCCCTAACTCTTGTCTGGTGACCACCCCAGCCTGTGACAAACAGGACCCGTGACCTGTAGCCCTGTCCTTGCTGGTGCCCTGCCCAGCTGGTGTCCTGGCCGCCCTCCCCGCCCCCTCCCACCCGAGCAGCCCTTCTCCACGTGCAGACAGTCCTTTCCTCTCGGCTCCTGATTATTTCCAACGAGCGCTGCGTCGGCCACATATTGCCGCAGGTGTGTGTTCCACCCACCCCTCATGTGCCCGGCACAGAGCGTCTGAGCAGCCAGGCTCAGCTGGGGGCGGTCGTGCTCATCTCTGACTCCATGGTCCTTGCGCCTCCCCAGCCTCTGCTGCTGCCTCTGGTGGGACCTCCAGCTGCCCCCATAGGAGGCAAGAGCCCGCCAGCCTCACTTACCCAGCCCTGCAGCTCCCACCCGCCTCCTCTCTACCTACCATCCTCATTGACCATGGAAATGAGGAGTCAGAGACATCCCTGTCCCCTCTGCTGCCCCCAGACCATGAGGGGCTGGCCTGGTCTCCCCTCCTCCCTGCACCTGATGCCCTGGCCAGACTGGACACCACTGCGCCTCCAGCTCGCTCCCACCGGCCACCCTGACCCTGCCGTGCTCCTGAGCCCTCCCCCCACCATCGCCTCCTGGCCTCTCAGAAGGGGCCGTGACCACGGGCTGCCCCTAAACCTCTGAGGAAACTCAGCGCAAAAGGGTCTCAAACAAAAAGCAGGACCTCACAGAAGAGGCCGACAGTGAGCAGAAGAAAACGTACTTCTTCTCCGAGAGAGTGGGTGGCTTGACGTTTATGGAAGAACCTGCTGTGTGAAAAAAAGACTTTCAGAAGAGGTGTCACTTGGGCATTTAAGAGAGAAAAGAGATATAAGGGGTGGGTTGGGAGACACTGCACAACGCGGGTGAAACAGAAGGCACCCAAGCCTCTGGAGCAAATACACAGGCCAACAGAGAACACGGGGCCCAGGCGGCAGCAAGCTGGCAACTGTGATGCCGCAAGCCACAGACAGAGGACAAGGGCCCCAAGGTCAGGAGAGCCACCATTGCAGCCCAGAAGCATGGACCCAGCCAAATTACCAACCGCATGTGGGAAGGGAGCAAGTTCCAGGTTTCCCCCTCTACCTGAAAAAGCTGCTGGAGGATGTGCTGCAGCTAAACAAGGGCATCAACTACAAGAGACTTGTGATAGAGGAAACTGGATCCAATCCAAGAGAGTCCAAGGCAGCCTCAGATAAGGGGATGGTCCCGGATTGTCACTTAGAAGCAAATGACGCCAGCCCAGGAGGCCACACCAAGAACTTGGAGATCACTAAGAACACTAAACCTCAGGGATAGGAGGCCAGTTACTGACTCCAGGATGAGAAGGCAAAGAATGCAGTGCAAGCAGGTCAGCTGTTCACGGACGAACTATGTTTATGGCCTCAAAGAGATTTAATATGGAGCTGGCCCCAGGGATCCTGTTGCAGCCAGACAGTGATTAGGGTGTGTGAGGTGACGCACCTCCTCCAGCTGTCAGAAAGTGAGCCCCAGATCCTCCCAGTGTTGTTCCCAGCTTATGTTCTCATGAAACAGATTCTTCTTTGCATGCGATGTTCACTTTGCTGTCCCCTTTGCAGGAGGGCACAGCCCTTTGCCTCCACCTTTGTGCCTGGTTTCACTTACCATGGGAAGTCCTCAAACTAGTGAGGCCCTGTAGCCACTGGGGGTGTTGATGCTGGGGACAGAGCTCTGAGACCAGTGGTGTGTTTTCTGATGTTATATATTTATATATTTGTGGCTGTGCTGGGTCTTCATCGCTACTCAGGCTTTCTCTCGTTACGACAATCACGGGCTACTCTCCAGTTGCGATACGTGGGCTTCTCATTGTGGTTGCTTCTCTCGTGGAGCACGGGCTTTAGGGCGCATGGGCTTTAGTGGTTGGGGCACACAGGCTTAGTTGCCCCGAGGCATGTGAGATCTTCCCGGATCAGGGATTGAACCTGTGTGTCTCACATTGGCAGGCGAATTCTTTACTGCTGAGCCACTGGGGAAGCCCCCTCAGTAATGGGTTGGGGGCTCAGGAGAGTCTGGACTCTGTAGGGGCCCTGAAAGTGGGCAGGGCAGGGTCAGACGTGGCCTCTGGGGTGGTTTGGGTGGGGGGAGGGGGAGGTGCCGCAGGACACAGAGGCCGGGTGGGTTGGCAGGAGGAGGACACACTTCTGGGTGTGGCGGCCACGGTAGGGGTTCGCTTGGGCACCCGGCCCTGCAGCGTCCCCACACCCCAAGAGAAGCCTCCAGGTGACCGCGGGTGAAAAGCCTGCAGCCTCCTGCCTGTCTCTGAGTCAGGGCTCCATCCAGTGTGGAGAGTGTCCCCCAGTGGGCCTGGGTCTCTTGTGCTCCCTCCCACCCTGCCCTGCCTGCCTGTCCTCCCGCACCCCTGCACGCCATGCTGTGTGTGATGCCATGCTCTGCCATGACGCGCCCTCCCTGGAATGCTCCCCACTCCTGCCTGTGGTCATCGGGGTGGTCCATGCTGCCAACATCAAGTAGGGCTTGTCGCACGCTGGGCCATGCCTGGGCTCAGGGCACAGAGTAGCTGCCAGCCAGGGGTAGGGGCCTGCGGGTCAGGCAGCCAGCAGCAAAGGACCAGCAGTGGTCAATGGTTAGCATCAGGGGACAGTTAGAAGTAGGCATTCCGGGAGCCAGTGTCAAGGGCTAGGGCCACCACAGACGCCCCAGAAGGAGGTGGGGTTCTGGCATCTGGAGCCCCTGGGGCCCCACCCGCCCAGCCCCAGTCAGATGGCTCCTCAGTGAGTGCTTGGTCCTTGTTAATGCGTAGACTCTCCTGGAAGGTCGTGGTGTCTGAGCCCGCCAGGGCACCTGGACCGCTCCCCCGGGTGGGAAGCCCTAGCCTGCAGCCTGGGCTAGTCTATTGTCCCTGCGTCAGGCAGGGCCTCTCCCCGCCCCACCTCTGCCCCAACTCCTGGGCCCGTCTCTAAACTGCTCTGTCCCCTCCCTGGAAGGTTCTGGGAACTGGCAGGGGCATCCCCGCAGCCCCGAGCCTGGCAGAGGTGCCCTGGCCTCTAACCTGCAGCCTGCCCCCTTATCGCTTCCTTTTCTCTTTCTAACCCTGATTCCCCCTGGTTTCACTAAGAAGCTGCAGCTCAGCCTTATCTGGGATGCTCACTTGGGGCCCGAGGACCTCCCTCAGTCCCTGAAGGCAGGGGCAGGGGTTGGGGGCTGGGTGCAGCTTAGACGAAGGGTCACGGGATCACTGCAGGCTCTGGGTGCAGAGCTCCTGCGTGTGGAGAAGAGCAGGGAAAGCCTGGGCAGGGCCAGGCCCTGCAGTGAGCCATCTGGGGTTAACACGAGCCCTAGAGAAAAACCCCCTGACGTTTACATTCTAGACAAATTAGTCTGAAGGAAAACAGACACTGGAAAAAGCCTGAGGAGGAGAGGAAACCCAGTCTAGAGAGGAAGAGAGAGCAGACCAGGAGGCCGGGGCTCTCGTAAGTGCACTGTTTGTCCGTCACGCAGGTGTTCTCTACCCGGGCTCACACTCCTGTCTCCCCCGCACCCTCCACACACAGGCTGTGAGCCGTCCAGCCCTGCATCCCATCGCCAGCTGCCATCGCACCCGCTTGATACCGCCCACCCTCGCCATCCTCCTCCCCTCCCCCAGGCCTCTCCCTCCACCGCCCCTGCCCCCAGGAGCCAACCCCACCCAGGGGCCTGCCTCCCCTGCCCTCCTCAGGGGCACTCGTCTGGGGTCTCTCTCTGGGCAGAGCGCACAGCCCAGGGCTTCTCCCTTTCATCGTTTCACCTCCCCTCTGATGCGTCTCCCTCTCCAGGTCTCACCGGAAACGGAGCCAGCCCAAGAAGCCCAAGCCCGATGACCCTAGGTCTCCTGGAGAGGGGGCAGCGGGGGCAGCCCTCCTGGAGGAGGCAGGAGGCAGCGTAAAAGAGGAGGTGGCGCCGGAGGCTGACCCAGAGGAGGAGGAGGAGGAAGCCCAGCTGCTGCCACAGGGCCGGGAGGCCGAGGGCTCAGAAGGTCAGTCCCGCTTGGCTGCCTGCTCTGGCCGGGCCAGAGGCCCCGCGCTTTCACACTCCAATTTGTGTCCCTCATGGGGCAGGAACGGTGCTTTCTAAAAATGCACATTCTGGGGCGGAGGGGGTCGGGGGGGTGGGGAGGCTGCTCCAGAAAGTCCCTCCACTCCCAGAAACCGAAGAGAGGCTGTCCTCGTCCGTCTGGCGGCTGGGACGGAATCCACAGGTCAGCAGCTCAAATTCATAAGCTTTACTCGCTGGTGCTGGAGGCTGGAGCGCAGGGTGCTGGCGTGGCCCAGTTCTGGTGAGGGCCTGCCTCCTGGTCTCTAAGGTCACTGATGCTTCACCAGGGTCCCACCCTCATGACTCAGTCACCTCCCAGCCCCGTGACGCTGAGGCATAGAGTTCAACATGAACTTGGGGAGACAGACATTGAGTCCATAACAGGTGCCATCTGGTCAGTCAGGAAAGAGGACGGCCTGCTGCTAGCTGGACATGCCTGTGGTGGGGCTGCCCCGCCTCCCTGCTGGTATTGAACAGAAAAGTATCTGGGCGCCGTGGTGGGATGTCTCAGAGTGTGCCCTTTACACGCCCGGGGGCTGTTGGCCATGGAGTGTTACTCCTTGAGTATATGAATGTCCACCACACCCGCATTTTATGTGCTGCTTTTCTTTTCCACAGCTGGTTTCGTTCTGCTCATTTTCAGATTTAGCTGCCCATGTTTGCACATAGCACTGCCCCCCAGCCCCAGGTGTGAAGGAGCGGCCGGGTGAGGCTGGGGGCTGGTGGCAGATCTCCAGGCAGCCCTGTCTCAGGCCCCCATCACAGGCTGTAGGTTGCTGGAGGGTTCCACTTAGGCCCTCCGGCAGGACTGTGTCTTACTGCTTATGAGCCCAGCATGGTCTCTGCCCAGCTTGGGGTCAGGCTCTCCTCAGGGTCCTGTGGCTGGTGTCACAGATCATATGGTGTTCGAGGTGACTGTCCACAAGGCTCTGTGTGTGGCCAGCATGAACCCCGGATGTTCCCACCGGCTGGAAGGGGGTGTGTCCCTGCGAGGGGCCTCCTGAGTTGGAGACGGGAGATTGGAAAGTTTCCTGGGAAATCACACACTGGTGCGTGTCCCCAGATAGCCTGGCATGCTGCTCACCCGGTGGGCATCATGAAACAGTCCAGCTCCACCCAGGAGAGTCTGGACAGCCTGGGGAGGCAGGCAGCCCGGGGCAGGAAAGTGCATCTTGGCACCATCTGGGCGCAGGCAAGATCTCCCCATAGAAATAGACCCAGAACCGCATCATACTTGTTTACAGAACACGTGGTTTTCACAAGATCTCACTTGTGATAAAAGCAACCAGAGAGTGATGCAGCCTGGAGCAAATATCCCCAGAAATAAGACGTTTATGGGGAAAACCAGAGATGTTTTTGAAAGACAAGGAGGAACCAAACACAAATGGGGCTGCGCGTGTTAGGAGGATGCTTGGTGGTAAAGGTGGATCCCTGGCTCAAGGATTGAGGATGTTGATTTCACTGCAGCCAGAGGGATGGAGGCTTGAGGAAGAGAGGTCAGGAGAGATCAGGGCTGCAAGACCGGAGGCAGGAGCTGTCCCAGGCTGCAGTGAAGACCACCACTCCTCCCTTGGGCCACTGATCTTCACACGCAGCCTCGTATATAACACTTGCACCCGTATCCCAGTTACTTAAAGTTCTGAAAACAGGCCGGCAGACACTGGATGTTTAAGCAGCAGCCGAGTCTGCTCTGCTGCCCTGACCCAGGCCCCGAGTCGGGGCTTCAGAAACCACACCTTAGTGTCTCCAGTCTGGAGGCAGGAAGTCCAAGGTCAGGGTGGCTGCGGGGCTGCTCCTGCTGAGGACATGGGGGCGGGTCTGTTCTGGCCTCACTCCTCGGCTGGTAGACAGCCAGCTTCACACTCACACAGTGAGCCCGTCTCCGTCTTACCCGTTCACAAGGACACTGGTCACGCTGGCAGAGGGCCCATCCCGACGATGACCTCATCTTAGTAACTTATCACATCGACTGTTAAGGGAAACCCCCCTCCCCATCACCACCTGCTGGACGCAGCCCTTTACAGCAACACTGCCCCAGCCTCAGTGTCTCGGGATCCCGAGAGCTGGCCTCATGCCCATGCTCAGCAAGGCCTCTTCCACAGTGAGACTCCGGTCCCTCTCTGGGTCTCCCTGTTCTAAGCAGATTGCCACCTAAACAGTGGGGGATGTGGTGGGTGGGCTCTGTGTCCTTTGAGAGTAAAACGTGCTGCAGACAGGACCGTGCAGGATGCGTGCCCGCCTCCATGGCTTCTGTGCTCCCTCTGTTCTACTTCCAGGGCCCCAGCCCAGGGCCCCAGGGCTTCTCCAAAGGGCTGCAGGGTCCACGTTCTTTGGTGAGCTCTGTGTTGTGTGGCCGTGGATCCAAGAAGGGTGGGGATGTTCCCAGGGAGGCAGCCCTGCTCCCCGACTCGTCACTCTGCCCTGTTCCAACCCAGAGCCTGGTCCCCAAACAGAAGGAACTGGACTTCTGGGGCATCTTCTGCAATATGGGCCCCTTGAGAGAGGAAGGGGTCCCTTCAGGGTGTGGCAGGAGGCTCCTACAGCCAGGAACTGCACTTTGGTCAGTGGCTGTCGCTTGAGCCCTTGGTGGAAGATCGCTCTGAAAGCATCAGATAAATAAGTGTTCACAGCTGGAGGTCAGCAAACGTGTCCAGGAATGAGTGGAAGACTTTAAAGTGGTTTCTAGACTTCCTTTCATGCCAGCTTAATGTCTTTCAAAGCTGTGAGTGTTAATGACCACCTTAGGCATGAAGATAGAGTCTTTGTTCTATGTTTGCATCGGGACAGCATGTGCCACTCACACCCAGGAGACTGCCTGACAGAGGAGGCAGGGGGTGGGCAGGATGGAGGAGCCTGGACACCACGGGACAAGAGGAGCCAGGCTGGCTGATGTGTCACTGGGCCTGGGGACGGGGGTTGCTTCCCCTCCCGGCTGCTGCGGGTCCCCACCCTGCTCCATCAGCCTCCCCTGACCCCAGCCTGGACCCTGGGCCAAGCCCCGAGCAGAAGGCAGAAAGGCCGCCCTTGTCCACCTGGCCTTCTGGGACCTCAGGGGCTCCCTCCTCTTGCCTGGAGATCTGGCCAGCTGTGGCCAGGCATGGCCGCTGTCCCTTCTCGCAGCTCTGGAGCTGGGGGTGTCAGGAGCAGCACCAGGGCTCCAGGAGGGCTGGTACCAGAGCTGTAGCCCTGCCCCTCCCCTACAGTGCTGTCCTGTCTCCCAGGGGGAGGGGCCACGCAGCCGTCCTGGGCCACTTCTCTTCCCGCGGGCCCGATAGCCTGCTGTGGCTTTAGGAAGCCCACAGGCGGCTGTGCCCTGTGGTGAGCGGCGGGCAGGGCGAGTGCTCACACGCAGAGCGCGTGCTGCCCAGTGCCCCACCCGTGCAGCCATTCTGGCCTGGGCTCCGCTCAGGAGGGACATGGTGCTGGCCAGGTGAGGCAGTGTCCCTAGGCCAGGTAGCAGCCCCATGCCCCTGCTCTCCCCCAGGAGCCCTGGACACTTGCAGGATCCATCAGCAGGGGGATCCTGCCCATGCTTCCCTGCAAGAAAAAGAAGTGCCAGAAGGGGCTCCGTGCCTCTGCTGGCAGAGGGGTCCCTGCTGTTCTGCTCCCACAACACCTGGGGATGCGAGAGGGACTGTGTGCTGAAGCCACCATCCCAGCTCTGTCAGGCAGGCCAGCTGAGGGGCTTTCCACATGCGGCTCCCCTTGGCCTGCGGTGGTCCCCTCACAGAGTCCTCTGGGGGTGCCCCCTCCTCTGCTGCCCTGAGGCCGGGGGAGCCATCATCAGATGAACATCCGTGTACCTGCGCTGTCTGAGAGATGGAGGGGACAGTGGTTTCCTCAGAAAACAAAGCCATTCACCCGACAGCCCCTGCTGCGTGTCTGGGCAGCCCCAGTGCCGTTTCTGTGAGTCAGTAGATCTCCTCAGCCTTGGCCGCCTCCTGGGGCCAGCCGCTGTCACCGAGCTCTGTAAGCAGTGCTCCCTCAGTCTCACCCTCCCCCGTCTCTGGGGACAGGGGGCTGACCTTCTGTTGCCAGGACCTTCCAAGTCCAGCATCTGTCGGGGAGAAGCAGGTTGTCTGCCCGTTCCTCGGTCAGAACACTGTTCCTGGGATGCTGGTGGTCGGGGTCCCTCTGGGTTGGCAAAGGCGTGAGGGATCCTGCTGGTGTCCTTGCCCTTGCAAGGTTCAGGGCCAGAGGGCGTGAGGACTGGTAAGCACTCCTTCCTCTGAGCATCTCTTGAAAAGTGTGGCTGCCTGCCCAGGACCCGTGGGCTGGCCCGCCATCACTGCGGGGCCGTGGTGAGCAGTGGCCAGAGGGGCCGCCATCACTGCGGGCCAGGCTGGCTCTGAGCTTACCCAGTGAGGGCCGCTGGCATGGAGGAAGGGAGAGAGGATTCTTGTTTGGCCTCTTCCTGGGTTGGGATGGTCAAGGACTAAATGATGGCCTTGCCCTTGGGAACATCGCCCAACTCGTGCCATCGTGTTTGGCTGGGGGACGGGGGCAACATTTGGACAGGTTTTTATAGCACAAGGTCAACGTGGATGCCGGGTGGCTGACCAGACCCTGTCACACAGCCCATTGTCACGGGTTTAGCAGGAGGAAGGACCAGTGCTTCCCCTTGAGCAGTCCTTACTTTCCCAGCCTGGCTTGCGGGGGCCCAGATGGTGACACGTCGGCACTGACAGCTCACGGGTACCAGCAGCAGGACGACCAACTTGTCCTCTGGGCATCAACCATGGTCACACCTCATGTGATGTCATGAGACCATGGGGACACAGGCCAGGCAGGGAGGGCCTGAACTCGGTGCCCATTCTCCAGGTGGGCAGGCAGGACCCAGGGGCTGTGCTGGGGCTGCTGGTCCTTGTGGGCAGGGGTCCCTGAGGCTGTGCAGGCCTTGTGGAGACCCTCACCTGCACATGTCCCCAGTGACTGTGTGGTGATATGACCACAGACTTGGTGCCCGGAAGCAACTCTCTTTTTGTCTGACGTTTCAAAGGGTCAGGAGTCCCACACGGATCCCACTGGGCTGAGATCCGGGCGTGGGCAGGGCTAGTCCCTCCAGAGGCTCCGGGGAGCACCGGCTCCTGCCTTTTCCAGCTTCTGGAGGCGCCGCCTCCCCGGCTCACAGCCTCTCCCCATCCTCACAGCCAGCAGCCCAGTATCTCCTTGAGCCCAGCAGGACCCTCTGCTTTTGAGGATCCCTGTTAGCAGGTGGGATCCACCACAGGATCCTCGGCTCACCCTGTCTGTAGAGTCCCCACTGCCAGTGTCTGGTTCCATGCCCTCAGGTCCTGGGGCTACGGCATGGGCGTCCTTGGGGGCCATGATTGCTCCAGCCACACCACTCAGCTCCATTTATTTGAGGAGCTGCATACCCGTTGTATTAGAGTTAAAATGCTCTGAAGTTAAAATGTTCCTGAAGACACTGCCTGCCCACCTCCCTCCCCACCCCATCACCTGTCAGGAAGCCCTCCCAGTGCTGGCTGTCAGGGGCCAAAGGGTGTTCCAGGCCCTGAGGACACTTCTGTCCCCTACACGTGGAACCACTTGTTTAAGGTTTTGCTTTTAAAAAATTCTACAAGCTGTGTGTGGTAGCCATAGAAATAGGGAAAACCCAGATATAGGAAAAGAAAATGTATCCTGCTTCCGCCCCCTCCCCTTTGGAAGGACCTTTAGAGTGGGTCTCTCCCCAACTACTTGCCGACAGCTTGACTCGGTGCCCCATGCGAGGACACTGCACGGTGCTCTTCCAGAAGGTTCCCTGGGCCCAGGGCAGAACTCCATGGCCAGGGTGCCGCTGCTTCTGGCTAGGCTGCCTGGCAGGGGACCTGGTTGCAGGTGGGACTGCCCAAAGCCCAGGTTCCTTGGGCAGGGTTGGTGAGGGTGGCCTGTCTTGGGCAGGGGGGCTCCTGGCCACTGACCCCTGGGGTGCCCGGGTCCCTGTCTCTGACTCGTCTCTCTCCTGTCCCCACAGAGGACGGGAGGGGCAAGCTGCGGTTGGCCAAGGCCAAGAGTGAGCGGAAGAAGAAAAGCTACGGCTCCCTGCACCCCCACCACTCGCTGCTGCCACCGCCCCCGTCCACCCAGTTTACCGAGGAGGCGCCCTTGCTGGAGATCCCGGGACCGGCCCCTGGCCTTGAGGCCGTCGAAGGGAGCCCCCCACCACCGCCCCTCAACGTGGTGCCCCCCAAGGCCCCCGGCGAGGAGCCAGAGGCAAAGCTGCGCCCTGTCATCCCCATGCTGTACGTGGTACCTCGGCCTGGCCTTACCGGCAACAAGGGCCGCGTGTCCTGCCAGCAGGCCTCAGAGCACTTTGCCCAGAAAGGCCCCACCTGGAAGGAGC
This sequence comes from Moschus berezovskii, assembly GCF_049115385.1. Taxonomy (NCBI): domain Eukaryota; kingdom Metazoa; phylum Chordata; class Mammalia; order Artiodactyla; family Moschidae; genus Moschus; species Moschus berezovskii. Next base: position 94,156,981 of record NC_142467.1, read on the forward strand.
AGGCCACCCCCATGGAGCTGACGGGGCCCGAGGAGGAGAGCGGAGCCAGTGAGGGGCAGGTAAACGGGCAGTGGGTACTGGCTTGGGGGGGGGGTCCCCTACACCTGTGTGCCGACCATGGCCTCACTTGTCCCATATGGGCCCTGTGACTCCCATCCCGGAGGCCAGTGACACAGATGTGGTTTAGCAACCACCACGGATCTGGGCTGCACTTTCCTGGGGTCTCCTGCCCCCGACTGGGGACTCGGGGGTCCTTTGGAACCGGGCTCTGGCCCCAGTGAGCAGTCCCTGATTCTGGCCCCAGAGCTGCCCCCTCAGAGGCCTCCTGTGCTGTTTTAGAATCCGTCCACCTTTTCCAAGTTGAAAATGGAGATCAAGAAGAGCCGGCGCCACCCCCTCGGCAGGCCGCCTACCCGGTCCCCGCTGTCCGTGGTCAAGCAGGAGGCCTCGAGTGATGAGGGTGAGTGAGGGTGTCCCTGGCTCTGCTGGGTCCTTGCCCCACCTTCCTCTGCGCCTGCCCATCCAGCCTGCTCACTCCAGCCCCAGTGCCCCCGCGCAGCGTCAGACCCTCTCCCCAAATGCCTCAGGGCTAAAGTGTCCTCTGCCTATTCTACGGCTGCCAGGCCCCATAATGAGCACCTTGCTTCTTGGGCGGGTCCCCGGGGACACCACCAATACAGACCAGGGTGGACGGCACCCTGGTGTCCTCAGGGAATGCAGGAATGGGCCGTGGGGGCTCAGGGACAGCCGCCCGGGAACCACAGCCAGCAGTGGCCCACCCGGTAACAGACAGCAGGTTGGGCAGGATGGATGTCTGTTGGTGGCCTTCATCTTACCGGATGTGGGGGCGACGGTGTCCCACCCGACTTCCAGGGGTCTGTGCCCCCATGCCATGGCCCGACCACCCTGTGACCTGTCCCCAGACAGGACCGGCCCTGAGCTGGGGACCCACCCCGAGCACATGGGGCAGGGTGGGGTCCTCAGTGCTGACACCCCTCCCCGCTCCCCTTTACCCCAGAAGCCTTCCCTTTCTCCGGGGATGAGGACGTGGGTGACCCCGAGGCCTTGAGGTCGTTGCTGTCCCTGCAGTGGAAGAACAAGGCGTCCAACTTCCAGGCCGAGAGGAAGTTCAATGCGGCAGCTGCCCTGACAGAGCCCTACTGCGCTGTCTGCACTCTCTTCTACCCGTACAGCCAGGTGAGCCGGCGCCATGGTAGCCCAGATCCACACCAAGCCGGGCGTGTCCACCTGCTCCTGTGGGCGCTCTGTCAGAAGCCAGCCCTGCCCCCTGAAGAGAGGGTGTTGGGGACCAAGAACCCATTGCTTTGGGGGCCACAGTGGGCTCAGGGGAGAGCCTGGCTGGCGGGGCATGAAGCTAAGGCCCCAGTGAGGGCTACAGGGAGAGAGCCTGGGGTCTGAGTTTCACTGGAAGGTAACTTACTCACAGGTATCAAAGAGGATACGAGTGCAGGGAGTGCTGCTCTCTGAGAGACCCTCAGCCTGACCCCGGGGCCCAGGAGTGGGACCAGGGAAGGGCCCACGTGGTGAGCAGGGGTCTGGAAGCCCAACCAGCATGGGACTGGTGACGGTGGGCTGGGGCCAGGCAAAGACTCCCTGTGTGGCCTGGCCCGGACACAGCCCCCATTCTGTCCTGAGTTCCCAAGTCATGAAACTGGCCTCTCCCCGTATTCTGCCCTGAACTGTCTGCTGCCAGGTTTCCTTCTTTACCTGTTTCCTGCCCTGACTCCCTCCCTGGCCCTGATCACTGCCTGCCTCCTGCCCTTCCTGTTAGCATCTCACCATAGCCACGCACGGCCCAGATGGGAATGCCCGGTCCTTGGCCTCTCCACATGCCCCACAGCCATCCTCTCCTGTGACATCTGCCCCCACCCCCACATAGCATGCCCTGTGCTGTCCCCCAGCATCTCCCATGTACCCACCCAGCCCCCTGCCTGGCCAGATGGATTTCTGTACATTCTTTGGTTCCATCCCACTTGCCACCTCTTTCAGGAAGCCTTCCTGGATCTCCTGTCCCTGACTGACTCGGGCCCACCTCTGCTTTTGCTCCTGCCTCTGTTTATCAGCCCTGGAGGACAGAATCAGATCTCACTTGCTTTGTGATCCCCAGCTCCTAGCCTAGTGCCAGATGTTTTCCATGCATTAGCTGAGCTGACTGAAGTCTGTGCACCATGCTGGGGTGGCATGCCTGTCCCAGGGCCCTGCTGCTCTGAGTGGCCGGGACCTGGCATCCCTAAGTGATTGAACACCTGGTGGTGGAAACAAGTAAGATGTACCATCCAGACATCTCCTCCAGGCGCGACCTCCTCGGTGCTGCTGGCATCAGCGCTGGGAACGTCCACTTAAGAGGAGCATCTCCTTAATTCCAGTGGCTAAGTGAAGCATCATGACTGAACTTAATCATGCCCATGGTGTTGGCGGACCTCCACGGCCACAGCCCTCAGTATCAGGAACAGGCTCTGCTCGTCCCGCTTCATGGGAAGAGCTATGGCTGGACATTGTGCCTGTTTGGAAACTAGCCAGTCTCCTCATCCAAGGTGGACCACCCCCCCCAAACACGCACATACAGTGCGTCAGACCAGTGGTCCTGGTGACCGCTTTCCTTCTGCTCGAGCTGGGCAGAGTCCTCCCCTCATTCTGGGGGTGCCGGGGAGGCTCATCTGGGAGCCCCGCCATCCTGTGACAGGCCCAGTGTTGCTGGATTTTTCATCACAGACTCTTCATCTGATTGGATCTGGGGGGCTTGGGGGACTGGGGTATAGCTGTCATGGCATGCAAGTCATCGGTATAGATACACAGTTAACATGGCATCAGGTGATGGTCAGGACCACAAGGCCGATAGTGGGCAAAGGCTTGGGGGCTGCTGGTCACATGAGCAAGAGATGAGCACCCCAGGCAGTGAAAATTTCACATGCAAAGGCCCTGGGGCAGGACTCAGCCTGGCATTTGGGGTGTTGGGGAGGGACAGTGAGGAGGCCCCTGTGGCTGGAGCATAGCAAGCCCAGGGCAGTGGGGGCAAGCCGGTCAGGGACTGTGGTGTGGCGTCTGTGCTGGGTCTGGGTGTAACTCTTAAGTGGGAGAGCTTGTGGGTGGGTGGGACAGGATCTGACTGTCTAGAGGAGGATCTCTCAGGGGGCTTCCGAAGCGGAGCTAGGGGCTGGGAGGGTGTCAGGGAGAACTTCTGGTGGGGCAGCCACAGGTGTCCCAGTAGGGGTAAGCTGGGGTTGGAGGTCCCGCCTGCCCCAGGCTGGACTCTCTGCTGAAGGTATCCCTTCCTGCAGTCCCTGCAGACTGAGAAGGAGGCTCCCCAGGCCGCCCTTGGGGAGGGCCCCTCGGCCATCCCACCTTCCAGAAGTGGCCAGAAGACGCGGCCGCTAATCCCCGAGATGTGTTTCACGGCCAGCGGGGAGAACACGGAGCCGCTCCCCGCCAACTCCTACATCGGCGACGACGGGACCAGCCCGCTGATCGCCTGCGCCAAGTGTTGCCTGCAGGTCCATGCCAGTGAGTGCTGGGCCAACACCTGGGGGGCTTCAGGTGGGCAGAGTGTCTGCGGGGCAGGGCCGCCCCTCCCTCTGGCTGCTGCTTCTGGCATATAGCAGGACCTGGTGTCATGGGATCGGGGTCTCCATCCTTGGGGGGCAGAAGTCCTGCTGCCCCCCAGTCAAGGTAGGCCTGTCTGACACTTCCTTCTGGAAGGTTCTACTGTGGCCTGCCCTCCCCTCCCAGGGCCTGAGGGGGCAGCAGATCGGGTCCCCATCAGGGGCTGTGATGCTTTTAAATGCTGTGCCTTGGGGCTGAGGCTGGAATTGATGGTAAAGCTGAGATTCTGCAGAGGTCCAGGGGTCTGATTTATCTCTGCCATTGGTGATCCCCCCACTACCACCTCCCCCCCAAATCCTGAAAGCCCAACCTACCCGAGACAGGAAGATGGATGTCTGTTCCCTTCTTGGGTGGAAGGGGGTAGCAAACATCAGATTGTGGTCCAGGATGGGGAGAAAACTTCCTGGGATGCTTAATTTCGGTATGGCCTATGGAGGAAGCTGGCCATACATCTCTGTCTGGCGCAGAGCCCACCACCCTGCTTCCCTCGAGGGGCCTTGCCCAGCTGTGTCAGTGGAGCAAAGGCTTCGGAGGCAGAAGGCTCAGCACAGGTGCTCCTTTGGGGCCTCGCACTGGACAGAGGGGGAGCCCGCCCTTCCTCCAGGAGCTAGGACCACACCCACGGGTCCGACCTTGGCTGAGGGCCCAGGGGACAGAGCAGGGGCCTCTCGGGTACCTTGCTGGCCCTCAGGGCCTCGGTGAGGACACAAAGCCCTCTTCCTGCTGCCCTGCTCTCTCCTGGAGTTTCCCTGGGGACCCCTTGGTACTGCTTGATGGCACCTTCAGACTTCAGAGCCCCTGTTTGGTAGGCAACAAGCCCCAGCTGCTTGAGGGTCCCTGCAGTATTGCTGGGTGGCAGCACCGATGAGGCAGGGCCCTGGGGCATGGCCCTCCACCCCTCCTCCATTCCCCCTCCCCATCTGTGAACTCAGCCACGTCCCACAGCCAACTCCCTGGGTAATTCCAGAGCCTCTCACTGTGATTTCAGAAGCAATGGTTCTGAACTGCGGACTCCCAAGGCCCACTTTTCATCTTATGCAAGATCTGGGTCCCCTTGCTGCGCTCTCAGCTCCTCCCAGAAGTGGGGTAGGGGGCTAGCGCCAGGCTAAGCCTCCAGACCTGGAGGAGCTCTGGCGGCAGGGGGTGGGGAGGAGCCTGCTGTCCTTCCCCATCCCTTTCCAGACTTTCTCGGGCTCTGTGTGCAGTGGTCCGGATTGAGGCCGAGCAGGTGGTGAGCGCAGTTACTGCATCCGGAATCCCCGCCCTCCCCCCACCGGCCTTTGACAGCCTGCCCGCAGCCATGGTGACAGATGGGCTTGCCCTGTCTTCTAGGTTGCTACGGCATCCGCCCGGAGCTGGTCAACGAGGGCTGGACGTGTTCCCGGTGCACGGCCCACGCCTGGACTGCGGTAACTCGCCCCTGCAGCTGGGGTGGTGCTCTGAATGCCGGCGCGGCCCGTGGGGGAGCCGGGCCTGGGCCCCGGGCTCGCCCGATCCCACGGGGAGACCTTGGGCTGGCTGCCTCACCTCCTTGGGTCTCGGGTGGAGCCCATCGCTTCGGTGGCCGCTAGTGTGAAATGTAAGGACCGCTGGCGGGGGCCGGAGCAGATTCCGGAGCAGCAGGTGGGCGGTCCCGCCCTGCACACCCCTCAACAAGTTGTCTGGTCCCCGCAGGAGTGCTGCCTGTGCAACCTCCGGGGAGGCGCCCTGCAGATGACGACCGACCGGAGGTGGGTGGAAGGGCCCCTTCTAGGGGACGGGGATACCTGAGGGGCGACTCGGGGCAGGGGCAGGACCGGCAGGAGCAGGTGAGGTCCTATTGACTGGGCAGGCCCATGCCCACAGCTTTGAGATGACCCTAGAGGGGACAGGGCACACCTGTGACCCCTGACCCCTTCCACTCCTCCCCCAGGTGGGTCCATGTGATCTGCGCCATCGCCGTCCCGGAAGTGCGGTTCCTGAACGTGATGGAGCGCCACCCTGTGGACATCAGCGGCATTCCCGAGCAGCGGTGGAAGCTGGTAGGGGCCCTTGAGTGCTGCCCCGGGGCTGTAGGGTAGCTGCCACGGAGCCAGGAGATGGTTTCAGTGTGGCCAGGAAGTTACTCTTTGAGTCGGCAGAGGGTCCCTCTCTGTGGCTCCATTTCCTGCTTTTTACACAGAAAAGCCACCAGCGCTCTGCCCAGTTCTTTCTTGTTTAACTTGCAATCGCTGGCCAGATAGAATTTTAAGAACGTAATAGCCAAGAAGGTCTTCATCAGGGGTAACTGAAAATTCACACACGTTAAATAGCAGCTGCCAGTTTCCCCTCCCCTCAGCCCCAGAAACCACATATCTCTGCTTCTGTAAGTTTGTTTTTGTTTCCTCTTGGACGTGGAGATTTATAGCAGGTGACTCGCATATTTCACTGAGCATAATGTCCTCAGTGTCCATCTGTGTTGCTGCAGATGGCAGGATTTCCTTCTTTTTCATGGCCGAGTAACAGTCCATTGTGTTTCTATGCTACGTCGTCTTCATCGTTTTCTCTCCACGGATGCTTAGGTTGTTTCCAGGTTGTGTCTGTTGTAACCGGTGCTGCCGTGAACATGGGGGTGCAGATATCTTTTCAAGATAGTGATTGTTTCCTTCAGCAAAAGACCCATGAGTGGAATTGCCAGATGATATGGTAGTTCTGTTTTTAACTCTTTGAGGAACCACCATACTGTGTTCCATAGCAGCTACACCAGTGTGGGTTCTGACCAGCAGTGCGCGAGGGTTCCCTTTGCTCTGTCCTTGCCAATACTTGTTATCTTGTGTCTTCTTGATGGTGGCCTTTCTAAAGGTGGTTTTGATTTGCACTTCCCAGATAATTACTGATGTTGACATATGCTTACATACCTGTTGGCCATCTGTATGTTTTCTTAGAGAAATGTCTAGGCAAGTCCTTTGCCCATTTTTAAACTGGGCTTTTTTGCTCCTCAGCTGTGGGAGCACTGTCTCTGGCTCCTCTAAGGAGCACAGCCATCCTTGGGCAGGAGTGGTCTTGCAAAGTTCACTCTCTGGCTCTTGCTGATAATGTCTCCCCATCCTCCCCCGATCTGGGGGAGCCTTCGGGGCACTGGGCCGTGGTCAGTAAGCAAACACTGGCTTTCATTCTCAGCTCTGCTACCAGTCAGCTGTGACTCCAGACAGATTCCTTGACCTCTCTGTGCTCAGTCTTCTTCTCCATAAAATGGGGCTGCTAACAATCCCCTGCATGGGGAGCATGAACTGGGCCACAGTGGGAAGTGCTGATCATGCCATCTGAGCACCAGCGCCTGCTCCCAGGTCATCACCACCTATGAGTCTGCAGGGTGGCCTTGTGGGGGATATGTGGGGAGTGGGATGTGTCTTACGGTCCCCAGGAGATGGGTCATTGGCCAGGGGTACGGACAGCATCCTGGCTGTTCTTGCCTGGTTTATTTCCCAGCTGCCCGGGACAGGGCCTGGGTACAGAGGCTCCTCCAGGCCTCCAGCAGGCAGGAGGCAGAGAAACAGGGCTGCAATTGGTGAGCCTGGTGAGGAAGTCCAAGTGAAGGCTCAGAGGCACCACCCTGGAGCCCCTAGGTGTGGGGCCTTCAGGCAGGGCAGAGTGGGTGGCTGGTGGGAGCCATGTGGGAGGGGAAGGGGCATGGTCAGGAAACGTGGGGCTCAGGCCAGTGCCAGCCCCTCCCGGTCAGGATGGGTGTTAGGAAGAGGCCGTAGCGGCAGTGATTCCTCCAGGAATGCGGGTGGCAAAGGCCTCATTATTCAGGTGGAGTGATGGCGAGGTGCACAGTGCTGGATAGATCCTCCCTCCCAGACGCTTTATGGATCATCTGACATTTCCAACTTGGAGCCTCTTCATTACCGGCACTTGTAACGATGAATTAAAAATCCTTTTACATGAGGCTCGCTTGTACTGCCTAATGGAGCCTCACAAGGAAGCTGGCAGTTAACTCCCGCTTGCCCGGCTGCCCGCCTGCCTTCCTGGGGCCACATGCCAGCCACAGGCTTGGCGACAGTCATGCCTGGTCATCCGTCCATCCTTCTGTCCTCAGGCTTCTCTGGTCACTGGTCCTGGTGAGTGGCAGCTACCCCAGCCGGCTGGTAGCCTGAGCCTGGTGCTCACCCCCTCATCAGCCCAGATCAGCTTGGGGGGCAGTAGAAGTGAGGCTGTCAGGGCCGGTGCTCAAACCAGCTCTGCCCTTCTCCTCAGCTCTGCCTTGAGGCATCGCATCTTGATGGGAGGGAAGGTGGATGTGTTTGCCAAAATTGGCAGGAAGGCAAGGGGTGGCGAGGAATGGCTTGAGGGGGGAAAGGCCTGAGACATAAGACTGTGCCTTACGGCTCTCCATGGCTGATGGCATAGTAGCTGTGGCCCTCAGCCTTCTCCCACGGTCCATCCTGTACCATCCCCCCAACCCCCATCTCCTGTCCCCACCTCACAGCCTCCAATGAGGGAGATCCAGACACAGGACTCATCCTTAAGACAGCCCTGAGTTCATCGCCTGGTAGACGGCCCCATGGGGGCCTAGCCCGCTTTCCTCATGACTTGGAAACTCAGAGTAACAAGCTGCCACCACTGGCCCCGCTGTCAGGTTTCTCCTGGGCCTTGGCTCTGGGGTTTCTGCCTTCTGGTGCGGAGCCCAGTTCTCAAGGGCCATGTCGTGTGTCTCCCTCTCCCCCAACAGGCCAGCTGGAGAATCAGGGATCGACAGTTTAATAATGAGATCTCATTGCCATTGATTGGCACAGGGCTGCATTCCTGCAGCGCCCTTTCTGTGCTTCTCTGGCTTTTGAATGTGGTTTACAGAGCGATAAAGGCCGGCTTATTAAATGCTCAGAGTCATCAGCAGGTGGCTGCTGAGTGGAGGCAGGGTGTGGGCATGGGCACAGTGTCGATGGCTTGGGAACTGACGCCCAGCAGAGCAGGTCGCCCAGGCGGGTGGTCCCACAGTGTGGGCCCCCTGCCACTCCTTATGAAGGGCTACACTGCAGCATCTTTCATTCAAAATTAAGATAAAAATCTCCCATTATGTTTTTTTTTTTTAATCCCCATTTCAGTGGCTTTAACTACATTCACAGATTTAGGTAACCATCATCTCTAGCTAGTTCCAGAACATTCCATCACTGCAGAAAGAACCCCCTCCCTGCATTGGGTGACTGCCAACCCCCCACCCAGCCCCTGAAAACCCCTAACCCCACTGCCTATCTCTGTGGATTGGCCTATTCTGGGTGTTTCCATCAGTGGAATCACACCCTGTCTTTCTGTGTCTGCTTCTCTCACTGAGCGTGCTGTTTTCAGGGTCCCTCTACATGGTAGCAAGGTGCCTGTTCAGGCAGCTATGTGGAGGGGCTGGTGGAAAAGAGGTCTAGAGGTGCTTCTTGGGGCCAGCTGCAGGCTGGGTTGGTGGGCCTGGAGTGGTTAAGACTCCCAGGATGACCCCTTCAAGGGGCCAGGCCACTGCATTCCAGTTTCGGGTTTCAGAGGCACTCCCAGGAGACAGACCTAGGGACCAAGTAGGGCAGGGGCTCCCAGCCCCAGGGGGCAGAGGTACTAGCCAGAGCCCCATTTCTACTGCCATGTCCCCACAGAAATGTGTGTACTGCCGGAAACGGATGAAGAAAGTGTCGGGTGCCTGCATCCAGTGCTCCTGTGAGCACTGCTCCACCTCCTTCCATGTGACCTGCGCCCACGCCGCCGGCGTCCTCATGGAGCCAGATGACTGGCCCTACGTCGTCTCCATCACCTGCTTCAAACACAAGTCGGGGGGCCACAACGTGAGTGCCCGCCTGCCCCCCAATCTGTTCCCCTGCCCCTCTGTCCCACTGTTTTCTGACATCCCCTCCACCCTCAGGTCCAGGTTATGAGGGCTGTGTCCTTAGGCCAGGTGGTCATCACCAAGAACCGCAATGGGCTTTACTACCGGTGCCGCGTCATCGGCACCACAACGCAGACCTTCTACGAAGTGAACTTTGACGACGGGTCCTACAGCGACAACCTGTATCCAGAGAGCATCATTGTGAGCAGCGAGGGGCAGGGCAGGGGCGGGGCCGGCATTGCCCCTAGGATGCCGGGAGGTGGCCCGATTCCTCACGGGAGTCTCCTGCTGGGAAGCTCTGCCTGCAGGAGGGTGGGCCCCAGGACAGGGGTGGCAGACCCCTGGGCACCCGCCCATAACTTTGCCCTGATAGTTTAAGCTGAGAGCACCACCTTCTTCTGGCTGGGACCTTTCTACTGAATGGGACCTTTCTTAGCCCAGGCCAGCATGGTGACCAAGGCCAAGGGCGCCCCTCACCCCGTCCCCTCCTTCCCTCCACAGAGTAGAGACTGTGCCCGGTTGGGCCCGCCACCTGAGGGTGAGTTCGTGGAGCTCCGGTGGACTGACGGCAACCTCTACAGGGCCAAATTCATTTCCTCTGTGACCAGTCACATCTACCAGGTGAGGGGGTCCTGTTTGCCGGGTATGGACTGGGGTGGGGCCCTCAGCAGGGTCCTCTGGGGACTGTGGAGCTAGCCTCTGAGGTCAGTACAGGTGGGAAGGCCTTCTAACTGTCCCACATTTTCCCCTTTGGAGATGTGTGTGTGTGTGGTAGAACATACTTAACGAAATTTACTGCTTTCACCATTTTTTAAATGTACAATTTGGTGCCCCTGATTTTTAAATAAAATCAAGTTGGTTGTGAGTTTTTCCTCATGATCATGGAAGAAGTTATTGATGTGTGAAATCTTAGAAGAAAAATCACCCCCATCCCAGCGACAAAGACAATAGCGGTGGCCCTGCACTGTTTTCCCGGTGGTCACCCTGCAAGCCGACTGTGAGTGGGTGGGCGCGGGGCTGGGCCGGGTGGGCCACGAGCTGAACCGCATCCCCTTGGCAGGTGGAGTTCGAGGATGGGTCCCAGCTGACGGTGAAGCGTGGTGACGTCTTCACCCTGGACGAGGAGCTCCCCAAGAGGGTCCGGTCCCGGCTGGTAAGTGGCCAGGAGTTGGGGCGGGGGTGGGGGCCCAGCTGCCTTGGGGAGCAACCCGTCCAGACGTCCTTGACATCCCGCCTTGGCCTTTGCTGGTTTTGAGGCAGGAGGGGCAGTGGAGAGTGGGCCCGGCCAGTGAGGAGGAGACAGCAGCACCTGAGCATGGATTGCAGCTGCATGTTGGCGATGCGAAAGGGAACAAGAGAAGCTGGCCTTTTCTCACAGCTTTTTGCCATCTTCTTTCTTTCGGGTTTGACCCAGAGGCAAACTCTTGAGGATCAGGGACTGCGGCTGTGGGTGGAAGAGCTGAGTCAGAGCTGGAAGGGGTCCCAGATGCGAGGTTCCCTGGGGGACGGACAGGAGCTGCCAGACAGACCAATGGCCTGTGTGCAACCCGGCCTTGCCTCCCACGTTCTGTGGACGGCAGGGCTCCCACCCTGCTAGGGGGCCAGTGGCTGGGAAGCTAGGCCCCTCCTCTGCCTTCATGGGGGGTCACTCGCAGGACAGAATGGGGTTTCAGGCAGAGGCAGGAGGGGCCGTCCCCAGCAGCCAAGGACCATTGGCCTCTAGCAGGGCAGGCATTTGTTCCAGCCAGGCCCCCAAGCACAGCCTGTATTTCAGTCCATTCTGGCTCCTATACCACACTGGACAACTTAAACAATCTCGCAGGATTCTGGAAGCTGGAAGTCCAAGATCAAGACACCGGCAGGTTCAGGGTCTGGTGAGGGCAGACCCTGGTTTACACATAGCTGCCTTCTGTGTCCTCACGTGGTGGAGAGAGAGGACGCTCTCAGGGGCCCCTTTATAAGGGCACTGATCCTGTTCTTGAGGGCCACTCTCTCATGACCTCTTCACCCCTGACCCCATTGTGCTGTGGTGGGGCGGGGCTTCAGCGTAGGACTGGACCTTGGGGGACACAGATCTCCACCCTCAGTACCCTTTCTGGGCTAACCCCCATGCTGTCTGCTCCCCTGTAGTCGGTCAGCACAGGGGCCCCGCAGGAGAGCGTCTTCTCTGGAGAGGAGGTGAAGGCCGCCAAGCGCCCTCGGGTGGGCACCCCTCGCGCCGCAGAGGACTCAGGGCGGAACCCGGACTACCCAGCCTTCATGGAGAGCCTGCTGCAGGCGCAGTGCTGGCCTGGAGCCCCCTACTAGGACCGCCGGCTGCCCGTGAGCCCTCGGCCCAGCAAGGCAGGCGCGGCGGGCCCTGGCGTTTGCTTGCTGTGAATCCCTGTCCTCACCTCCCAGCCCGAGAGGCTACCTCGGTGATAGGAGCGAGCAGGACGCCGCACGCGCCCCCGGACTCAGGGAGCAGGGCCACGCGGGCTCTGGGGGGCCGGCAGGGGTGCGCACGCCACCCCCTTGACCCAGATTCGTAAACCACGTAAGCTCTTCTTCTCGTAAAAGGTGCTACTGCATTGCCTGCCTCCTGAGCAGCCGTGGAGATTGTGACTTCTGTATATACATCACCTTTGTGAGGTTCTTTCTATAAATACCTATTGTTTAAAAAAAAAAATGCAAGAAAAAAAAAAACGAAAGAAAAGGAAAAATCACACCCCAAAGTTGTTTTCTAGATTTGTGGCTTTAAAAACAAAACGAAATGAAACAAAATGTCCTTTTTTCTCAGAACCCGGTGAGCTGCCCAAGATAAAAGCAGCTCAGCTTTTTGTCGCGTTTTCTGGTCTCGCTTGCTGTGAGCGTTGGGGATGCGCTGTAGCAGCGGTGAGGCCTGGGGGCACTGGGAGGCGAGGGCAGGATGCTTGGGCACCCCTGACGGCGTTGCCAGGTCACTCTCTCTCTCCCAGTCATGAGCTCGAGAAGGTCTGGGCAGCTGGTATCGCAGCCAGCACCCAGCGGGGGAGGCTGGCCGCTCCTCTGGCCCCCCCACCCTCTGCGTGGCCTTTTGCAAAATAAACGCGCTCTCTTCTGGTGGCTCCATCTTTGCTTCTTCCCCTGGGAAGAGCCGTCTCCCAGCTGAGGCCGCGGGTGGGGGGCCCTCGGGTCTGGCTGCGGCTCACACATGTGCAGGGGGTCTTCCCCAACCCCGAGGGGCTGGTATGTCCTGTATGATCTCTGTGACGCGTGGATTTGTGTGTCTGGGAGAGAGAGCTCTCGAGAGGGAATCACGGCTTTCAGCTCGGAGGAAGTCTGCCCCTGAAGGCTTGTGGGCTGAATTTCCAGGCAGAAAAACATGTTCCTCATTCCGGGCTAGGGGAGGAACGGTGCCCCCAACCACATCTCGCCACCCCATGGTCCCCTGCAGAGGGGTTGAAAGCGTCATTTGCTTGTATAAAGGTTTTTTAAGTTTAAAAAAGAGGCTCTAACAGTTGCCAGGCCAGAGAGAACCAAGTAAGGAAAGTGGAGAGAAACTTCCTTGGTGGGGGGAAGGGCAGGTGCCCTGGAGGGGCGGGCGGGGCGGCGGGAGGTGCCAGGGGAGTCAGCGGAATGTGGGGGTTCCCTCTGCATGCAGCAGGCCCCTGCCCCGGGGCGCTGTCCCTGTGTTCATATGTAGTTTGAAAATGCTATTTATATTGTAAAGAGAATAAAAAGAAGCAGGCAGACGCCCCTGTGGCTCCGGGTCGGGCAGGTGGGCCACCCGTGTGGCCTGTCCCTCTGAGTTCCACCCCTTTCATGGTGGGTTCCTGGACCACTTGTGCAGACAGGCAGTGGTGCAGCAAAGGGGGAGCGCGCTTTCCCCATGAAGGTATATCTGTGTCTATGTGTGAAAGCAAGAAACAAAAACCCCCACCCACCCTGATTTTTTTTCCACCTAAGATTAAGGATGCGCTGTATTTTTGCCTAATTTCCCTGCCTCTAGGTTCATAATGAATTAAAGGCTCGTGAGCACTGCGAACTACAGCTCCAGGTGGTTGCAGCGTCTTCTTTTGTCTTCTTTTCTGAGTGGGTGCCAGGGAGGCGGGCAGCGGTCTCCAGGCTGGGGTGGGCTCTGGGGCCCCCTCCAGGAGGGAACAGGCGTGGTTCCTCCCCGAAGGGTGGCACATGGCCTGGCTCCACGGCCCCTGCTGTCTGCCTCCAGGATGGAGGAAGTTTCCTTACAGAGCTGGACATCTGAAGCTTGTGTCCACACAGACGTCTGGCCCCCGAAGCTTTCAGGTCTCCCTGGGGCGAGGCCCTCTCCCCACCGCCCTCCCAGCCTCTGCCCCGTTCTTGTGACACCTGAGCCAGGGATCGTATTTTGTGGTGGGCAGCCATTGGGCATATGTGGGACAGCAGGGTCCACGTGGGGTGAGCCTGTCCCCCCCATGAGTGTGTCACTCATTCAGCCAGTAGCCAGGGTACAGCAGCAGGTGTAAAAGCAGTGGGAGAGGTAGACGGGATATAAAATTGGATGTCAGCTGGGATGTAAATAATAGGAGGTCCTGCGGAAGGTGAGAGGATGAGGCATGGGGACATCTTGGGGCACAGTCAGCGTAAAGGCCCTGGGGCAGCACCATGCCTGGCTTTCGTCCCCTGCACAGCTTGTGGGATCTTAGTTCCCCAACCAGGTGTCAAACCCGTGACCCCTGGCAATGAAAGCACCAAGTCTTAACCACTGGACCACCAGGGAAGTACCCATGCCTGGTATTTTGGAGGAACAGTTGAGTGGGCCCATGTGACTACAGCAGAGCAAGGGGGAGGGAGGTAGTGGGGGAGAGGGAGGAGACAGGGCAGGGAGGGGAGGAGACAGGTCATACAGGGCCTTGTGGGCTGCAGGCAGACTTGGGCCTTTACCCCAGGAAAGTGGGAGCCTGGGAGAGTTGCTGGCAGAGCAGAGGCGGGGCCTGCCTCCTCCTCTGCTCACTGCTGCCCTCTGACCCCTGAGAGGAAGACAGACCATGCGGTGATGTGGGAGCCTGGGGACCAGGGCAGAATGGAAACACTGAGCATCTCGAAAGCTGGCTTTTGAGGTGAGCTGGGCTATCACGGCTGGACATGGGGTAGAGGGCTGAGAGAAGGCATTTAGGAGACATCCACAGATGGGCCTGGGGGCCGTGGACAGGGTGCCCCTCGGCCTCAGTTTTTCTTCTGCAGAACGGGCATCCTTAAGGGTGCTGTGTCCTGAGCAAATTGCCTCCAGTGAAGTATCCACCCAGCCACTGCCACCCTCAGCCTGCTTCTCAGACCCCTTTGCAGAGATGCTGCCTCCGGCACCCTCAACAAAGCCCCCAGGACTCAGTTTCTCCATCTGCTACAGGGGACTCTCTGCAACACTGACCAGGTGAGTCAGCATCCTCTGACCCTGCCCGGGGCCTGGCGGATGCGGGCGGTCCTCAGTGGTGAGAAGGGGGCCACAGGCAGCAGCAGCGTGAATGGCTGACCCAGGTGGCCTCAGCACGGTTGCAGACAGCTCTCTGTTGGCTCTCTGAAACATCGTAAAATGGGGAGGTAATTTGGGACAGGCCATTGTGGACTGAGGCCAGGGCCAAGATACCAGGCTGACTCCATGACCGCAGCTGCATAGAGCCTACGGCATCTGTGGCACCCAGCAGTGGAGTCTGATAAGTTTATCAGGTGGCCAACATCAATTGCCCTGTGCCAGGACCTGGGAGGTGGCTGAGGAAGAGTGGGGCAAGGGCACTGCCTCTCTGGAGTTTATAGAGTTCAGGAAAGCAGGCAAGTGATGAAAACATAAGGCACCAAAAATACAGCTTTGATGTGTGCCCTGGAGGACAGGAAAGGGAGCAGAGATGGAAGGCAGGCCATGGTCACAGAGACCCCTCAGGACCCTAAAGAGGCAATAGTTAGATCTGACCCCTCAAGGGAGGCCAGTCAGATTCAGGCGGGGGATGGTACGTGGTATTGAAAACCCCAGCCTCTTCTGTCAAGGTCCCTGCAACCTACAGCCCTCAAGTCAAATCCGGCTCTCCTATAAATAAAGTTTTGTTGGCACATAGGCACACCCATTCACTGAGTACCATCTGTGGCAGTCTTTGCTCTACAAGGGAGGGCTGAGCGGTGCAGCAGAGACCGCCTGCTGCCCCAAGAGCTAGACGTACACTATTTGGCCCTTTACTGAAAAAGTTGTGCTCATTTTAGACTTAGAGCAAGTGAGAAATGGCAGCCTGTATACACTTGATCTCTGCCTGTGACAGAATCATTTTCCCGTGGGGCATCCCTCAATGCCACGGCCCGCCTTGCCTCCCAGAGGCCCCTGATTAGGCTCACTGTCCGTAGCATCCACCCCAGACCACCCCTACAAAGAGCTTGGTGGAAAGAGGACTTTGGCTGGGGCCCCTCCATCCATTTGTCATTCATCCACTGAGGGCTCTGCCCTCCACATCCTGGAGCATCCCTGTTCATCCTGCTGATTGCTGAAGGGAAGCCCAAACATACCCCATGTACAACCCATTGGGCTGCCCCCACCTCCCCAAGTTGCCCCCTTTGGCCAGTGCAGAGAGGGACAGTGGGTCTGGGCCTCTGTTGGCCTCTGTGGTCCACAAGTCCTGGCTCTAAGCCCCACTGTCATGATTCGCAGCTTTTATGAAAGTGAAAGTCGTGTCTGACTCTGCAACCCCATGGACTATACAGTCCATGGAATTCTCCAGACTGGAATACTGGAGTGGGTAGCCATTCCCTTCTCCAGGGGATCTTCCTGATCCAGGAATCAAACCAGAGTCTACTGCGTTACAGGCAGATTCTTTACCAGCTGAACTACCAGGGAAGCCACAGCTTTTATGCTGGTGCTGAAGTCTTTGTGTGCCTGCTCCCCACCACCAGCTGTCCCGCCTCCTCGACTGGCCACCCATCGAGGCTGCCACACCCCACACCCAGAGAGGCTGCTCGGGGACATAGAACCACAGTCCCAAGATCACCACAGGGAGAAATATTCCCTAAGACAGACCCTAAAAGGCCCAGAGGCCAGGCTCAGAGAGCCCTGCGGCTCTCAGTCAGGCTGGGGGACCATTGCTAGGGAGTGTTATTTATGGATTAGATTTCCAGAGCACTTTTGCTCCCTTAATGGAGAAAATAAGAATTACTTGCTACCACAGGCAGCACAAGGGGTGACATATGGCGGTCGGCGGAGCCGAGGCCTGGACGGATGAGTGTCTGGGTGCCTGGCGTCTCCCCGGTACAGCATCCATCCTGCTGGGCAACAGGGACAAATGGCTGTTTTCCCAGCAGCTTCCTGGGGGAGGGGGCAGGGGGGCTTTCCAGGCCAAGACAGCCTCCCTCCCGCCTCTCCCAGGTGGCCCCACTGGCCCCAGAACACTTAACTGCTCTGTTGCCCCCATATTCGTTTCAAATCACCATTAACCGGTGGCTTAGAACAGCAGACATGGATTCCTCGCCTATCCTGGAGGCTAGAAGCTTGAGACCAAGGAGTCACAAGGCTGTGCTCGCTCCAGGGGAGAGCGCCTCCTGTGTCTCCAGCTGCGGGGGCCCGGGCGTCCCTCCACCTCTGTCTGTCTGCACACACCGCCTTCCTGTCTGCATCTTCCCTCTGTCTCCAGTGTCCCTCAACCTCTCTCTGGTACAGGGGCGCCAGTGATTGGATTTAGGGCCACCTGGATCATCTAGGACCTGCTCGTCGTCTCCAAACCCTTGACTTAGCCACAGCTGCAGAGACACTTTTTCCAAATAGGGTCACAGTCACAAGTTAGGGGAAGTAGGGCATGATCGTGTTTTGGGGGAGCCCCCAGGCAAGCCACTCCAGGTTCCTCCCCTCACCGCAGCCCCAGTGACCCGCTACCCAACTGTGAACCCCATGAGCATAAAGACACAGTCTTTGCCCCATCGGCAACCCCCACGCTCAGCCTAGAGCCTGACAGGCAGATGGGTCCTGAAGAGCTTAAGGAGGTTGGTGACCTACAAGGGCTGGTGGGATGGGGTATAAAATCATTAGGGGAGAGGGGAACATAGTAGCTGGAGTGAAGAGGGGATGACCCACTCTGAGTATGCCTTCTGAAACAGCTCTGACTCTTACAGTCTTTATTTCACATGCGCCAAACAATAACTAATTAAAACCATCCAGAATGTGGTAGGAACCCCAAAATGGAAAACAGTAACACATGGACCCAACTGTGCTGTAAATGAAAAGGAGGGAGAGAGAAAGGAGCTGATTGAGTAACTTTCGAAATGGTATCTTGAGTGGCTACTGTTAGGCTAGAAACAAAAATACCTATCCACCAATTCTGTTCTCCAGTAGATACCCTGGTTCTCCCAAGTAAGCCAAGCTGTAGCTCCCTAATAGTGAAAGTCGCTCAGTTGTGTCTGACTCTGCAGTCCCATGGACTATACAGTCCATGGGATTCTCCAGGCCAGAATAATGGAGTGGATAGCTGTTCCCTCCTCCAGGGGATCCTCCCAACCCAAGGATCAAACCCAGGTCTCCCACATTGCAGGTAGGCTCTTGACCAGCTGAACCACCAGGGAAGCCCAAGAATACTGGAGTGGGTAGCCTATCCCTTCTTAGCATATCTTTCCAACCCAGGAATTGAATCAGGGTCTCCTGCATTGCAGGCAATTCTTTACCAGCTGAGCTACCAGGGAAGACCTATGTGAATCCTGGGGCTGAATAAGTCAATAAATTGTAGATGATGAGAGCCGGGTTCCTCTCAGTCAGAGAAAGAAATTACAAGTAAGTCAGGAAGGCAGGAAGCTAGAACAAACCATATGCTGGGCTGGAGCCAGAAATCCCAGTATTAATTCATGGTCCTTGATATATAGAGGAAGATTAGATAGATCGATATAGTAAGTTAGATACAGTAAGATATCTTATATAGTAAAATAAAGATGAGACAGATAGATATAGTAAGATATAGTAACAGGCAGACATGGAAGTAAATATAGATGTCTGTATGTATGGATAGTCTGATTCTCTTCCAGCAATGAGCACACCTGGCACCTGCAATTTGGTTTCTAAGTACCATTCTCCAATAAAAGGAGCAAAAGCTTCTTGGAAAAATAATTAACTTTATGCTGCATGGAGCACAGGAAACACAAGATAAATCTGGAGCATCTTCTGTTGCCAGAAAATAAGGAGATATATGTGTGTGTGTATGTATATTTGTATACACAAACAGAGCCCAAACCAAAGCCACTCCCAATAACCAACACTAGAAGAATTTGAATAATAAAATAATAGTATTAGGTTATAATGTAATAGAGTAAAATATCCAAATTGCTATAAATAATTGAATTAATACATAAATGGACTGAGGGAGAAGGGACAGCTCTTCCTTGCAGATGAATCCTGATTCATTACTGTAGGGGTGAAAGTTTACATCCAAACTGGCTACAGTCAATCACTCAGAACATGAACTCTGACAGAGGGCCACTGCTGTCCGGTTCCATTTCAGGAGCTTAGGGTACACAGGGCAAGAAAACAGGCCAACAAAACAAAACAGAACATTTCCGTCCATGGTAGCTCACAGCCTCTCAGGGGAGGCAGACAGGATGGATAACCAAACTACGGAACAGATTAAAGACTGTAGATACTAGATGGAAAAAAGGGGAGGAGAGGTGAGGGCAGCGAGTTGATACTGTTCTATTACATAGAATGCTCGGAGTCTCATTGAGAAGGTGACATTTGAGCAAAGACCTGAAGGAAGTCAGGGAACAAATTAAAAAAGAGCTCCTGGTGGCTCCTCGTGTCTGAAGCAGAGTGACCCAGGAGGAGAGAGGGTGGAAGGGAGGGCAGGCAGGGGGTGGGGCAGATGCTGTAGGACCTTGTGGGCCAGGGGGAGGACTCAGGCTTTTGCCCCGAGGAGGTGGGAGCCTGGAGGGCTGTGGGCAGAGGAGGACCGGGGCCTGACTCAGGTGTTCATGGGCACACCCCGATGGCTGTGGTGGGGAGGACAGACAGTATGTGACCTGGACAGGAGCCTGGAACCCCAGTGGAGGCAATCGAGCTTTTCCAGATGGGTGATGCCGGGGGCTGGACCAGGTGGAATCAGAGTGACCATTGTCTGGGTTGAGCAGTGTAGAGGCCCCTGCAGACCCTGAAAGGGGACAGTTAGGGTAGAGCAGGGCCATGAATGTCGGGTTGGAGAAGGGTCCACATTTTCACACAGAGTTGCCCTGTTCTCTGATAAAAAGTAATATTCCTTAGTACAGATAGACTGTAATTTGTTTAATCAATTTATGGACCTCGAGGTTACCTCCAGTTTTTCCAGCTATGAACCACACTACAGCAGGGCAGTTTTCCCGGTACTCAATGTGTGCATGTTCCTCTGGAATAAATTCCTAAGAATAGGGGTGGGGTGGGAAGGTTTGCTAGGTGGAAGCTTCTGTCATTTTACTTGTAATTCCTGCAGCCAGGTGACCCCCAAATTCCTTGTGCGCTCTGAGGTGTGATGGAAGAGGGTGCCTCTTCCCCAGAACTTCTAGGGTAAATGCTCCCACCTAACCTGTGATCCCTACCTACTGGATTGGTGAAAAGCTGCATCTGATCATGACCTTAACATTTATTTCTCTTATAGTCAGGTTGAGCATTCTTTCCGATGATTAAAAGCCTTTTGTCAGGACAGTCTTGAAACAAAGTATTTAAAATTCCCCTATGACCATTTCCTGCCAGCAGTAGGGCTGATTTGATGTTTGATGTTATGCCATGCTGTATCCATCCAGTTCCAGGTCACTGGCAGAGCTGTGGATCGGTGCACACCTAGGCTTATGTGTGTGCATACTAAGTCACTTCAGTCGTGTCTGACTCTTTGCAACCTATGGACTGTAACCCTCTGTCCGTGGGGTTCTCCAGGCAAGAATACTGGAGCGGGTTGCCATTTCCTCCTCCAGGGCATCTTTCAGACCCAGGGATCTAACCTAGTGGTGGCCGGGTTCTTCTGGGAAGCCCTGCACCTAGGCTTACCCTTCTCTTATTTGATTCTGTGAAATTAGAAACAGCAAGTTCATAAATAGTTGTAGAGCAAGTTGCTGGTGGTGGGACATCAGCTCAAACTAGGACTGGGAAAAGGCAGGCATCTCTCACCAAAGACCCCTGACCGTCACTGCAGGCTGGAAAACTGGTCCTTGCCACTTGGGAAAGGACCACACATTCCACACCCCAACTCTGATTGTGTTAATGCTGCAAAGAAACACACATTTGTGTCTGCTGAAGCATTTGGATATAGTTTTAAAATATACCCCCATGATGAATCATCCATCTTATACTCCAGCAGGAAAAGAATCATCACTGAAGGCTCAGACCTCTGGTAATGGAGCCATATGTGCAAAAGCTCCATGTTCTTAAGAGACCCCAATTTGTCCTCAGAGTTAGGAATTCTGGAGAAGTTTTTTATTTCCTCATGAAAGGGACAGTCAAGGCTGATGCTGCTCTTTTCCCCATTGCTCTTACCTCTTCCTGCCATATAGGATGTGGACATGATGGCCGGAGCCATGGCAGCCATTTTACTATCACAGGAGAGAAGCTGAGATATCTATTACATCATTCATTCATTCATTCATTGGGTTGGTAGTTTTTGCTTAGTTCCAGGATGTAAATACTCTTACCATGGCTGATTTCAAACCATCAGCATGATGTCACTAAATGCAGAATTGGAAAAAGAAGCACAGTAGCCCACCATTATGTTTCCATCAAACAGATATTAATACAATAAATATTTTAAAATACCTCAAGAGTATAGATGATAGAAAAATTTTAGTAAACATAGATAAGTTTTAAATATTTATTGCTTTGGTTTTAATATAATTTCATTGGAAGTTTATATAATTTTATTTTTCATAATGGCTGTGTTTAACAACCAGTTCACAACAATAATTGCATTATTTTGCTCAGGTTTGGGAGTGGGATAAAAACATTTGGTAGAAGCCAGTGTATTTTGTTTGAAAAGTTTATCATCATGTTCTGTGATATTTTTTTACAGCTCAGAATGCTAGGGGCCCCACATCATCTTTCAAAAGTATTTCCTAATCATTAGCTCACCAGAAACAGGGCTCAAGTGAACACAGAGCTGATAAATACCAATCCATCGCTGTATTTTTCATTCACACTCCTTCCAGTGGTCATGAGAATTCCTCAGGCTCACAACTTGACTAGTCCTGGAACATATAGATATTCTGTTTCCTCTTTGGGCTGATCTGTAGCTCCCACTCATGCTTACAGCATATTTCTAGGTATTTACCTTATATTAGCATGGCTTTACACTTTAATGAGTCACTTCCAAGCCACTGATCCAATTTTTATAAAACTTTTTGTGGAAGTATGGCACACAAACAGAAAAGTATATTTCCCCCATAAAATGAGGATAGTATGGTTGTGCCTGTTTGAACTGCGTTTCTCAATTAGCCTTACACTGTGGACATTTTTTCATATCATTAAATATACGTGGTCTACATTTTAACACCCATCTAATATTTTTTTCTGAATTGTAACTTACAGTTCATAAATATGTCTTGAGTCACGTGGTTATGTAAGTTTGGCAAACACGTCCTCGTGAAAAACCACCAAGCAAACATGATATGGAGCATCTCCTCCTTCCCTCCACAATATTTCTTCATCTCTCTCCAAACTCCAAGGCAACCGTTATTCTGTTTTCTATTCCTCTAGATTAGCATAAACTCTTCTATAACTTTCTGCAGATGAATCCTGAGGAATGTACCATCTGTATTTGGCTTCCTTCCCTCAGCACAATGCACTTGGGACTCACCCTTGTTGGGTGTTTCAGCACGGAGTTCCCTTTTCACAGCTGTATAGTATTCCATGGCATGGCTGGACCACAGTTTGTTTTGTGTGCTCACTAGTCAATGGACATTTGTGATTGCAGGTGAAACCAGGTGAATTCATTCATGCTCATGAGCCTTTTAATCTCAGCTTTTCACTGCTGCTTCCTGAATCTTCTCCAGCTGGGGTTTCCATCATGGGGCTCTTCCAAAGAAGGTTGCAATGATTCACTTGCATCTAACTGTAGAGCAAATGAGGGACAATGCATGGGTGGGTCAGGGCGGTTCATGGCCACCAGGTTGAGTGTTGGGCGAGTGGAAGGTGGCCTCAGGGAGGAACTGGGACTTTGTTCACTTTGCTCGGAGAGAACTGGGGTCTCTGGGAGGATTCTGCGTGGGGAATCGACCCAGAGCAGGAGTCAGGAGACCCTGTGAACCCCCTAAAAGGGGCACAAGTATAGAACTAGGTGGAGCCAATGGACCAGCCCTGCATCCCCTGGAGAAGGGCTGAGCGCAGCCCTCGAACCCCTGCCTCTGCTGGATTCAACGCATTGACACCAGGGCCATGGCCATCTGATCATAGAATCTGTTCAGAACAGCTGCCTGGTGACAAGTATAATAAAGCGTATTAATGAGGCCATTATTACTCCCTAATTAAAAGCTAATAAGGAAGAGTTAATTGCCTTTAAAAGATGAAGCAAGACCGGGCTGGGATTTATCTCTGTTTGCTTTTGCTTGCCTGGATAGGCTGATATCTGGGAACTAATTAATTGAATCAAATCTTACAGAAAACTAATAATCTCCTCGTGCCACTTGGGCTGTTGAATTTAAAGGTGTTTGCTGCATGCCTGGGTTATTTCCACTGTAAGGTCCTGGGTCCTCTGTTCCTTGCAAAGGGCTTGGTTGGCGAGGTGACAGGGGGCGGGTGGTGGTTGGGGGCCATTTGCCCTCTTAATTCTGGTTGCCACTTTGCCGCCCAGGGCCAAACTGGTCCACAGTCAAATCTCAGATCTGTTTCCATAAGGTGCATGTTCAGTTGCTTCAGTTGTGTCTGACTCTGCGATCCTTTGGACTGTAGCGCACCAGGCTCCTCAGTCCATGGAATTCTCCAGGCAAGAGTTCTGGAGTGGGTTGCCATTTTCTTCCTGTCCCAGGGATTGAACCCAAGTTCAACCCTGCATTGCAGGCGGATTCTTTACTCACTGAGCCACCAGGGAAGCCCATTTCCTTAATAATAATTGTTATTGTTACCTTTTTATTTTGAAATAGCTGGAGACACAAGAAGTTTTACCAAAAAATAGCACAAAGAAGTCCCCCATCCCCTTCACCCAAGCTCCCTTATAACCCTATTTTACACAGTCATTCTACCTTATCCAATCCAAATTGACATCATACAGTTAACTCAGGCACAAGCCTTATTCTGATTTCACTGTCTTCCTTTTAGAGTTTATGTGGGGATGTGTCACATATCAGCAAGTTCAGCCATTTAAATTGTACAGTTCAGTGGCTTTTACTGTATTTACAAGGTTGTGCAACTGTTGCCTCTAATTCCAGAACATTCTCATCACCCCAGAAAGAAACACCATCCCCCCTAAAAAAAGAGACCCATCCCCGTGAGCAGTCACTCCCACCCCCTCCCCAACCCCTGACAACCAGGAATCTATGTCTGCGGACCTGCCTGCTCTGCATGTTTCCCATGGGTGGAATCACACCCTGTGTGTCCTTCTCTGTCTGCTTCTCTCACTGAGCATCGTGTCCTCAGGGTCCGTCCGTGTAAACGAGTGTCAGGACTTCTCTGCTTTTTCTGGACAAGTTTGTGAATGGATGTCTGTTTTCAGTTCTCTTGGTCTGTATTCATTTTTTAAACATTTTTGCTTATTGTTTATTTTTGGTTGTGCTGGGTCTTTGTTGCTGTGCAGGCTTTTCTCTAGCTGCAGTGAGCAGGGGCTACTGTCTAGTTGAGGTGTGCAGGCTTCTCACTGCGGTGGCTTCTCCTGTTGATGAACAGGGGCTCTACGGTGCTCTGGCTTCAGGAATTGTGGCTCCTGGGCTCTAGCGTACGGGCTCAGTAGCTGTGGTGCCCGGGCTTAGTTGCCCTGCAACATGTGGAATATTCCCGGATCAGGGATCGAACCTGTGTCTCCTGCACTGGCAGGCGGATTCTTTACCACTGGACCACCAGGGAAGCCCTGTATTCACTAAATGTAGGGGTTTTTTTTTTTAATATTGACTGATTGATTAGGCTGTGTTGGGTCGGGTCTTGTGACACTTGGCTCTCTAGTTGGGCGTGTGGGCTTAGTTGCTCCACAGCATGTGGGATCTTCCCAGACAAGGGATTGAACCGGTGTCTCCTGCATTCCAAGGCCAGTTCTTAACCACTGGTCCACCAGGGAAGTCCTGTGGGTTTGTTTGTGTTTTTTAATTGCACACATTAAATGCAAATCTGCCACTGAAAACTAGAAATAAAGCTTAATCTTTCTCCGCCTCCTTCCTCTTTGCTCAGCTCCGACCCGACCCTCTGGGGTGAGACCCCACTGCATTTGGGGACGCCTCCAGCATGCCGTTCTCTGCGTGCTGACACATGTCCACACGTCTCCAGGGAGACACAGTCACTATCTAGCGACTGTTTTCACAAAGATGAAATCTCACCTCTAATGAAGTTTGGCTGTGTTCCTTGTTTGTTTTTCTAGAAAATCCGCATGGAATTACCTGCATTTATGTTTCCCTTTTGCTCTTACAAATCAAGTTAGAATTTAACTACAAAATGATGCTCCAACCAAAAGAGTACTGCTTGACAGTTTTGCATAGAGAGAGACATGCTACCCAAAAAACTAGAATACATGCATAGGAGCTCAGTCGTGTCCAACTCTTTGTGACCCCATGGACTGTAGCCCTCCAGGCTCCTCTGTCCATGGGATTCTCCAGGCAAGAGTACTGGAGTGGGTTGCCATTTCCTTCTCCAGGGACCTTCCCAACCCAGGGATCAAACCCACATCTCCTGCATCTCCTGCATTGGCAGGCAGGTTCTTTACCAGCTGAGCCACTGGGGAAGCCCAGAAAATAGAATGGGCGTTAGTAAACCCTGACCCACAGGCCAGGTCCAGCCCCCTGCCTGTTTTTGTATGGCTTATGGGCTAAGAATGTTTTTATATTTTTAAGTGAATTTTTAAAAGCCAAGACTACTAACTTCCCTGGTGGTCCAGTGGTTAAGGCTTCAGCTTCCAATGCATGGGGTGTGAGTTCAATCTCTGGTCAGGGAGTTAAGATCTCACATGCTTTGCGACCAAAGCATAAAAAACATAAGTGATATTGTAACAAATTCAATAAAAACTTGAGAACTGGTCCACATCAAAAAAAATCTTTAAAAACCAAAAGAACACTAATATCTCACCACACATAACAATTGTATAAAATTCCCATTTCTGTACCATGAATAAAGTTTTATTGGAACACAGCCACACCCATTCATTTGCATATTGCCTGTGGCTACCTTAGACATTTCTGAGAAATTGTCCCTCTGGCACATCAAGCCTCAAGTATTTATTTTCTGGCTCTTTACAAAAAAAAAAAAAAAGTTTGCCGACCCCTGCCCTATAAAGGCCTGATGGGCAGACCTTCTTCGTGCTCTGAGCTCAGAGAGTTCAAGAGCTGAGCCCAGGATCACACAGCTAATGTTCTCTTCATTGGCTCACATTTGATAACAGGCAACAGATATGCAACCATGTCCCTCTGTGTCCTTCCTGTGCTGGTTGGAACTGGAGCCCCAGATGGGGGCAGACTGAGCTAGAACCAGACTTCTGTAGTCCTTTGGGGTCAGAACTTGGGGAGGTCAGAGCAGGCTGGAGTGGGGACCCAGAAGGCTGCTTGGGGAGTCGCTGATGGAGCCAGGCTTTGGAGGACAGGAGTTCTTTGGGGAGAGGGGAGGAAAGATAGAGACCCCACCATGTCAGGTGGGGTGAGGCAATCAGAGCTTGAAGCAACCAGAGATGCAGGTGTATCTCAAACCCCTTGTCGAGAGGATTCACCACAACCAAAAGCGACAGAGATCCATCTAAATCACAAAGCTGGCAGTGCCCCTCCATCACTCCATAATCTTCCATGGCTCCACATTGCTCCCAGGATAAAGTCCAAGCTATCATGAATGTGGCTTACAAGGGCCTTCGGCATCTGGTCCCTACTGACCTTCCCACTACCCCTGCCCCGACTCTGTTTTCAATGTTTCCATTTAAAATCATTATTGACAGATAAGGACTTACTGTTGACATTCTGTTCTTTGTTTTCTAGTTCTTAAAAAAAAAATTTTTTTTTAATCTTTTGGCCATCATGCATGGTATGTGGGATCTTAGTTCCCTAAGATATGATCGAACCTATGCTCCCTGCCTTGACTTGTGGATGCTCATCCCCTGGATCCCCAGGGAAGTCCTCTAACTCTTTTTTTAGGTCTTACTTTGATCCCTGCTGCCTTTTTGTGTGTTTTGATGCCTTGGTATGAATGTGCTTTGATTTCTGTATCCGGGTCTTTTGCATTATTACTACAGGTTTTTTCCCTTTTCATTACCACAAGTCTTACATAAAACATCTTCAAATTGTAACACCTGTTTTTAAACTGCCAATAACTGCAACTGGACAGCATTCCTAAGTTTACACTTTCACTTCTCTCCTTCTTCAAGTTACAGTTTAAATATTTTCATACTGTGTATCCAATAACAGGTTATTGTAGTTGTGAGTTTTTCACTACCTTTGCTTTTTAACTTTTAAATTCGAGTTGTATGTGAATTATACACAGCCTCACTGTATCACAGACTCTCTGACCATATATTAACCATTCCCAGTGAGTCTCATGCTACCTTCTTATGTTTTAATAATGTTAACTAGAGTCCTTTTGCTGCCAGTTAAAGAACTCCTTATAACATTACTTGTAAGGCAGGTGGCCTGGTGATAACTCCCTCAGCTGTTGTGCATTTGGGGCCGTCTACCTCTCCATTTCTGAAAGACAGCTTTGCCAGATACAGAATTCTTGGTTGACAGTTTCTTTTTCTTCCAATATTTTGAATCTATCATTCTATTCTCTCCTGTCGTGAAAAGGTTTTGTTGAAATATCCACTTACAGTGTTATAGGGGTTCCTTTTTAAGTATGTGGGGGGACTACTGGCTTTGTTCTACTGACCATCAACTCTTCCTGCCAGACCCTAACCTCCAGCCTTGCTGAACTCACAGTCCCACAGCTGTTACCACTCAGGCTTCTGGTCCACTGGGCCCCACAGTGCCTCTCGAAAGTGGGCGGGACTGTGAATTAGCATCCCAGCTTGAGCAGGAGGGGGCCAGACTCGGTTCCAGGGCCTCAGCAGGGCTCCTCATTATGAGGGCCTCTGTCAGGCAGATCTGCACCTCTCGGAGTTCCCTGGTCAGACTGTCAGTATCCTGGCTCTGCAAATAAGCAAAGCTGCTGACTGAGATGACAATTACTAGGACGCTGAAGATAGGAACTCAGTCTGCTGGGATCCCAGGGCTGGTTATTGCAAGGTCCTCTCCACTCCTCCATCTTCGTCCTATTCCTAGTGGTCAAGCTCCCGAGATCTTCCTGCACTCTCCATAGGGTGAGACAAAAGTAGGGGTGCCCAGGAATGGACCCACAACCCCGGGGGATCTAAATGTCCGCCCTGGGCTCTCTGTCCCCGCTGGGGGAACCAGAGGTTCGGAGGGAGCCACATCGGTGAGTGCTGCTCCAGCCGGGGGAGGGGCCATGTGGTCAGTACGCCAGCCCTCCATGCAGTCTGTCTTGGTCTTTGTGGCACAAGGGAGGCTTGGCCTGAAGCGCACATTCTAGGATGTTCTCTGCGGTGCCTTGTTGTTGATCCTGTGGCGGTGGAGTGAAGTGGGGAGTGAGATGCGATCACCCGTCTGGTTGGCAACACCTCCCTGTGCCTCTGCTTTTATACTCCAGGCAAGACTCGCAGCCCCCAGACTCACCTCCTCTGGACCTTTGAACTTGCTGTTCCCTCTGCCTGGGATGCCGGGCCTCTCTCTTTGTCATGGCAGTCCAAGCGTGGGTTGGAAAAGAAATTTCCAGATACAGAGCATTTCAGAAGGGAGAGAGAGAGCTTATTAACAGCAAGGAGCAGAGATGATGAAGGCACTGCCAGCGTGGTGGGTCCGGGAGAGCTGACGCTTTCTTTGGGTTAATAGCCAATTTTTATAGCCTCAAGACAGAAGCTTCCTGCTGGAAGGGTGGCATTAGGTAATGGGTTAGGACACTAGAGGGTGAGTAGCCAGGTGGGCGTTTTTGCCTAATTTGCGGTCAGGAAGCCTGCTGGTGATGATCAGGGGCTTTGGGCAACGGTCACAGAGGGGCTCAATTCTAGAGATGACCTTGTCTCTGACTTCTGTGGCTCCAAGGGCTTCACTTCTGTGGCTTTGGGGCAGGACTCCGCAGTCTTTACCTGTCTCCTCTCTCCTCTTTATCCTTTGACTCTCAATTGGAGGTCACCTCCTACAGGAAGCCCTCCCTGCCCCCATGATTTTGCTGGATTGTGTATGCCTTTCTCTCTGTGAACACCGGTTGCCAAGGACAGATGTGTTCACTGCTTAAATCTCAATCTGTGGGTATGTTGACGGGCTATGTGGGGGTAGACTGAAATCCTTAGAGGGAGACAAAACTGCAGCCCAGGATGGAAGCCAGAAAAGGTTTGGCAGGACAGGAGAACGGCTATCAGGTGGAAGGACCAGCCTGAGCAAAGTCCTGGAGGTAGGACTTGCCAGAATGGACTTTGCAGGGAGTTGTCCCCGCCCGCCCCCTTGCATCTGGGCCCAGGACGGCACTGCCATCACACTACGCACACATGCCTCATGGTCACTTGCTGTTGCCCGGAGTGCGGTAAAAAAACAATCAGCAGGTGATATAGATTGTGTTTCTTTCTGCTCACCCTGTGGTTGGTAATGCTGATTTTTCCCATACAGCTTCTGCCAGGGTCATGGGTAATGCAGGCAGGTGTGCTGTCCTTGGTCACTCAGTCATGTCTGACTCTTTGCGACCCCGTGGACTGTAGCCTGTCAGTTTCCTCTGTCCCTGGGGATTCTCCAGGCTGGAATACGGGAACGGGTTGCCATGTCCTCTTCCAGGGATCTTCCCAACCCAGGGATCAAACCCAGGTCTCCGGTAGATTCTTTACTGTCTGAGCCACCAGGGAAGCCCAAGAATACTGGAGTGGGTAGCCTCTCCCTTCTTCAGGGGATCTTCCCAACCCAGGAATTGAACTGGGGTCTCCTGCATTGCAGGTGGATTCTTTACCAGCAGAACCACAAGGGAAGCTTAAAACATATCTAGAAATGCTCATTTGGAGAAAGATGTTTTCATACAGTTTGGGGGCAAATGAAGCCATCCAACAGAACTGTGCCATAAACACCACCGACAGGTGCAGACTTCCAGGCTAGAATCCTTCCCGAGTCCACAGTTTCCACTCAACTCTGTCTGGTCCAGGCCCCCAGCCACAGTCTGTGCTACACAGTCGCTGCTGGGTGCGTCTTCTGTCCACTGTTAGTATGAGGGAAGGAGGCCTGGATTTATCTGCAGCCCATCCCAGAATGGGGGCACTGGGGTCATGGTGTGCCGCACAAAGTGGGGATGCAGGCACTACCCCGATGGAGCGCAGTGTGGATGGCCTGCTGGCAGTTAAGCATGGAGAAGTTCGTGGGCATGTTCACGAACGCGTTGTTCATGGTGCCCTTGGTCAAGCAACAACTGATCTGCGACCTGGTTGGGGGCGCCCCGGCCTCCAAGTTGGTGCTAGAGCTTGGGTGCAAAATATCTCAGACTCCCATGCACCCCCATTTTGGGCAGGTGGTATAGTACCTTCTATAGAAGTCCCGGAGCTGGCTCACTCTTTGTGCTGGGGGCTCCCAGGGAGTCATGTGATTTCAGCTTGCATCTTTGCTGCTGGGAAGACTGGTCATTTATAAGACCACAGACCTCAGTCCATTCTTTTTTAAAAAAAAAAAACAACTTTATTCTGTGGGCTTTCTCTAGTGGTCCAGTGGTTGAGAATCTGTGCTTTCCTTGCAAGGGGCACAGGTTCCAACTCTGATTGGGGAAGTAAGATTACATATGCTTCACAATAAGTTCAGCCAAAACAAACAAAAAACTGTAAAGAAAAAAAAGAAAAAAACCAACTTTTTATTTTGGAATGATTTCTAGATCTATAGAAAGTTGCCAAGATAGCACAGGGAGAATATATGTATATGAGTATGTGTATCTTACATGTGAAAGTGAAGTGTTAGTCATTCAGCCGTGTCCAACTCTATGTGACCCCATGGACGGTAGTCCATCAGGCTCCTCTGTCCGTGGAATTCTCCAGGCAAGAATACTGGAATGGGTTGCCATTTCCTTCTCCAGGGGGTCTTCCCAACCCAGGAATTGAACCCAAGTCTCCCACATTGCAGTCAGACTTTTTACCTACTAAGCCACCAGGGAAGCCTGTATCTTACATAACCCACCTCAATAACCCATGTTAGTATAATATCCAAAGCAGGAAACTGACATGGATACACTGTATCTCATTCTATGCAGTTGTATCACACAGGTGTGTTGACTCTTGTAACCACCATCTTGATGCATATCTGTTCCGTCACCCCCACAAAGATCTCTCCTGCATCTCTGTACATTGTAGAAAGGAAATGGTACAGTACAGTTGTGCTTTGAGATGGCTTTTTTCTTTTGAAGGAATGCCCTTGAGATTCACCTAATGGTTGAGCGAAGGGTGGTCTGTTCCTTTTCGTGACTGAGTGGTATTCCCTGGTGTGGATGGACCTTGGTGTACTTAACAGGTGAATCCTCATCACAGGACAGGTTGTTTCCAGGTTTTTGTCTATTTTGAATAAAGCAGCGACAAACACTCATGTCCAGGTTTTTGCAACGACATAAGTTTTCATTTCTCTGGGATACATGCCCAGGAGTACAATTGCTGGATCTTAATGTTAAGTGTTTAGTGTTTTAAGAAACTGCCAAGCTGTGTCCCAGGGGGACTGTACCATTTTACATTCTCACCAGCAGAGCGTGTGATCCAGTTTCTCTGTACTCAGAGCAGCTCTGATCTCCATTCAGGCTTGTCCTGAAAACCCCACACTCCAGGTTTTATTTTTAGGGGAGGAGAGTTTCCTGGGCCCTGGGGACAGCCCTTGGAAGTGGGGGGTGTGGGTTGTAAGCTTGTGATTCTATTTCAGGGAGAATTCTGCCATAGACTGAACGTTTGTGTGTCTCCCAGAATCCCAGTTTTGAAGCTCTAATACTCAGAGTGATGGTGTTTGGAGATGGAGCCTTTTGGAAGTAATTGGGTTTGGTTTAGGTCATGAGGGTGGCACCTTGTGATGGGATTAGTGCCTTTATAAGGGGTTCCCAAGTGGTGCTAGTGGTAAAGAAGCCACCTTGCGGGAGGTGTAAGAGACGAGGGTTCAGTCCCTGGGTTGGGAAGAAGGAAATGGCAACCCACTCCAGTATTCTTGCCCGAAGAATCCCATGGACAGCTGGCAGGCTACAGTCCATAGGGTCGCACAGCTGCTGCTGCTGCTAAGTCACGTCAGTCGTGTCCGACTCTGCGACCTCATAGACGGCAGCCCACCAGGCTCCCCTGTCCCTGGGATTCTCCAGGCAAGAACACTGGAGTGGGTTCCCATTTCCTTCTCCAGTGCATGAAAGTGAGAGTGAAGTCTCTCAGTCGTGTCCGACTCTTCGCAACCCCATGGACTTCAGTCCTCCAGGCTCCTCCGTCCATGGAATTTTCCAGGCAAGAGTACTGGAGTGGGTTGCCAGTGCCTTCTCTGAGGGTCGCACAGTGTCAGGCACAATTGAAGCGACCTAGCATGCGTGCGTGCAAAGAGCTGAAGGGACCAGAACACAATGTCTCTCTCTCTCCGGGCCATACGAGGACACAGCAAGAAAGGACCGTCTACAAGCCAGGGAGAGGGCTCTTGTTAGAACCCGTCCATACTGGCACTCTCATCTCGGACTCCCAGCCTCCCAAGGTGTAAGGAATGCATTCTTGTTGTTTAAGCCACCCAGTCAATGGTATTTTGTTATGGCAGCTCAAGCCGACTCGAACAAGTTGGAAAGCTCCCAGCCCCTGGAGCTCTGAGGCTTCCTAAGCTTATAGGATCCAAGATGCTACCAACCGTCAGACAGAACATCCACACAAGGCAGATGCCCCAATCTGAAGCATAGAGTCAGAGGCATTCACTGAGGACTTTATCTTTAAAAGCAAAATATGGCATTGGTTTTATCCTGTGGTTCGTAGAGTTTAGTCTTGCCACTATATGCAGATCCTCAAATTAAAAAAAAAGAAACCATCAGGTGTTGGGGACAATTTGGGCATATTTTTTCTTCCAACAAATTGCACCCTGGAATGACACACACCTCTCTCTGACTCTTAGATTTTATCATGCTAATAATCATGGGGGCTTTATACACAGGCACCCCTCCCCGCTGAGGTTCCTTGAGTTTTGTCAAGTGCCTTAACCCATTGGCTCTTAACCCATTGCTAATCAGCTCTGTCTCTTTTGCTTTTTAACATTTTTTTTAAAATAATTATAGATGAACAGGAAGTTACAAAAATAGTACATGGAGTCCTAAGTACGCTTCCCCCAATGCTGACATTTTTGGCTGCTTGGTATGCGGGATCTTTGTTCCCCAACCAGGGATGGATCCCATGTCCCCACCGCACTGGAAGTGTGGACTCTTAACCACTGGACCTCCAGGGAGGTCCCCAGTGCTGACATTTTCTTTGTGACTATAGGGCAGTATCAGAGCCAGGAAATTGACATTGGGCTAGTACTGTTGATTAGAGGACAGTATTCAGATGTCCTTATTCTTTAACCTGCATGTGTGTGTATTTGTTTCTATGTAGTTTCATTCCTTGGATAGATGTGTGTGCCCAGCACTCTCAGGATCCAGGACTTCACTCCTCCACCTTCACAAAGAAATTCTCTCATGCTATTTGTCTTTCCTTTTGTTTAATTTTATTGAAGTATAGTTGATTTACAGTGTTGTGTTAATTTCTGCTGTACAACAAAATGAGTCAGTTATACATATATAAACATTCTTTTTCACATTTTTTCCATTATGGTTTATCCCAGGATATTGAACATAGTTCTCTGTGCTACACGGGAGAACCTTGTTGTTCATCCGTTCTGTGCACAGCTGTTTGCATCTGCTAACTCTAGCCTCCCACTCCTTCCCTCCCCCTCCCTCTTGGCAACCTCATGTCTATTCTCTATGTCTGAGTTAGTTTCTGTTTCATAGATGAGTTTGTTTGTGTCATATTTTAGATTCCATATCTAAGTGATATCATATCGTATTTGTCTTTCTCTTTCTGACTGACTCATTGTGACAATCTCTGGGTTCATCCATGTTGCTGCAAAAGGTGGAATTCCACTCTTTTTATGGCTGAGTGTATTCCATGATATATTTGTGCCACATCTTCTATATCCATCCATCAGCAATGGACACAGGTTGTTTCCATGTCTTGGCCACGGTGAATAGCGTTGCTATGAACTTAGGGGTGCATGTGTCTTTTCAAATTATAGTTTTGTTTGGGTATATGTCCAAGAGTGGGGTTACTGGATCATATTCTCATGCCATTTCTTAATATTAACCCCTGCCCCAGGAAACCAGTAATCCATTCTCTATCTCCTTAGATTTGTCATTTTGAGAATGTTGTACAAATGAAATCAGATAGCACATAGCCTTCTGAAATCTCCTGTCTTAATTCTGCGTGGCTGCCCCTGAGGTCTGTGCAGGTTGCTATGTGTATCAGTTTTTCCTTTTTGTGACTGAGTAACATTCCAGGTACTGGTCGGCCAACGTTTGTTCATCCCACTCTTTCACCGAAGGACATTTGGTCTCCAGTATTTTGCTGTTATGAATGGAGCTGTTATGAATATTTGTGTACACTTTTTTGCACGAACATATGTTTTCATTTCTCTGGGATAAACGCCCAGGAATGCCTTCAGTGAGTTCTATGGCAGTTACATGTTTGGTTTTTAAAGAAACTGCCAATCTGTGATCCACAGTGACTCTACCATTTTTTTTCCCCACTGGCAACATGCGAGAGATCCAGTTTTTTTTTGCGCAGCCTCTCCAACATCTGGTATCTTCACCATTTTTTGTTTTTAGCTCTTCTTATAGGTATGATAGTATCTCACTGTGGTTTTAGTTTGCCTTTCCCTAATGACTAATGATGCCAAACATCTTTTCATGTGCTTTTTTTTTTGGCATCAGATTATTCTCTCTTTTTTTTTTTAAAAAATGAGGCTTTCCACATAGCAAAGAGTACATATCTTAAGGGTATATCTTGATGAATTTTTACAATGATGTATAGTATTGTAACCGCCGCCCAGATCAAGATAAAAATCATGGCCAGAACAGATCACAGAAGGTTCCCCCACATTCCCTCTCTCAGCTATTTCTCCCTCCTGGCAGCATCCAGTGATCTGATCTGGGTGACAGTGGTATGCAAAATAAAGCCCCCAAAAGATACATACATCCTAGTCCCCAAATCTGTAAAAATGTTAGGTTACATGGCAAAGGGTTACATGAAGTTTGCAGGTGAAATGAAGTTGGCTAGTCAGCCAACCTTAAAATAGAGATGCTCATGGATTTACAGGTCAGCTCAAGGTAATCAAGGTTCTGAAGAGTGGAAAAAGAAGGGGAGAGAGAAGATTTTTTAAAGGTTAGTTTTTATAAAGATTTATTTATTTTTATTTTCTGGCTGTGGTGGATCTTCGTTGCTGTGAGTGGGCTTTCTCTAGTTGCAGTATGCAGGTTTCTCTTTGAAGTGTCTTGTCTTGCTGCAGAACACAAGCTCTAGGGTGTGGGCTCAGTAGTTGCGGCACATGGGCTTTGTTGCTTCAAAACATGTGGGATCTTCCCAGACCAGGGATCAAACCCATATCCCCTGCATTGGCAGGCAGATTCTTAACCATTGAACCACCAAGGAAGTCTTATATATTGGTTCCTGTGTGAACATATGTTTTCATTTCTCTTGGGTGAGTACATAGGATTAGGATGTATGTGTCCCACTAAGCAAATCAACTTTGTAAATATCCACCAAGCCATTTTCCAAAGTGGTTTTACCATATCTTGCATCCCCACCAGTGATGTCTGAGTATTTCAACTGCCCCATTAGCCTCACCAGTGCTTGACATTGTCAGGCTTTTAAAATTTTAGGCACTCCAGAGCCACAGTGTCCAACGTAGTAGCCGTTACCCACATGTGATTTTT
Organism: Moschus berezovskii; assembly: GCF_049115385.1. Taxonomy (NCBI): domain Eukaryota; kingdom Metazoa; phylum Chordata; class Mammalia; order Artiodactyla; family Moschidae; genus Moschus; species Moschus berezovskii. Next base: position 94,192,461 of record NC_142467.1, read on the forward strand.
TATTTGATTACTTTTTTTTGTTTTTGTTTTTTTGGCCATGCCACATGGCATGTGGGATCTCAGTTCTCTGACCAGGGATTGAACCTGTACCCCTTGCAACAGAAGTGCAGTGTTAATAATCACTGACCTGCCAGGGAAGTCCCTGTTTATTTACTTTTAATTGAAATATGGTTGAGTTACAAGATTATATTGGTTTCAGGTGTCCAACATAGTAATTTTATATCTTCATAGAGTATATTCCGTTGTTGTTCAGTCTCTAAGTCATGTCTACATTCTCTGTGACCCTCACAGATGGCAGCACGCCAGGCTCCTCTGTCCTCCACTGTCTCCCAGAGTTTGCTCAGATTCATGTCCACTGAGTCAGTGATGCTATGTAACCATCTCATCCTCTGCCACCCCTTTTTCCTTTTGCCTTCAGTCTTTCCCAGCATCAGGGTCTTTTCCAGTGAGTTGTCTCTTTGCATCAGGTGGCCAAAGTATTGGAGCTTCAACATCAGTCCTTCCAATAAATATTCAGGGTTCATTTCCTTTAGGATTGACTGGTTTGATCTCTTTGCAGTACAAAGGACTCTTAAGAGTCTTCTCCAGCACCACAGTTCGAAAGCATCAATTTTCCGGTGCTCAGCCTTCTTTATTGTCCAACTCTCGCATCTGAACATGACTACTGGAAAAACCATAGCTTTGAGTATGTGGACCTTTGTCAGCCAAGTGATTCCATGAAAAGTTTTTATTAAACCATTGACTACTTTCTGTGCTCACGTGACTATTTAAACTCAAATTAATTTCAGTGAAACAAAATGGAAAATCCAGCTCTTTGTTTATGCTGGTCACATTTCATGTGTTCAATAGCCACATGTAGCTAGAAGCTACTGTATTGAACAGGACAGATAGAGACCGTTTCCATCACCATAGAAACTTCTAGTAAATACTGCTTTTTCTAGTGAGTATGCAGAGGTATCTCATTGGCTTTAATTTGCTTTAATTGAAGTATAGTTGATTTATAGTGTTGTTAGTCCCTGGTGTAGAACAAAGTGATTCAGTTATATATATTATATATATTTACTTTTTCAGTATATATATATTCAGAATATATACATATATTTCAGCATATATATATTTCTTGTCCATTATAAGTTATTACAGGATATTTAATATAGTTCCTTGTTCTATACAGTAAGTCTTTGTTGCTGATCTCTTTTATATACAATAGTGTGTGTCTGTTAATTCCAAACTTCTAACTTCTCTCTTCATGCACCCCTTTCCCCTTTGTTAAACAAAAGTTTTCCATGTCTAATAGACTATTCCTGTTTTGTAAATGTTTGTTTCATTCTTTTAGATTCCACATATAGGTGCTATCATATATTTGCCTTTCTCTGTCTCACTGACTTAGTATAAAAATCTCGAGGTCCATCCATGTTGCTGCAAATGACATTATTTTATTCTTTATTATGGCTAGTATTCCATTGTATATATATACCACATATTCTTTATGCATTCCTCTGTCAATAAACATTTCGGCTATTTCCGTATCTTGGCTATTATAAATAGTGCTGCAGTGAACATTGGGGTACGTGTATCTTTTCAAGTCAGTTTTCAGTTTTTCAGAATATATGCCCAGGAGTGGGACTATTGGGTCATATGGTAAATCAAATTTTAGTTTATTAAGGAACCTCCATACAGTTTTCTACAGTGGCTGTAACAGTTTACATTCTCACCAAAAGCACTGATGGTAAATCCCCACACCCTCTCCAGCATTTGTAGACTTCTGCATGATGGACATTCTGACTTGTGTGAGGCAGTACATCATTATAGTGTTGATTTGTGTTTCTCTAATAATTAGTGATGCTGAGCACCTTTTTATGTGCCTGTTGGCCATCTGGATGTCATCTTCAGAGAAATGTCTATTTAGGTTCATTTTTCAGTTGGTTTTTCTTTTTTTATATTGAGCTGTATGAACTGTTGTGTGTTTTGGAAATTAAACCCTTGTTGGTTGCATCGTTTGCAAAGGTTTTTTTTCCATTCTGAGGGTTGTCTTTTCTTTTTGTTTATGTAGCTTTAATTTTTATTTCTCAGTATTGTTTTGTAGACCCCTCTTTTTTTTAAGCATCTGGTTTTATTTTTAAATAATTTTTATGTGTCTGTGTTGGATCTTAGTTGTGGCATGTGAACTCTTAGTTGGAGCATGTAGGATCTAGTTCCCCTACCAGGAATTGAACCCTGGACCCCTGCATTACAGCATGGAGTTTCAGCCACTGGACTGCCAGGGAAGTCCCCCTCCAGTGCTGGATTCAAGAACCTTGGATGACAGCCTTTTCCATAGGAGGGATCAGAGTCGGTGACTCTCCATTTGGTCTTCATGGAGCACCAGCCTGCTGTGCTTGGCTGCAGTGCAGGGGGAAGGGGACAAATTCAAGGGCATGGCCCCCACTTTCCTTTGGACCATAATCAGGACCCCCATCTCTCTTGGCACCCCCATATTTAGTCTCTCACCACACCCTTCACCCCATTACTCTCCCTCTCCATCCCCACCCGTCCCGGGGAACTGCCCCCACTTCCTGCCTCCAGTTTCCACCTCCTCCCATGTTTCCTCTGGCAAAAGCCAGAATGATCTTTTCAAAACATAAATCTGATCATGTTTGTCCATTGCTAGAATGTCAGCTTCAGGAGGGTGATGATCTTCCTTTGATTTGATCACTACTGGATGTCAAGTCCCTGGTATACAGTAGGTGCTCCATAAATGCTTGTTTAATGGAGGAATGACTTAGGACCATTACAACAGAGATCATGGGTGGCCACCCAATAGCCATCCCTCTTCCCATCGTCTTTGGTCACAGCATCTTGGTATTATTTAGGGCACCAAAGCATCAACTAAAAGCATCAGCCTCCTTTACAGCCAGATGTACTTTTGCAACTACATTCTAGCTGGTGAGATCCCAGCAGACATTTGCTTGGGATTTCTAGGGAGGCTCATTTAAAAGAAGATGATTTAGAGGGAAACTACATCATCTTATCCACCTCCCCTTTTCTCCTTCTTGCTGTTTGGAATATAAGACCAATGGTTGGTGCCCTGGCAGCCACTTTGGATCCTGAGTTGACTCTGAGAAGAGTAGAGAGAGGAGAAACAGGAAGCCTGGGATGCTGATGATCATGGATGTGCCAACCAGCCCAGAATTACTCACCTCCAGATATCATCTTTATCTTGTTTGAGCCATTATTAGTCCAGTATTTACTAATACTCAGTTTGGGTTCCCTAGAAGGAGACCCCGAAATTGGGATTTGGGAGCAAGTAGTTTATGTGGAAGATGATCCCAGGAAGCCCTGGGTGGGGGTGGAGAAGTTAGATGGGGAGGAATGGAGTTAATACAGAATGCATTCCCAAGTTAGGTGAATGCATTCCCAGGTCAGGAAGCAACAGTTAGAACTGGACATGGAACAACAGACTGGTTCCAAATAGGAAAAGGAGTACATCAAGGCTGTATATTGTCACCCTGCTTATTTAACTTATATGCAGAGTACATCATGAGGAACGCTGGGCTGAAAGAAGCACAAGCTGGAATCAAGGTTGCCGGGAGAAATATCAATAACCTCAAATATGCAGATGACACCACCCTTATGGCAGAAAGTGAAGAGGAACTCAAAAGCCTCTTGATGAAAGTGAAAGAGGAGAGTGAAAAGGTTGGCTTGAAGCTCACCATTCAGAAAATGAAGATCATGGCATCTTGTCCCATCACTTCATGGGAAATAGATGGGGAAACAGTGTCTGACTTTATTTTTTTGGCTCCAAAATCACTGCGGATACTGATTGCAGCCATGAAATTAAAAGACGCTTGCTCCTTGGAAGGAAAGTCATGACCAACCTAGATAGTATATTAAAAAGCAGAGACATTACTTTGCCAACAAAGGTACGTCTAGTCAAGGCTATGGTTTTCCTGTGGTCATATATGGATGGAAATGGCAACCCACTCCAGTGTTCTTACCTGGAGAATCCCAGGGATGGGGGAGCCTGGTGGGCTTCCGTCTATGGGGTCACACAGAGTCGGAAACGACTGAAGTGACTTAGCAGCATATATGGATGTGAGAGTTGAACTGTGAAGAAAGCTGATCGCTGAATAATTGATGCTTTTGAACTGTGGTGCTGGAGAAAACTCTTGAGAGTCCCTTGGACTGCAAGGAGATCCAACCAGCCCATTCTAAAGGAGATCAATCCTGGGTGTTCATTGGAAGGACTGATGCTAAAGCTGAAACTCCAATACTTTGGCCACCTCATGCGATGAGTTAACTCACTGGAAAAGACTCTGATGCTGGGAGGGATTGGGGGCAGGAGGAGAAGGGGACGACAGAGGATGAGATGGCTGGATGGCATCACCAACTCGATGGACATGAGTTTGAGTGAACTCCGAGAGTTGGTGATGGACAGGGAGGCCTGGCGTGCTGTGATTCATGGGGTCGCAAAGAGTTGGACATGACTGAGCAACTGAACTGATGGATAACTGGGGCTCAGTTCACTGGGACCCTTGCTGACAGTCCAGAGTACAACCTTAGTTATCCCACCTGAAGGATGAGGGAGCTGGGGAATTGATCTCCCAAATTCTGCTGTCCTTGTGAGTGAGGGGTGAGTGAGAGGCAAGCTTCAGGTTGGGGCCTGTTGTTGTTGTTTAGTCCCTAAGTCTTGTCTGACTCTTTGAGACTCTATGGACTGTAACCCGCCAAGCTCCTCTGTCCATGGGATTTCCCAGGCAAGAATACTGGAGTGAGTTGCCATTTCCTTCTCCAGGGGATCTTCCCAACCAGGGATTGAACCTGCATTGGCAGGTAGGTTCTTTACCACTGAGCCACCAGGGAAGCCCCAGGCTCACGCTGCATGGAGGAAAATCCCACAGCAGAGTCAGGGTTTTACATACAGGAGCCTTTGGTGTGTTGAGATGAGCACAAGGGCATGGACATTTTCCAGGGCCCCCGTTTTCCCTCTTTTTTAAAAGAATATTTATTTATTTATTTTTGGCTCCACTGGATCTTCATTACTGCATGCAGGCTTTATCTAGTTGTGGGGAGCGGTACTCAGTCTTCTTACTGCAGTGGCTTCTCTTGTGGTGGAGAAGCTCAGTAGTTACGGCGTATGGGCTTAGTTGCTCTGAGACATGTGGAATCTTCCTGGACCAGCGGTCAAACCGCTGTGCCCTGCATTGGCAGGCGGATTCTTAACCACTGGACCAGCAGGGAAGTCTTCCCTCGTTCTTCTCAGGACAGACTCCTCAGTGTGAATTGCAAGGTCCAGCCTCCCTTGCCTTCACCTCTTGAACCTCATTCCACATTACACTCTCAAGTCAGCCCAAACTCCTCAGAGGCACCAAGCCCCTTGCACCTCCTTGCAGGCCTCTCCCCAGGCTGTTCCCTGGAGCATCCTTCACCCCTCCCTTCTCCTGGCCAACGCCTATTCATCATTTACACCTTTAATACCATCTCCTCCAGGAAGCCTTCCCTGATGCCCCCATCCAGTTCAAGCCCTCAGTTCCAGTTTCCCCACACCTTCCTGTGTGCTCACCTTTGGAGATATTCTCATAGCCATATTTAGACAATTATTTGTATACAATTTAGGGTTTCTCTCATCTGCCTGCTCCCCCAAAGGTGCCCCACATATCTGGGGCATCCATCCTGGGGCCTGGTATGCAGCAGATGCTCAGTCTATAGGGGAATTTATGAGGGCAGACCTTCCCCTGCCAGAAGACTGAAGTGTGGCTCGGATCACAGAGAAGAGCCCACTGGCATCTTTTCTGCTGCTGCTTCCACGGTCCCCCTGGGGACCTCCCTGGCCCTTTATTCCAGAACTCCTGTAATTGAAAGCAAATGTTCCCTCCAGAAGTTTACCCTATTTGTGTTCATCTTCTGCATGGGCTAATTTTATTAAAGTTCCCCAAAGAGGGAATTGTAAATTCATTAGCACGCATTTTGGACCAGACCCTCCTATATGCCGGGTAAAAAAAAAAAAAAAAAGATTAGAAGTCAGCTGGGCCCGATGATAATGAAACAGAAGATGCTCCAACATAATTCTTAATTAAACAGTAATGAGATAAGGAGTTGTCGCCGTCTTGTGGGCCTGGCCTGAGTCGCCCGTGTTCTCACTGTAACTCTGTGATTTACGATTTTCCTCCCTCAAAGATGTAATTAGTTTTTGCTTCCCACTTAAAAAAAAAATCCTGAACATTATTTAGATTATTAAAAAAAAAAACCTGGCTGCCATTGGGGGTCGTTTTTATCCTGGTGCAGTAGTAATGTCAATTTAGAAAAAAATAAATGTAGGAAGGTGAAGGAGGAGGGTTCAAGATGAGAAAATATAGCATAAGAGCAGAAAACTGTGTCCAGTTCTTCCCTGAGCCAGCCTGCTGGACTAGGACTCATGGTGCTGCCCCCGGAGATGTCCTTTCTTTTCTGGGGTCATTTAGGACTCCCCCCATCTCTCTCAGGGGCTTCCATGGTGGCTCAGTGGTAAAGAACCCACCTGCCAATGCAGGAGATGCAGGTTCAATCCCTGGGTCAGGAAGATCCCCTGAAGAAGGAAATGGTAACCCACTCCAGTTTTCTTGTCTGGAAGATCCAGTGGACAGAGGAGCTTGGTGGGCTACAGTCCATGGGGTCATCAAGAGTTGGACATAACTGAGCAGGCATGCACGTCTCCCTCAGAGCCTCTTGCAGCCCCACGTGCAGGAATATTTGGGGTCCACTTGGCCTCTGTCTCCTTGTCACTGAGCCCTGGGGTCAGGACAGACTTGTTTCTTACAGAGTTGTTTGGTGGCAAGTGGTAGAAACCACTTCCGCTGTCTTGGGGGAGTTGGGTCTGAGCAGTGGGATGCCAAAGGGGATATACAGAATGGAAATAGGAGGGCAGTCAGGTTTGCTTCATGGCCTCATGCTAACTCCCTCCCCTCCTGTCACTGTTTCAAAGCCCCAGGAGAGGGTGGCCCAGCCTCAACCTAGGACAGCCTCTCATATACCTTCGCATGGGGTCCATCGAAGGAGGACATCATGACACCCCAAAACTACATGCAGTGAGAGCCTTCCTGAAACAGAAGCCAGGTGCAATTAAACGTGACTGCTCAGGCCCCCAGTGATGCCTCTGCTGTGGGACTTACCACTGCCTGTTTGAAAACAGTGTTGTGGCAAAGGGTGTGCGTGTGTGCAGTCCCCAGTCAGCACATCTGTTCCTGAGAAGTGGGCTCATCATGGCCGCAGTGACAGGTGAAATCAAAACCACTAACAATTTTTAAAAATTTACTTATTCTTGGCTATGCTAGATCTTCGTTGCTATGCAGGGGCTTTCTCTAGTTCAGCAAGTGTTGGCTCCCCTCTAGTTGCGGAGCTTGGGCTTTTCATTGCAGGGGCTCCTCTTGTTGTGGCTTCTGGGCTCCAGGGTACTTGAGCTTCAGTAGTTGTGGCACACGGGCTTAGTTGCTCCACAGCATGTGGAATCTTCCCGGACTAGGGGTGGAACCTGAGTCCCTGTATTAGCAGGTGGATTCTTATCCACAGGACCACCAGGGACGTCAGGTTAACGACTTTTCCTACTTGACTGTTTTTCCTTTGTTTCTGCACCCCCCTCACTTCCCTAATTAATGAGACCAGAGCTTTCTCTACAAACAGGAAGCAGGGGAGGATGGACCTAGGGTCTGACATAAAGAGTGAAGCAAATTAGAAAAATACCGTATATTAATGCATATGAGTGGAATCTAGAAAAATGGTATGTTGCTGCTGCCAAGTCGCTTCAGTCATGTCCAACTCTGTGCGACCCCATAAACGGCAGCCCACCAGGTTCCCCCGTCCCTGGGATTCTCCAGGCAAGAACACTGGAGTGGGTTGTCATTTCCTTCTCTAATGCATGAAAGTGAAAAGTGAAAGTGAAGTCGCTCAGTCATGTCCGACTCTTAGCGACCCCATGGACTGCAGCCCACCAGGCTCCTCCATCCATGGGATTTTCCAGGCAAGAGTACTGGAGTGGGGTGCCATTACCTTCTTCATTTATCATCTTTAGCTCTTGTCAAACACTGGTTATTATGGCAGATTTCTCTGCAGCAGTGAAGGCCTGCCGTTTACTACTTTCAGACAACTTTTCCTTCTTCTCTTTACTAAACCAAGACAGCCTTCAATATCCTCCATTCATTATGATCCCTGATCCACTCACTCGTCCCTTGCCTAGAAAGCAACTCCACGGTCATTGTCTGGAGGTAAAAACGGCTCGAGGATGTAAGGAGAGGCCAGAACTGAACTGTTCCCAAGGCTGCCTCACAAGTATGCCAAGAGGGAACGAAGAGAATTTTTTAAAAAATCAAACTTTAAGAATGATTTCTCTTCGACAGAGTATTGCTTCTAGGGGTGCAGAGCAAGTTTCTGAACTCCAGCTCTCCGAGAATAAACTTGGAGAAATAACTAGTCTTTCAGCATCTCCTCTCTATATTTTCTTTTGCAGAGTTTGATCTGTGTGGGTATATGTTGTACGTTTTAATATGTCAAAGAGAAAGAAGTTTCCTTTTATCTGATTTGCTTGACTTTAGTTCAGAATTATGCTAATTCAAAGGAGAAAAGAAAGAAATGCTGAAATAAAGAGCCACTGGATTAGATGTGTGTGCACTCTTCTGTGGCATATTTCTTTAGTTTGATTTAAGGAACCCTCTCTCTTCAGGATCTCGGAGCTCAAGTAGCTGAAAGATGATCATTCTTTTTTCTTTGTATTATACCTGTCCTCAAGTTACTCTGTTTTCTTGAGAGCATGCAGGTTTGTGAGTAAAGTAGGAAGTGATCAGCAAATTAATTCTGATGATATTTTATGAAAGTTTGAGATTGAATGACCACATTGAAAGGAGTGGGGTTTTTTGTTTAACGTCTCATGAAAGCACCTAGAAGAAAAACCTTGAGTTATAGAGTGCCCATTGTTGGCTGACAAACTATTCACTCAGAGTGATAAGAGTGTCCTCTGGGGGAGCTGGGTCAGGCAAGGCCAAATTCTGGCATGAACAAGAGGGAAGTACTCTCACGTGAGACTTCTATCAGGTGTCCCAGAAATTTGCAAAGTAGAGATCAAACATGGACACCAAGGGTGAGGGGGGGATGTGTAATGAGTTGGGAGATTGGGCTTGACACATGAACAGTATTGATAGTACATATAAAACAGATGACTAACGAGAACCTACCGTATAGCTCTGGGAACTCTACTCAATGCTCTGTGGAGGCCTAAATGGGACAGGAACCCCCCAACGAGGGGATATATGTGTACATAGAGCTGGTTCACTTTGCTGTACAGTAGAAACTAACACAGCATTGTAAAGCTACTCTGTGCCAATAAAAATTAATCTACAAAGAAAAAGAGAACACAGCAGGGCTTCTGTACTCGGGAGGGCCCTGCAGAACTCTGCTCAATTTCAACCAAAACCCAGGAGACTGGCTTTTCCGCGTGTGGGTGAGCAGACCCAAAGTCATTTCGGTGGCAGTTCATTTACCTATTTAACATGTACTTGTTGTCCGATTCTTTGCAACCCCATGGACTGCAGTGCGCCAGGCTCTCTGTCCTCCACTCTCTCCCAGTTTGCTCAAATTCATGTCCATTGAGTCAGTGATGCTAATCCAACCATCTCATCTTCCATTGTCCCCTTCTCCTCCTGCCTTCAATCTTCCCAGCATCAGAGTCTTTTCCAGTCATTTGGTTCTTTGCATCAGGTGCCCAAAGTATTGGAGCTTCAACTTCAGCATCAGTCCTTCCAATGAATATTCAGAGTTGATTTCCTTTAGGATTGACTGGTTTGATCTCCTTGCTGTCCATGGGGAGTCTCCAGAATCTTCTCCAACACCACAATTTGAAAGCATCAATTCTTTGGTGCTCAGCCTTCTTTATGGTTCAGCTCTCACGTCCGTACATGACTACTGGAAAAACCACAGCTTTGACTAGACGGCCCTTTGTCAATGAAGTGATGTCTCTGCTTTTTAATGCACTGTCTAGGTTTGTGAACACACACTTCATGTGCAGTTATAAGGTGCCAGGCCTCCGCTGGGTGCTGGGGACTCTGCAGTTGCCAACAGAGACAAGATCCCTCCCGTTAAGAGACCTCACAATCTAGTGAGGGGAGACCAATGTTCAATGCATAACCCCACACTGAAATAGGAAATCACAATTGTGGTCACCTCTAGGAAGGAGCAGGGGGTTAGGAGGATGCTTGAAGGGGGATGGACCTGGTCTGGGGGATCTGTGATGACTTCTGGAAGAAGTTTGAGCTGGGAGCTGAAGGATGCAGGGGAGATATGGGTTGGGGGGTGGGAACAGGGCAGAGAGAAGTGTGCCAGGCAGAGGGAACAGCCTGGGCAAAGGCATTGAAGTGGGACAGGTAGAGGGGCTGGAGGCAGGCTGAGTGTGAGGAGTTTGCTTCAGAAGGCCCTGAAGGCAAAAAATTTTGTTTTAAATTATTCTTTTGGCCACACTGCACAGCATGTAGGATATTAGTTCCCTGACCAGGGATCAAATCCTCACCCCTTGCTTTGGAAGCTCAGAGTCTTAACCACTGGACCACCAACCAAGTCCCCCTTTTCCTTTTCTTTCTTTTTTTAGTTTTATTGAAGTATAGTTGATGTATAGTGTTGTATTAATTTCTGCTGCACAGTGAAGTGACTCAGCTATACACATGCAGATTCTTTTCCATATTCTTTCCCATTATGGTTTATCACAGGACATGGAATATAGCTCCCTGTGCTATACAGTAGGACCTTTCTGTTTATCCATCCTACATATAATAGCACTTGCATCTGCTAATCCCAAATTCCCAATCCTTCCCTCCCCCACCCCCTTGCACCCTTGGCAACCACAGATCTGTTCTCTGTGTCTGTGAGTCTGTTTCTGTTTCATAGGTAAGTTCATTTGTGTCATACTTTAGATTTCACACGTAAGTGATATTATATGGTATGTCTTTTTTAGGTTTTTAAATTGAGTTAACTACATAACCTAAAACTCGCTACTTTAAAGTGTATAATTCAGTGGTTTTCAGTATAGTCAGAGCTGTGCAGCTATCACTAGTCTAATTTCAGAGCATTCTCATCTCCCCGAGAGGAAACTCTGTCCCCATTCCCCCTCCCCAGCCCCGAACGACCTCTCATCAACTCTCTGTGGCTCTGGACTTTACTGTTCTGGACATTTCCCATCAATGGAATCACGCCCTGTGTGTCTGGCTTCTCTCACTGAGCATCGTGTTTTCAAGGTTCATCCGTGTTGCAGCGAGTGTCAGTGCCTCTCTCCTTTTTGTAGCTGAATAATGCTGCAAGGAGGTCCAACCAGTCCCTTCTAGAGGAGGTCAGTCCTGGGTGTTCATTGGAAGGACTGATGCTAAAGCTGAAACTCCAATACTTTGGCCACCTCATGCGACGAGTTGACTCACTGGAAAAGACTCTGATGCTGGGAAGGATTGGGGGCGGGAGGAGACGGGGACGACAGAGAATGAGATGGCTGGATGGCATCACCGACTCGATGGACATGAGTTTGAGTGAACTCCGGGAGTTGGTGATGGACAGGGAGGCCTGGCGTGCTGTGATTCATGGGGTCGCGGAGAGTCGGACACGACTGAGCGACTGAGCTGAGCTGAATGCTGCATTGCGTGCGTGCATGCTGAGTCGCTCAGTCGTGTCCGACTCTCGGCGACGCTATGGACTGAAGCCCACCAGGCTCCTCTGTCCGTGGGATTCTTCAGGCAAGAGTACTGGAGTGGGCTGCCGTACCCTCCTCCAGAGGATCTCTATGGTTATCCTCATTTTGTTTTATCTGTTTGGCATTGATGGACATTGGGTCATTTCCACCTTTTGGCTATTGTGAATTGTGCTGCTATACACATTTCCATACAAGTTTTTGTGCAAACATACATTTTCTGTTCTCCTGGGTAGATACGTAGGCATGAAATTGTTGGATTCTATGATAATGCTATGTTTAACTTTTGGAGGAACTTCTAAACTCTTTTCCTAAGTGGCCACACCTTTTAAATATCCCATCAGTAGCGTTTGAAGTTTCCAATTTCTCCCCATCCTTGTCAATGCTTGTTATGGCATTTATTTATTTTTTAGATTAGTCATTCTAGTGTAGGCAGTACGGTTTTTGTTGTTCAATCACTGTTGTGTTCAACTCTTTGAAATCCCATGGACTGCAGCATGCCAGGCATCCCTGTCCTTCGCTATCTCCCAAAGTTTGCCCAAACTCATGTCCATGTAGTTGGTGATGCCATCCAAAATCATCTCATCCTCTGTCACCCCTTCTCCTTCTGCCCTCAGTCTTTCCCAGCATTGGGTCTTTTCCAATGAGTCAGTTCTTCGTATCAGGTGGCCAGTGTATTGGGGCTTCAGCTTTAGCATTGGTCTTTCCAATGAATGTTCAGGGTTGATTTCCCTTAGGATTGACTGGTTGGACCTCCTTGCAGTCCAAGGGACTCTCAAGAGTCTTTTCCAGCACCACAGTTCCAAAGCATCAGTTCTTCAGTGATCAACCTTCTTTGTAGTCCAACTCTCACATCTGTACATGACCACTAGAAAAACCATTGCTTTTCTCATGAGTTATAAGTTGGAGGGACACTGGTGGTAGGAGGTTCTGCAGAGAGAGAGCTCAGATCTAGTTAATGAAGCCAGTGGGATTTAAGGGACTTCCCTGGTGGTCCAGTGGCTGACTCTGAGCTCCCAACACAGGGGGCCTGGGTTTGATCCCTGGTCAGGGAACTAGAACCTCACATGTTGCAAATAAGGGTTCTAGTGCTGCAACTAAAGATCCCACATGCCGCAATTAGATAAATAGGTAAGTAAGTGAGTGAATGAATGCATACATAAATAAAGCCAGCGAGATTCTGGAAAAGGATGAAAACTTACAGCTGCCCCCAGCTCCCTGGTGCTTTCCTGCCGAGTGCCCATTGTGAGGCTGAGAGGGAGGGGGCTAAGCCAACCAGGTCCTCCCAGGGCAGGGAACCATCAGCAGGGCTCCAAGATAGCAAGGTTCACTATTCAGGAGGCTTATTCAGCTGGAGCCCCTTTCGAAAAGGGTCAGAGAGGGAGGAGGCCAGGCTGGGGCTCACAAACAAAGTGCGGGGCAGGAGCGGCCTCAGTCCCTCCTTTGTAGGGTCCAGCTCTGCTCTCGGTCTGGGGGCCTGAAGGGGTGGGGAGGCACCCTCGCCTGAAGTCCTCGGGCTGCGGATGCCCATTGTTTGCCCTGATTGAAATGCAAAGAGAAAATTAGAATTCACTAGCTTCTTCGCCCTTCTTTCTTCTGGATTTTAATGAATTCAGCAGTTATGGGCAGAGCAGGTGAAGAAAACGGGCTTTTGAGATGTTTCATCAAAAGAACGATTTTCTCTCTTGTCAGGCTGGTCCTCGCGTTCAGCTTCACTTGGCACAATGTTCTTGCAGAGTTGAGGGGTCTGGGCAGCTCTTTCTTGATCCACTGACTCATTTCTCCTTCTGACTCACAAGCCATACTTAAAGAATCACCTGTTTGTGAGACAGACCATCAGGAAAATAAATACGTGGGAGGATGCATTTGTGAAAGGCATGGCTGATCAAGTGCTGTTATACACAATATGCAAAGAACGTTTAAAATTCAACAATAAGGTTACTTCAGACTCAGTGGTGACAGGCTGAAAGCTTCTCCTCCAAGATGAGGAACAAGACAAGGGTGCCCACTCTCGCCGTCTCTGTTCAGCGTGGTCCTGGAAGTCCTAGCCAGAGCAATCAGGCAAGAAAAAGAAATAAAATGCTTCTAAATTGGAGAGGAAGAAGTAGAATTATCTGTTGCAGAGGACATGATCATATATATAGAAAATTCCAAAGATTCTACCAAAGCTGTTAGAACTAATAAGTGAACTCAGTACAGTTGCTGGATCTGGAATCAATACACAGAAAACACTTTGGCTTCTGTACACCAGCAATGAACTGTTTTAAAAAATTAAGAGAACATCCCATCTACAAGATCATCAAAAATAATAAAATACTGAGGAATAGGTTGAACCAAGGAGGTGAAAGATCTGTGCGCTGAAGACTAAACCACTGATGAAAAAACTACTGAAGACACAAAGTTAATATTGTTAAAATGTCCACCAGCAACTTCTCTGGTGGTCCAATGGATCATACTCCAAGGTCCCAAAGGAAAGAGGCCTGGGTTCGATCCCTGGTCAGGAAACTAGAATTCAAATGTCACAACTAAGAGTTTGCATGCTGCAACAAGGTTCAAAGATCTTGCATGCTGCCAACTAAGACCCAGTACAGCCAAATAAATAAATAAAAATTATTTAAAAAAAAAGCATGGAGACAGAAACCAGACCCCAAGAAGAACGTGCTACATGATTTCATTTCTATGAATCTCAAAATATAGACAAGACTCATTTATGGTGATATAAATCAGAACAGCCGTTCTCCCTGGGGTGTGAGCATTGCCTTGGAGAGGTTACGAGGGAGCTTTCTTGGGGCTGGTGCCATACTGGTTGAGCTGCTGCTGCAGAAAACCAGAGGCTGGGTGGCTTATAAACAACAGACATTTATTGCTCAAAGTTCTAGAGGTTGGAAGTCTAAGATCAAGGCACTTACTAATATAAGTGCCTTGATATCCAGCAGTGATCAAATCAGAGCAAGATCCTTACCCTCTCAAAACTGACATTCCAGAGAAATATGATCAGTTTTTAAAAAATTAATTGATTTAATTGTTATTTATTTTTGGCTGTGCTGAGTCTTCATTGCTGTGCTGCCTTTTTTCTAGTGGCAGTGTGTGGGGGCTACTCTCCAGCTGTGTTGAATGGATTTCTCGCCGCAGTGGCTTCTCTTGTTGTGGAGTACGGGTTCTAGGTGTGCTGGTTCAGTAGTTGAGTCCCTAGAGTGCAGGCTCAGTAGTTGGGGTACATGGGTTTATTCCTCCACAGGCATGTGGGATCTTCTCAGCCCAGTGATCAAACCCATATCTCCTACATTGGCAGGTGGATTCTTTACCACTGAGCCACCTAGAAAGAAATATGATCAGTTCATAAAAGATCATTCCATTTTTGGCATGTAGAAAATATGGGAGGAGGTGGAGGCTGGCAGCAGGAATCAGGGCAGTTCTCAGAGAGGAGTGGAAATGAAGAATCATGGTATGAGGGACGTGGTGAGGGACTAGATACGGGGGTGACAAGAGAGATGGGATTCCATGGTCATGGTCCAGAGAAAAGACTAGAAGTCCAAGATCAAGGCACTGACTGAATTGGTGTCTGGTGAGAACTTATTTTCTGATTCATAGAATGCCATCCTCTCACTGTGTCCTTGTATGGGGAAGGGATGAGGAGCTCTCTGGGGGTCTCCTATATAAGGGCACTAATCCCATTCATGAGGACTCCACTCTCTTGATCTCAGATCCTCCCAAAGGCTCCACCTCCATGTAGCACCACACTGGGGTAGAGTTACATAAAAAGGGGGTGACACATATAGACAGCAAGCCAGAAACATTCTATTATCTTGATCTGGGTGGTAGGTAGATGTAAAAAATTCATCCATCTCTACATTTCATATTTGGACTTTGATGACATGTAAATTAAACCTCAGTTTTTTAAAAAGGTAGGAAAGGGACTTCCCTGGTGGCCCAGTGGTTAAGAATCTGCCTTCCAGGGCTTCCCTGGCGGCTCAGTGGTAAAGAATCTGCCTGCCAATGCAGGGGATGCAGGTTTGATTTGGAAAAATCCCACATGCCACTGGGTAACTGAGCCTGTGTGCCACAACTATTGAGCCTGTGCTCTAGAGCCCGGGAATGGCAGCTACTGAGCCCACGTGTTAAACTACTGAAGCCTGAGAGCCCTAGAGCCAGTGCTCCACAACAAGAGGTCATCGCAGTGAGAAGCCCTCACACGGCGACTGGAGAGTGGCCCCTGCTCTCCACAACTGGAGAAAATTCTGCACAGCAACGAAGACCCAGTATAGCCAAAATAAATAAATTATATATATATAAAAAGAAATTGAAAAGAAACAGAATCCTCCTTCCGCTGCAGGAGGCATGGTCGGGGAACTAAGATTCCATACGCTGTGTAGCAAGGCCAAAAATAAATAAAAATGAAAAGGTAGGAGGAAGTTAACAAGGGGTGGGTAGTGGTTGATAAATAACATTCAACCAAATCTTTTCACCTGGAGCTGAACAGAAGAATTAAGTGAGTGTTAGAACATCCTTATTTTCAGTTCACAGTTATTTAGTTCCATTCCCTGGGCCATCTAAAGTCATCCCTTTCCCTGTAGATTCTAACTTCTCTTCTATGCTTTGATTCCCAAACTTGGGAAACCATGTTTGCTTGGTCTGCTGTGACAAAGCCCCACTAATTGGGGCAGCCTAAATAGTAGACATTTATCATCTCACAGGGTGGAGGCTGAAAGGCCACGACGGTGTCGGCATGATTGGCTCCTTCTGAGGCTTCTCTCAGTGGCTTCCGGCTGGCTGTCTTCTCCCTGTGTCCTCATATGGTCATACCCCTGTGTGTGTCTGTATTGTAGTCTTTTTTTTTTTTTTAAGTATTTATTTGGCAGTGCCAAGTTGTTGTTGTGGCATGCAGAATCTTTAGTTGTGGCTCGTGGGATCTAGTTCCCCGACCAGGGATTGAACCCCGGCCCCTGAATTGGAAGTACAGAGTCTCAGCCACTGGATCACCAAGGAAGTCCCCTGGGAAGCCATTCTTGATGACCCTCCCACCTATGAACCTTTTGGCCCCATATATTTCACTCAGCAGAAGAGAATAGAAATCTCCCATTTGTGAGTCTGTCTCCCCCACTCACCAACAAGCCCACCAAGGCAGGGGCCATGTCTTGTGCACTGTTAAATATCCAGTTCCCCATACAAGTGTTCAATTTTCAGCTCTGCCGTTTTCAGGCTGTGTGACCTTGGGCAAGTTACTTAACCTTGCTGTGCCTCAATTTTTTCATCTGCACAATGGAGGTGACAATACTACTTAATCACAGTGGTATAAAAACACCACAGTTATCACTCAATAAACAGGAGCTATTTTTTTATGATTGTGACAGGGCTTCCCTGGGGAAGATGGCTTAGTTAACAAGATTTAGCTGTGTTCGTGTGCTTGCAGGATGCTGCTACCTGCTCAAAATGAGCTGAGTCTCTAATACCTGAGAGTGAATGGAAGGACTTTCTTTTTTTAAATAATTTTTAAACTTTTTTTTTATTTAAAAAAAATATTTGTACTGATGAGAGGCATGTGGGATCTTAGTTCCCTAACCAGGGATTAAACCTGTATCCCCTGCATAGGAAGCACAGAGGCTTAACCTCTGGTCACCAGGAAAGTCCCTGGAAGGGCTCTATTTTTCATAATTCACATTAATCACGATTATTGTATAAATGCATTTTCCATCATAGGAACAGAAATATGACTATAAGAACTAAAGCTCTCTTTCACTCATCTTTCATCCCGGTCTGGTCTTTGCCCTCTGTTCTACTTTACGTTGCTGGAGTGGTAAAGAATCTGCCTGCCAGGAGATGTGGGTTTGATCCCTGGGTTGGGAAGATCCCCTGGAGGAGGAAATGGCAACCCACTTCAGTATTCTTGCCTGGAGAATTCCATGGACAGAGGAGCCTGGCAGGCTACAGTCCATGGGGTCGCGAAAGAGTCGGACATGGCTGAGCACAACCGCTACCCCAGACCTCCCATTGTAAGCACCAGTCGTTTTGTTGTGATTGTGGGTCAGTCATTTGGGCCAAATGTGGTGTAGATGACTTCCTTCTGTGACATGATGTCTGGGGCCTGAACTTGGAGGCCAGGACTGCAGACCAGGGCACCTATATGTGGCCTCTCTGTGTGGCTTGAGCTTCCTCACAACATGGAAGGGATCCAAGAGCATGTCCTGAGAAGATGTTTCTAAGAAGTGAATGTCTCTAGGGAACCAGGTGGGAGCTGACAGT
Organism: Moschus berezovskii; assembly: GCF_049115385.1. Lineage (NCBI taxonomy): Eukaryota > Metazoa > Chordata > Mammalia > Artiodactyla > Moschidae > Moschus > Moschus berezovskii. The sequence continues at coordinate 94,210,369 of NC_142467.1, forward strand.
CCGATATGCTCTAACCTTGAGGACCACCAGTACCACTTCCCCTGTATGCTAGAGAATCAGTGACAACCAGCTTCACGGGGAGGGGATGTTGACTCCACCTCTCCATGTCAAAAGCTTAGTGGTCATGTTTTAAAACAGCCGTACTTCACCAGACATGTGTTGTCAGTTTAGACGGATAGCTTTCGGATCTCCCTTTCCTCTCTTTTTACAATCGTGTATGTGTCCCCAAGAAAAGATCTAGTGTCTTTTTTTTCTGAGGTGGATACATTTATAATCTTTTTTGATTGTGTTAAAATAACATAAAATTTACCACTGTAATGATTTTATTTAAAAAAAATTTTTCTGACTGTGCTGTGTGGCACATGGGATCTCAGTTCTCCAACCAAGGGTTGAACCTGTACCGGAAGTCTGGAGTCTTAACCACTGGGCCTCCAGGGAAGTGCCACTATTGTAACAGTTTTTAAGTGTACGGCTCAAAAAGAGTGTGCAGCTCTGTGGTGTTCATTCGCATTATTGTACAATCCCCACCACCCATCCCCATACCTCTGTTCGTCTTGGAAATCTGAAGTTCTGACCCAATTCAATGCTAACTCCCCATCCTCTCTGCCTCCCAACCCTGGGAGGGATGCGATGATGCGATGGCTTTTTTATTTATAATTTCCTCTTTTAAAGTAACTTTTTTTTGGTCTGCTGGGTCTTCGTTGCTTTGCACAGGCTTTCTCCAGTTGCGGTTAGCAGGGGCTACTCTCCAGTTGCTGTGCGTGGGCTTCTCATTGCGGTGGCTTCTCTCGCAGCAGAGCACACACTCGGGGGTGGGCAGGCTTCAGTAGTTGCAGCACTCAGCCTCGGGAGTTGTGGCTCCCAGGTTCGAGAGCGCAGCCTCCGTAGTTGTGGCTCACAGGCTTAGTTGCTCTGAGGCATGTGGAATCTTCCCGGATCAGAAATAGAACCTGTGTCCCCTGCATTGGCAGGCCAATTCTTATCCACTGTAGCACCAGGGAAGCCCTTATTTACAATTTTTAATTTGTTATTGGTGATAGTACAACTTGCTGATGGCTTTTAGAAATATCATGGTAACTTTTTATTTTGAAACAATTTTAGACCCACAGAGATGCTGAAAAATAGTACAGAGGTCCTGTGTATCCTTCATCCAGCTTCACCTACACAACTGTGGTGCCTTTACTGAAACCAGGAAATGAACCCAGACACAATACTAGCAGCTAACGACAGAACTTACTCAAATACACGTAAGCAGTTTGCCTCGCAAGTCCTTTTTCTGGTCCAGAATCAAGCTAGGACCCCATGTTGCATTTCGTCATCACATCTCCTAAGTGATAGATTAGAATTTATTAAAAAACTTTTTGGCCGTGCCGAGTCTTCGTTGCTGCACATAGGCTTTGTCTAGTCGTGGTGAGCAGGGGCTATACTTCGTTGTGTGCAGGCTTTGTGTTGTGATGGCTTCTCTGGTTGCAGAGCACGTGTTCCAGTTGTGGTATGCAGGCTTGGTTGCCTCAGCAAGTGGGATCTTCCAGGACCAGGGATCAAACCCCTGGCTCCTGCATTGGCAGGCAGATTTCTTAACCACTGGACCACCAGGGAAGTCCCTATAGATTAGATTCTTATTCTTTGTCTTTTAGGTTCTTGGGTACCTGAAAGAGTATGGGTCAGTTATTTTGTAGCAAGTCCCTCAAGCTGAGTTTTTCTGTACTCATGATTATACACAGGTGGTGCATTTTGGGGCAAGAATGTTACAAAAGTGATATTGTGTCCTTCTGAGTCAATGTATCAGGAGACAAATGATGTTGGTATGTCCCATCTGTGGGGGTTTTGACCTTGATCACTTGGTTAATGTCCTATTAGCCAGGTTTCTCTATGGTAAAGTTACTGTTTTCCCCTTTGTAATTAAAAAGTATCTTGTATGGAGATACTTAGAGACTATGCAAATATCCTGTTTTTTCATCCATTAACTTTATTATTTAGTATTTCCTTCCTTTTTTGCTTGTTTTCTTTTCTGAAATATGTATTTTCAAAGCTAACTTATGCCAGGTAATACTTGTGCATATCTTAGTGATACAAAAATAGACTTTTAAAATCCCGCCCCTCGAACAAGTATTTGTAACCCAGAGAGAGAAATCTAACTCTGGCTTCACAAAGGGTAGAGGAAAGAAAATGAACTCTGCCTGACTTTGTGGGGGGAGTCAGGTTCTAGTGCAAAGTGCAAGAGAATGGCAGACCTCTCTTTTGTGTGGAAAATTACATTTCTTCTGGCTTGTGAGTCTCTAGTCACAAAGGTTTAAATATGAGAGTGTTGAGCAGTTGATAAGAAATTGGATCAGAGCCTTTCACGGCTGAAAATGTTTTTAGTTGAACTGCACCAACTTCAGAAATAGGCCAATGACTTTTCATGGTGGCTTTGTAACTGGCACTTTGTTGGATTTTCCTCTTACTTACAGGACAGTTTAAGATGATCTGTTCAAGTTGTCTGGTAGGCAGTCCTATCTTTTATGATAATGAAATATTTGTCTGCTTCTTTTCATACTTGTATGGCATTTCTTGTTCTTATTGCATTGGCTGGGGTCCCTGCTGCTGCTGCTAAGTCACTTCGGTCATGTCCGACTCTGTGTGACCCCATAGACAGCAGCCCACCAGGCTCCCCCGTCCCTAGGATTCTCCAGGCAAGAACACTGGAGTGGGTTGCCATTTCCTGCTCCAATGTGTGAAAGTGAAAAGTGAAAGTGAAGTCGCTCAGTCCTGTCTGACTGGTAGCGACCCCATGGAATGCAGCCTACCAGGCTCCTCCGTCCATGGGATTTTCTAGGCAATAGTATTACATGAAATGATTGTCATCATCATGGACATTCCTTGGTGTCATTTCTGAATTCACTGGATGTGTTTCTAGAGCAGAGACTGGCTCACTTTCAGTTCAGTTCAGTCGCTCAGTCGTGTCCGACTCTTTGCGACCCCATGAATCACAGCACGCCAGGCCTCCCTGTCCATCACCAACTCCCGGCTCACTATAAGCTGTGGGCCAAATCCAGTTTTTGTAAATAAAGTTTTATTGAAACACAGCTGTGCCCATGTGTTTTGTCTGTGGTTGCTTAGGTGCTGTAGTGGGTTAGCTGAGTAGTTGCAACAGAGACCTTCTGGCCTGCAAAGCCGAAAATATTTTTGCCAATTTTTGTTCTAAAATTTCAGTATTGTCAAGTTACTTTATCAAATTATGGAATATTTGCTTATTATTTTTTAAATCAAAAGCTTTGGGGCTTTCTCTCTTTTTTGCCATGGATTGATTTCTTATTTTCTCACTTCCCCGATATATAAAAGTGATATAATGAACACCATATCCTTAACACCCACGTTAAAAATTAAAACACATATTGAGCTGGATTTACATGTGTGCCTTTTGCTGAATGCATTTCCCTTACTCCTGCCCAGAGGGAACAGCTATCCAGAATTTGTTTAGAGATGAGTTTTTCTAAGAGTTTTATAGTTTTAACTCTTTAATAATTAAATTTTTTTAAGACTTATTGATTTGTTTTTGGCTGCACCGAGTCCTCGTTGCTGAGTGTGGGCTTTCTCCAGTTGTGGAGAGCGGGGGCTACTCTCTAATTGCAATTTGCGGACTTCTCATTGCCAGGACTTCTCTTGCTGCAGAGCATGGGCTCTAGGTGTTTGGGCTCCGGTGGTTGCAGCATGTGGGCTCAGTAGTTGTGGCACAAGGGCTTAGCTGACTCGCAGTATGTGAAATCTTCCTGGACCAGGGATCAAATCCACGTTCCCTACGTTGGCAGGAAGATAGACCACCAGGGAAGCCCTCTTTGATGCATTTTGAGTTAATTTTCATACGTGGTGTGAGGTACGGTCCAATTTGACTCCCCAGGTGGCGCTAGTGGTCAAGAATCTGCCTGCCAATGCAGGAGACACAGGAGACGTGGGTTTGAATCCCTGGCGGGCTGCGTCCATGGAGTTGCAGAGTCAGACATGACTGAGCATGCCTGCACACAGGGGCCAGTTTCATTCTTCTGCCTGTGAAAATCCAGTCCCAGTGCCATTCACTGAAGAGACTGTTCTTGTCTCACTGAATGGCATTGGTGCCCTTGTCAACCTATAGATCTTAGATTTATGGGTTTATTTCTGGATTCTCATTTCTGTTCCATTGATCTATATGTTTGCTCTTATGCTGTGATCACAGTGTTTTGATTACTGTTGCTTTGCAGTAAGTTTTGAAATTGGGAAATGTTAGTCTTCCAACTTTATTGTTCCTTTTCAAGATTATTTTGACTACTCAGAGTCCTCTGCAGTTCTATATAGGATTAGCATTGCCATTTCTGCAGGAAAAAAAATCATTGGGATTTTCATAGGTATTGCATTGAATCTGTAGATTGCTTTGGGTAGTAGCCATATAGATGAGTTTTTATATATTTGCTGCTTGCATATATCTCTAATATATAGCTTGGTGGGCTACCGTCTATGGGGTCACACAGAGTCGGACATGACTGAAGTGACTTAGCAGCAGCAGCAGCAATGTGTTTTAAAGTAGTCTGTAATAGAGTTACATTAACTTTTCTTCCTGTGATTTGCTTGCTTTTGATGAGTGTATTAGAGATTTGTTTATATTGTGGTGCTGTTCCAACTGCTTTGTATTCACTGTTGAGTATTATTTCATTGTGTGACCACACAGAGTTCTTTAGACATTCTTCTGCTGGTGGTTGGGCTTCCCAGAGCGGTAAAAATATCTGCCTGCCAGTGCAGGAGACATGGGTTCAAGCCTGGGGTCAGGAAGATCCCCTGGAGGAGGAAATAGCAACCCGCTCCAGTATTCTTGCCTGGAAAATTCCATGGACAGAGGAGCCGAGTGGGCTCCATGGAGTCACAGAGTCAGACAACTGAGCTACTGAGCATCCATGCACTTCTGCTGGTGGCTATTTTTAAAATGTTATTGAAGTACAGTTGATTTACAATGTTGAATTAATTTCTGCTGCACAACAAAGTGGCTCAGTTATACACATATATACTCCTTTCCACATCCTTTCCCATTGTGGTTTATCACAGGATATTGAATATATCCCTTGTGCTATGCAGCAGGACCTTGTTGTTTACCCATCCTATACACCATAGTTTATTTCCTAGCCCCAGACTTCCAATCCACCCCTCCCCTTCTGCAACGAGATTTGTCCTCTGAGTCTGTTCCTGTTTCCTAGACACGCTCATTTGTGTCATACTTTAGATTCTGCATATAGTGAAGTGAAGTCGCTCAGTCCTGTCCGACTCTGCGATCCCATGGACTGTAGTCTACCAGGCTTTTCTGTCCATGGGATTTTCCAGGCAAGAGTACTGGAGTGGGTTGCTATTTCCTTCTCCAGGGGATCTTCCTGACCCAGGGATCAAACCCAGGTCTCCCGCATTGCAGGCAGATGCTTTACCCTCTGAGCCTGCAATGCGGGAGACCTGGGTTTGAACCTGGGTTGGGAAGATCCCTGGAGAAGGGAAAGGCTACCCACTCCAGTATCCTGTCCTGGAGAATCCCATGGACTGTGTAGTCAGTGGGGTCTCAGAGTCGGATGCGACTTTTTCACTTTATGTGACACCCTCAGATTCTACATATAAGTGATATCATATGGTATTTGTCTTTCTCTTTCTGAACTTGCTTCACTTAATATGATCATCTCTAGGTCCATCCCTGTTGCAGCAAGTGACATTATTTCATTCTTTTTTATGACTAATATTCTATTGTATGTGCTGTGTGCTTAGTTGCTTAGTCGTGTCCGACTCTGCAATCCCATGGACTGTAGCCTGCCAGGCTCCTCTGTCCATGGGGATTCTCCAGGCAGGAATAATGGAGTAGGTTCCCGTGCCCGCCTCCAGGGGATCTATGTTCTATGTGAACATAGTTCTGTGAACTATGTGAACTATGTTCTATGAACATAGGTGTGCAAGTATCTTTTGGAATCATAGCTTCGTTTGGGTATATGCCCTGAAGTGGGATTACTGGATCATCTGGAAACTCTAGTTTTCAAAGAAACCTCTCCACTGTTCTCCATAGTGGCTGCAGCAGCTTACACTCCCACCAACAGTGTAGGAGGGTTTCTTTCTCTCCATCTTCACACCCACTTCCTGTTGGTGGATATTTAAGTCAATGCCAATCTTTTATAAAATAAAGTTTCCAGGTTTTGTTATTTTTTGTTTATAATAAAAATATTATACAGTGAACATTTTTTCAGTTTTTACAAATAATTCTACGACAAACCTCTGCATGTCTCCTTGGGCACATCTGCTCAAGACAAGTCTCTGTAAGATGTGTTAAGACTGGAATTATTGAGTCAAGGTATCTTGATTTAGTGTCTTCAATTTATTAGACACTGTAGATTTGCTCTCTGAGGTAGCAACTTATTCTCACTTCTATTTGAGTGGATTTTCTAATGTTAAAGCATCCTTGCATTCCATAAATCCTTCCTGTTGAGTCATAACATCCTATTCTTCTAATGAGATGCTAGATTTGCATTGAACTTCCCTGGTAGCTCAGTGGTAAAGAATTCACCCGTGATGCAGGAGACACAGGTTCAATCCCTAGGTCAGGAAGATCCCCCTGCAAGAGGGCAATGGCAACCCACTCCAGTATTCTTGTCTGGAGAATCCCAAGGACAGAGGAGCCTGGCGGGCTACAGTCCATAGGGTCGCAAAAGAAATCAGACATGACTGGACAACTAAATAACAACAAGATTTGCATTGCTAGTATTTTCTTAGCCTTTTTGAATCTAGGCACATGAGCAAGAAGTACTTCCCCCCTGCCCTCCTTGAGTTGTCCTATATACTTTGAGTACTATCTCTTTCTTCCCTCTGCAAGCTGACAGAGCTTATAAAAGATGCCAATTATCTTTCTCTTGAAGATTTGGCAAAACTCACTTGAAAAACCATCTGAGAAAGTGCCTTGTATGGGGGATAGATCTTTGACCATCGTTTCAGTGTTTTTGAACATTATTCACTTTTTAATGACTTGGTTTGGTTTTGCTTTCTTACATTCCCCCCCCCCATATTTTATCATTTGAAACAGTTAGTGGTGTGCTCAAGTCGTGTCTGACTCTTTGCGACCCCATGAACTGTAGCCCGCCAGGCTCCTCTGTCCATGGGATTCCCCAGGCAAGAATACTGGAGTGGGTTGCCATTTCCTTCTCCAGGGGCTCTTCCTGACCCAGGGGTTGAACCCTCATCTCTCGCATCCTCTGCATTGACAGGTGGGTTCTTTTACCACTGCTCCATCTGCGAAGTCCAGCATTTAGTGGTACGAAGTTATATATGTGCGGTATACGCTCCGCCTTTAAGATAACTTCTTTGAGCGCTGTTAGTTCCTCTGTCATCCGTGATGTTATCTGTGCTGTCTTTGTGCCAAAGGTTTTCTTCTTTTATAGGTGTTTAAAAAAAATCCAGATTTTTTTTTTTATTATTTTGTTGTTACTGCTGTAGTTTACCATTTGACTAACACCTGATTGCCCTAAAGATGTTTCCCCTCGATGCTCCTTGGATCTGTTTGTCCTTTTGTGGGTGCCTGAGTTGAAAGCTTTAGTTTGTTTTCAGTTATTTTTCTCATAAATTCATATAAGTCTACATATACCCTTGAGTACTTTCTTTGGCTACTTATTTCACTTATAATGAGTGTTCTCCCTCCCTCCATAAATGCACTTAGACTTTGAATTTACCTCTGAGTACATTTTTGGTTGCATTCCAAAGGCTTTCATTGCAGTGGTCTTATCATTCATTTCTAAATACTTTATAGTTCATGTGTGATTTATCTCTAAGTCATTTGTTTGAACCTTTCCACCTATTGTGGATTTGAAAAGTTAGATATCATCACTGATTTATAATTTTATTACTGGTGGCTAGGGAGTAAAGTCTGAACATTGAGCTTTTCTCTCTGGTCTAATTTGTGGTCCTTTTTTGGTGATGAGCTCTGAGTGTTTAGACAGAATGTACATTTTTCATTGCTGGGTATAAAGCCTTGCATATATCTATTGGCTGAAGCTTGCTACTGCATTGTGCATCTCAAGATCCTTCTTGTCAGCTTGGTCTTTCCATTCCTGAATTAGGTTTAGCATCCAGCATCACTGTAGTTCTGTTCACGGGTGTTTTAGCTTTAAATGTTTCAAAGTGATGTTATTAGGGACAAAGTTTGTGTTCGGGGTATTTACACTTTCTGGAGCACTGGCATGGGTTTCCCTGGTGGCTCAGCCTTTTCAGGGGAGGCTAAGTATTGCAAAATCTACTGCTGTGGTCAAGATCAGGTTATCCAACATTGGTTTCTTGAAATTTATGAAGATATCCACTGCTGGGTTTTTTTTTAAAGTAAGTGCTGATTTTTATAAATGTTCCATGTGTGTTTGAGAATTTTAAGGATGGGGGATTTAGGGTTTGGTAAATCTATTTGACTAAGTGTATCCATGATGGTGATCATGTCATTGACTTACATACTTACTGATATTGGATCTGATGGCTTCTAAAAGTGGTGACCCCACTCTTTCCTGGGCTGGGCCCCTGCCCTCAGACCCTCTTCTCATCCCTGGAGCATCTCTGTGAGAACAGGGGGATCTTTCACCCACTTCTGGGTCTCAAGCCAGATGTTGGAGAAAGGAAGGGTGCAGACGCAGAACGGCTCACCCTCCGCCCCCACAGGGTCTGACTGCGGCTGAGAGCAGCGCCCGCTCATGAGGTGGCCTACAGCGTGGGCAGGAATAGCACTCCCAACCCAGTTCTTCCCGCCATGGACTCGGCTCTATTGCCGACCCTTGTGACCCTTCTGGGGGCCGTGGATGAGACGGACTCGGGTATGAATCCCAGCTCCACTTCAAACCGCTGTGTGACTTTTCGTTGGTGCCTGCCCCCTCTCAACCTCAGTTTCCTCATCTATAAATTGGGTTGATTCCCCTCAGTGGGCTGGCCCATGGTAGATACTCAGAGATGGTCATGATTATCAACATGAGTAACCATTATCAATGGGGCAGCCCCTGCAGGGAGCTTGGATTCTGTGTTCAAGTTCTCCAGGCTCCCGGCTTCCCCAGGGAGACTGGATGGACAGGGGGTGGGGTGACAAAGACTCCACCAACGGCCGGGGTCAGACGATCTTCCTTTAATACAAAGTCGATATATCTACATACACAGAGGTGGGAAAACCACCCAGCTGCTTCCATTTGAATAAACAGTGTTGAAAGCAACAGCAGCTCTGCTCTTGTACAAAGAGAAAAACTCGCTTGCTCAGGGGTGGGGGTGGGGCCCCGATTGGGGCAGCTCATGGCCTCTCTCTCCCCCCCGAGAAGTAGGAACCTCCCACTGTGTTCAGTCCTTCTCCTCGAGGTGGGAGATGGCGAGGGGTGCTCGGGCTGCTGGGGGCGGGGGTCACTGCGACCTCCTCCGTGGTAGTGCCCACCCTGTGGGCTCGACAACCGACGCTGGTGGGCCCGAGTCCCCCCACTGCCCCACCCTCACCCTCCTTGATATGTCTTGAGAATTTAATTAAAAAAGGAAAAGCAAAAAATTAAAAAGAAAAAAAAAAATCAGGAGGCAAAGGCCCTATTTTTGACCGAGGCACACCTTCGGAGTAGGTAAAGGGAAAAAAAAAAGCAAGCCAGGGGTCAGCCTGAGCCCGCGCAGGCCCATGAACACGACCGGCACGCGAGAACGTGTTACGGTGAAAAAAACAGACTGTCTGTGAACAGAATAGGAATAAGCCAAGGTTTTCTTTTTAAATCCGTTGACTGTTAAGTCTTTTTTGTTTCCCCCCTATTTGTTTCTTCTTTAAAAAAAAAAAATGAAAAAAATACACTATTTAAAAAAAAAAAAAAAAAGACGAAATGTCACCGGATACAGTTACACTGAGTCTTGAAAGAAAGCTGACTCCTGTCTCCACCCCACTCCTGCCCCCCCAGCCCGGTGGCCCCCAGGCTGCGGGGCAGGAAGGCTGCCCGGTGGGGAGGGCCAGGGGCCAAGTTCCCAGCCCCTGCCCACCTCTGGTTCTTGGGAACAGCCCTGGTTTGTTCACCTTCCCCCCGCCCCCCAACCCGGAACCTCTCCTTGTGGAATCTCGTTTTAGAAGGGAATGAGGACTGTGCCAAGTATTGAAGGCGGCGGCCCGGCCCAGGGAAGGGGCTGAGGCCGTGCAGGGGGCTTGAGGGGCTGCATCATCATCCCCGGAGACCCCTCGGCTGTGGAAACGTTGTTGCCGCCTCCTGCCCTGGCTGTCGGAGGGGGTCCAGGCCTCGGGGGGCCCACCCGGCACGGGAGGCAAAGGGGCCGGTGGAGTTGGGCCAGGCCAACCTGGCTCTAGGTTGCATAGTGGTCAAAGCTCCCGAGGTACTCCAGCGCCGCCTGGTAGCAGAACTGGTATTCATCCTGTGTAGTGAGGGGGTGAGGGGAGCGGGGAAGGCTCCGGTCAGCACCTCTGCAGCTGCCCAGGGCTCCCCATCACACTGCAGAGCAGCTGTGCCCTCGATCCTGTACCTATGCTGGGCTCTCCCCGTCCTCAGCTGGCCCGCAGGGTCCTATCCTACTTGTCTTTTAGGATGCAGTCACTTGGCCATCCCTGCCCCTTGTGACACTCCCCTGGGGGCTGCGAGGTTGCCACTCCAGCTCTGACTGCCTGAGATGGGGGAGCTTATGGATGCATTTAACCTAGCTTCTGGATCTGGTGGTTTCTAAAAGCAGTGACCCCACTCTTTCCTGGGCTGGGCCCCTGCCCTCAGACCCTCTTCTCATCCCTGGAGCATTTCTGTGAGAACAGGGGGGATCTTTCACCCACTGCTGGGTCTCAAGCCAGATGCAGAACGGACCCAGTAAATGGGTGCACACAGACCAGCTCCCCCTCCACCCGCCGGGGGTCTGACTCTGGCTTAGAGTACGGTCTGCTCATGAGGTGGCTGAGAGCATGGGGGAATACAGTGCTCCCAACCCAGTTGTTCCCTCCACGGACTCAGCTCCACTGTGGACCCTTCTGAGGGTCGAGGATGAGACTGACTGGGGTACGAATCCCAGCTCCACTTCAAACCGCTATATGACTTGGAGACACTGTGTGGTCAAAGCAAAGGTGCCCACTGTCCACATGATGGTGGGCCTCTGGGCCTGGCTTCAGGGCCCATGACCCCTGCCAGGGTCCTGGCTGAGCTGGCCCTCACTGAGACCCTGGGGGGCTCGTTCATTCCGAGCGACGCTTCTCAGCTCTGGCCTTCGGCTTACTCTTGGGTCAGCCCAAAGCAGGAGGGGCTGAGGACCTTTTACCCTCGACAACCCCGGGAGTGGGGGGTGGCCGTGCCCACTGCACAGAGGTGAGAACACAGGCTGGTGGCGGCATCAGCATGAGGCCGAGCTGACCTCCCTCTCCCCCAGCTCCCCCGCCTCACCTCCATCTGCACCATGGCTGGCCTCTGGGTCCGCAGCATCTTCACTGTCTGGAAGATGTCCACCACACCCTCGTACCGCATCCGCTCCAGAACGATGCTGAGCGTGATGAAGACGCCCGTCCTGCCCACGCCGGCGCTGTCAGGGCGAGTGTGCAGGTAAGCTCAGGGGGTGGGCGTGTGGGGGAGCCTGGCTCAGCTGCCCAATTCCCATCCTGCCTGCTCTGAAGCCCCCTGCCCCCGGGGATGGGGAAAGAGGCCCAGAGGGAGTGCCCGAGGCTGTGCTCGTAAAGACTCAGCTTCCCGCCACGGGCAGCTCACCTGCAGTGGACAGAGATGGGGCCATCCTGGCCAAACTGTTCCTTGGTCTTGTGCACTTGGCCGATGAAGTCAATGAAGCCCTCCCCCGACTTTGGCACGCCCTGCTCCGGCCAGTCTGTGAACTGGAACTGCCGGACAGTCCGGGACTGGCCGTCCTGGAGCGGAGCGAGAGAGCGAGCCGGGCCCGTTACCAAGGTCAGCGCAGTCACCCTCGCCAACCACAAGCTGCACCGACGCCACTCTCCATCCTCCCTCACCCTCCGCGTCCCACACCGTCTTTCGTTGAGATGCTCCAATTTCGTCTTTGCCACCCAAGGCTGCCAGTCCATCCTCCTCACCATTTAACGTCATCATCCAGCAGCACCATCTCACGTGGCAATCGTTCGCCCCCATCCCCCAAAGGCTGCTCTCTGCACAGCTGCAAACCCATCCAGCACGGCCAGAGTGACACCACCACCTCTGTGGTGTGTTATCCTCCATTCTGCACCGTCCCACGGGGCAGCCAACACCTGCCCTTCCTGACCCACTCTCCATCTCCCTGGCAACCTCCTCTCTCATCATCTTAGAGTAAAAGAGCACCGTCCCTATGCCGTCACCTTCCAGCAGCACCACCTTCCACCATGGACATCATCTTCGGCCACTCACCAGCCCTATAGTCTCCTATCCCTCACCACTCAAGGGCGCCATCTTCCACCAGCCACCACTGGAAATTCATCCTCTTCTACCTGTGTACCTGATACCTTTGCCTCCTAACTTTCATCATCCACTTACGGCAGTTCACAATCCTTGAACGTCTGGTGATGCCCCCTCCCATTAACTCTCCCCATCTCTACCGCTCAACCATCCATCTCTCCAATCCTTATCCCCATGACACAACCATCCATCTGTACAGTCTAAATCTCAACCACTCACCTCTCCAATCCTCATCCCCAACATTCAACCATCGTCTCTATAATCCTCATTCCCACCACTCAACCGTTCATCTCTCTAATCCTCAGCCCCAACAATCACCCTCCATCCCTCCTACCCTCATTCCCACCATTAAACCACCCATCTCTCTAATGCTATCGCCACTACTCAACCTCTTCGATCTTAATCCCCAATGCTCAACCATCTATTTCTCCAATCCTCATCCGCAAAACAACCTTCCATCTACCCAGTACTCATCCCCACCACTCAACCACCTATCTGTCCATTCATCACCACCACTCATCTATCCATCTCTCCAATCCTCATCCCCAGCAGTAAACCACTCACCTCTCCAATCCTCACCCCACCACTCAACCATCCATCTGTCTACTCCTTACTCCCACCACTCAACTATCCATCTCTCTTTCCAATCGTCATCCCCACCACTCAACCACCTATCTCGCCAGTACTCGCTTCCCACTACCAAGCAGTGCCACCCATCATCATGGCTCTCTTCCGCCTTTCATTTATCATGACCCAGTGGTACCACTCTCCACAATTCATCCTTAGCAACCCATCATCCTTCCCCCTCCAAGGACCATTAGACACTCCACTGTGTCAGGACCACTGCCATTCTCCACCCTCCCTCCCTCATCATTGACCTTTTCCCATTCACAGTCTCTACATTAAATGTTGCAGTCCAGTGATGCCATGTGATTTGGATGGTCTCCATCCTCCACCAGCTAATATTTTCTTTCTCCAATCCCACCTTCCTCTTTCTTGGACCATTAACAATACTGCCTGTCACTGAATGTTCATCAGTCTTTTTACTCTTCAAGTCATTTCCTCTCCATTTTATTCCATCTGCCACTGGCCAAACATCTGCCCTTTCCAAGCTCACCTTTCTCCATCCCCTGCTGGTAACACATCGCGCTTCACCAAGCCACGGTTCCATGCTCTACTGCTTCTCCATCCTCTTCTATCCGGACAGTCTAGTCTCCAATCCCACCTTCCCTTCACCTAAGACCATCCCGCTCACCACCCTCTGTCACCCAACTGAGTCTCCAGTCACCCGTTCAACCAATCCAATGGTGCCATCCTGAACTACCCACGCACGATGACCAGCAGTGCTTTGTCCGTCAGGGTTCACTATCCACTGGTAACATCTGGACTGACATTCCCACACCCCATCATTCTGCCCATGGAGTCTCCAATTCCAGCACTAACTTCTATCCTCTGTCACCTAACAGTCTTCATCAGACCCCATCTATAATACCTGCCCTCTCCTATCACCCAGCACCACCGCCTCCACTGGGCCTTCTCCAGCCAACACCGTCTGCTCTCTCCATTCTCCTCTCTCTCCACACAATGATTCCAGTTCCCTGCACCTGCCTCCCTCCCACTGTCTACCACTCTTTTCCCATCTACAGCGGCCACTACTCGACACCATCAACCCATCACCCTTCCCCCAGCCTGCCTTCAGCCCTCTAACGCTGCTTCCCAGCCAATGCTCCACTTACTCCCTTTACACGGTCGCCTTGGACTATGTCCCCCAGTGAGTCGTGTGACATGTGCTCTGATGGGGACACCACGGGGTCATGACCTCTCTTCCACCTACTTGGTGGTGGGAGTGATTATCCAGCTGGCCCACTCACTCCTCTTCCACCAACCCCTGGGCCTTTGCTTCCACTCCTCAACTAGGAAAGCCATCTCCAGACCAGCAGGGGAACGGTGAGCTGCCTGGAGGGTCTGTCCCCGTACTTACCCGGGCGTCTGTGACCTTGAACTCCCGCAGGATGTACTGAGGCATGTTGTATTCCGCCATAGGATCCACCACGAAGTACTGGTAGCGGGCGGAGCGCTCGGCCGGCCAGTACTGGTGACACTTCTCCTGTTGGGGAGGTGGGTGCTGCGTCAGTCCTGCCCCCACCCATCCCCACCTCCATGGCCCCCGGCCCCTCCCTACCCCGCCCTGCCCTGTATGGTCCCCAGCTCACCCGGCCCATCTCCCTCAGCTTGGTCAGCATCACCACGATGGTCGAGTTGTTCTCCCAGAGCATGCGCCAGAAGTCCTCCGTGGTTTCCGCCAGCGGGCCCTGTGTGGCAATGTAGGCCTTCTGCTGCCTGTGAGCGGGGAGGTGAGGCGGTGGCAGCGGTGAGTCTAGGGCCCCAGGGAGACCCAGGCCCAAGCATCATCTCCCTCCCTATCTGGTTCAACTCCCCAAAGAATCCTGTTCTGCACCTGGAGAAACCACCAGCCTCGGAATCACTCCAGCTTCTCGAGGAAGCTGTGGGACTGTCTGCAGGCATCTCTGCTTTCAATTTCCGCCCCCTCCAGGGGCATTAAGTTAAATTCATTGTCTGTCAGGCCAGGTTCCCCTGCAGGGCTACGTTTAGCTGCCCACTCCCAGAACACCCTCCTTTGCTCAGGGCTTCTCAACCTCGGCACTACTGACGTTCGGGACTGGATGACTGCGATGGGCCCCTGTTCTGTACCCAGTGGGGTGTCCAGGAGCATCCCCGGCCTCTGCCCACTAGAAAGTGTTAGTCGCTCAGTCGTGTCGCTTTGTGACCCCATGCACTGTGGCCCATCAGGTGCCTCTGTTCATGGGGATTCCCAGACAGGAATACTGGAGTGGATTGCCGTCTCCTCCTCTAGGGGATCTTCCTGATCCAGGGATTGAACCTGAGTCTTCTGCATTGCAGGCAGATTCATTACCATCTGAGCCACCAGGGAAGCCCTAGATACCAATAGTAACCCTCCTCTCTCAACTCCCATTTTAACCATCAAAAACATCCCCAGATACTATCAAGTTTCCCCTGGGGGGCATCATCCCCAGATTGATGCTTTCCTCTGAGAGAGATGGACAGATGTAATTGTGTTCCAGCCAGTAGTCATCGGTTAAATGCATATCTAAGGAGTCCCCCCACCTCAGCTATGACTGCTTGGGGCTGCCAGGGTCTGTCAAGCTCTCTCCCTGCAGGACTGGAGCCCCGTTAGCATCCAGGGCCAGGTTTACCTGTAACCGTCAATGAAGCTGGCATTAATGTAGTCGGAGCCCTCCACGCCCCGGATGGGCTGTAGGCAGACCCGGGTGCTCTCGTAGGGCATGATGTTAACCAGGCGGTTCTTGAACTTGTTACAAGGCAGATTGGCACTGATGAAGCGGGATGTGTGGGCTTTGGAGTTGGCCAGCCGCTGTGGAGGCGAGGGGACGACATCAGGACAGCCGCCATCTGGGGACCCAATTTCCCTGGGTGGGGCAGGCTGTGTGTTTTCAGCCAGAGGGCTAGTGGGGCCATGGCGGGCAGGGGAACACCAGCCCTTCTACCTCTAGTCCCCTTAATGGGGGGGGAGGGAAAGAACTCTGGTCTCCCCCTCAGCCCTCTCTCCCCCACCCAAGCACAGCATCCTCTACACCTTCCTCCCCACCCACCTTGAACTCGAGTTCCATGCCAGTGACGTGCTCGCCTGGCTCCACCTGCGTCAGCTTCTGGATGTAGGCGTAGAGGCTGCGGGCAGGCACTTCCGTATTGCCGCAGCCCACGGCCTCCAGCAGGGCCTCGTGGATGAAGCTGTACTGGTCCTCCGTCTGCACCATGTAGTTGCGCTGGGACCTCATGAGCGTCACATGGCCGTACACGTCCACCGTCTTCTCCGGCTTGATCCGCTCCAGCATGGCATCAATGACGATAAAGCAGCCTGTGCGGCCCACACCCGCACTGTGGAGATGGAGGGGGCCGTCAGGGGGCACCCGAGGGCCAGGGGAGAATGGGGGACAGGGCGCAGAAGGGGGCTGGGAGTGAAGGGGCGGGGGCCGGGTACCTGCAGTGGACCACGATGGGGCCCGCGTCCGGTGGGTTGCAAGTCTTCACTCTCCGCAGGAAAGCCAGGAATGGCGTTGGGTACTCGGGCACCCCGTGGTCCGGCCATGCCGTGAACTGGAACTGCCGGACCTCCCGTTTCTCACTGGAGCCATTCTGGGGGTGCCAGGGACACTGTTGGTCAGTGCAGCCCACCACCCATATGCTGGAGGCCCAGGTTCACGCCTCCAGACCACCATGTCCCTGAGCGCCTGATTTGGGTGCCCAGCTGTTCTGGGGTGTGGGGGTGTCTCCACCTCAGAGTGTCCCCAGCATCTTTGTGCACTGCTCCCCATTTCTCCCTAAACCTGCTCCCCCATCTCAGCTGATGGTGGCGCCGTCCTTCCACGCACTCTGGCCAAAATGTAGGAAGAGTTGCTCTTGACTCCCTTCCCCTGCCTGTTCACATGCAGCCTCAGTCAGCACAGCTTTCAAAGTCTATCCCAAGCCCACCCACTTCTCACTCCTCACTCGCCCCCGCCATGGTGATCACCTTAGTCCAGCTCACCGTCATCCATCCAGACCAGAGCAGTCACCTGTTCCCCCTGGGTATCCCCTCAGTCTGTTCCCTCCACAGCGGCCAGAGGGCGCTGGTGGGCACCTGAGTCAGGTCCCGCCGATCCTCTGTCCACAGCCCTCCCTGGGCTAAAAGCCATAGTTGCCCCTACCCGTGCAACCCACAAGGTTCTGCACCTCCTCCCATCCCCTCCCTGCCCTCACCTCCTCCCTCACTCTGCTCCAGCCACACAGGACTCCCCACTATTCCCAAAACACCCAGGGCCTTTGCATGGGCCGTACCCTCTGCCCGGAATGCTGCCCCCATATCTCTGCAAACTCCCTTCCTCGCCAACTCCAGGTCCTCCACGACATCCTCTATTCTTCCCTGTTTTACTTTTCTCTTACAGGAAAGATTTCTGGTTGCTTTTCATATTTGTTGTCCACATATTGTCCACTAGACTGTAAGCCCCACAAGAGCAGTACCTGACACACAGTGTCTGCTTAATGTGTGAACCAACTGAAAACCTTTACTCACTCTTGTCTTTCTACTCAGGTTTCTGGCACCTGTGCCAGGTAATGCTCTATGTAAGGGCACCTGGCTGGCTGCCAGGGAAACACAGTGGTGCCAGAGCATCTCTCTCTCCCTACAAGACAATAAAAAGTGTTCCCAGTCTTCCAAGGCACTAGAAATAAAAATAAACAAATGGCACCCTAATGAAACTTACAAGCCTTTGCATAGCAAAGGAAACCATAAACACAACAAAAAGACAGCCTACAGTAAGGGAGAAAATACTGGTCAACCGTGCAACTGAGGGGCTTAATCTCCAAAACAGAAAAAGAAATCACACAGCTCAACAAAAAACAAACAACGTAACTGAATAATGGCCAGAAGATGTAGCCATTTCTCCACAGAAATACATCAAACACTCTACAAATCCCAAGGGACGGAGAGGATGCAGAGAGAAGGGAGCCCCCCAACACCGGCAGCAGGAATATTAATTGGTGCAGCCACCGTGGAGAACAGTATGGAGGTGCTTCAAAAAACTAAAAACAGAACTACGTATGATCCAACAATCCCACTCCTTGCCACATATCTGGAAACAAAACTCCAACAAGATACAGGCACCCCTATGTCCACAAAAGCACTATTTACAACAGCCAGGACACGGAAACAATCTGTCTGTTGACGGATGAATGGATAAAGATGTAGTTCATATATACAACGTACTACTCAGCCCCAAACAAGAATGATACAATGCCTTTTGAAGCAATATGGGTAGGCCTAGAGATCATCACACTAAATGAAAAAAGTCTAAGAATCATACCATATCACACGATAAAAAGTCACTGTGTCATACGATAACACTTGCTATCACATATATGATAACACTTATCATATGATAATAAATGCAGAATCTAAAACATGGCACAAATGAACTAGGCAGAGCTGGAGTGGGAAACAGGGGTTAGCAGCTGTAAGCTATTATATATACAGAATGGATAAACAACAGGGTCCTACTGTACAGCACAGAGAACTACATTCAATATCCTGTGATAAACTATAATGCAAAAGAATATTTAAAAAATTATGTATTCATATGACTGAATCACCTTACTGTACAGCAGAAGTTAACACAACATTGTAAATCAACTATATGTCAATAAAAATAAAAATATTCAAAGTGCCCCCCAGACATTGCCAAATGTCCCCTGAATGGCAAAATGCTGCAACTGAGTAAGACACACGGAATCCTGTGATGGACAGCAGCCATCAGTTAAATATATATGTGAAGATTCCCTCTACCTCAGCCCCGACTGCCCGATCTGTCCTCCATCTAAGACTGGAGGCCCCTTGACTGCATGGCCAAGACCCTGCCATAAACCCAGGCTGGGTGAGGGAAGGGGTCAAGACTGATCTCGGGGTGGGGTATGGCGATTGCCAGTGAGGGGAGCAGAGGTTCATTGCCAAGTTGGATTCTGCTGGTTTGTCCTGCTATGGCTGGAGACAAGAGCTGTTCCCCTGAGTCTCACTGTCCCCATCCATAAAACGACCACTTGAGAAAGCGCCCAGCCTGGGTCAATGTGGGGAGTTCTCAGGGCAGAAGCTCATTTTCCTTCTCTGCCCACCATCGCCCCCTCCCACAGCCCCGCAGTCCCAGTCTGGGCCCTACCTTATGTAGGGAGAATGTCCTCACGCAGAACGTGGCCAGCTCGATGGTGTCCAGGAGCGTGACCTGGATGAAGCCGTAGGTCTCCGTGCCCCTGTTGGGCCAGTACTGGTCGCATTTGACCTGCACCAGGTGAGAGAACATAGGTGAGTGGGGGCCGGGGCCAGCTCAGGGCTGGGGCCCACAGGGCCCAGGCCTCACCCGCGATTTCTCCTCCAGCCGTGTCATCATGACAATGGTGGCCGAGCGCTGCTCCCACACCATACGCCAGAAGTCGCCGAAGGTCTCTGGCAGTGGCCCTTGCGTGGCGATGTATGCGTTCTGCCGCCGGTAGCCATCCACGTAGTTGGCATTGATATAATCGCTGCCCACGATGCCTAAGCCGCGGGTAGGGAAGAAACTAGAGATCAGTGGGGGTGCTCTATCCGAGGCTGGCTCCACCTGGGAAGCCCTCTGAGACTGCCCCAGTTTATCCCCAAGGAAATCATGGCACATATACTCCATGGTTTCTCTGCCTCTACATTCCTGCCGTTTGGAGACAGACTGTTCTATGTTGGGAGCTGTCCTTTGCATTGCAAGCTACTGAGTGGCATCCCTGGACTCCACCCTCAAGATGCCAACAGCACCCCACCCCAAGCTGTGACAAACTGCCAAATGTCCTGTGTGGTGAAGCTGCCCTGATAAGAGCTACAGATGTAAAGGATGGATGGAAATCTGTAGTGGATAGCAGCCATCAGTTAAATACAGATGCAAAACTTCTCAATGGCTCCTGGGTAGGGTTGGACCAGGCCTCAGTTTCCCTACTTATCTCCTAGCTAGTCCTCTCTGGCCTGGCCCCCCTGGCCAAGAGGAGACATGGTGTCTACGTGTTCTCCATGGAATGAGGACAGGCCAGAGTTGTTGGGGAGGAGCCTGGGACCCCGCACGCTACCTTCGATGGGCTGAAGGATGACGCGGGAGTGATCGTAGGCAATGACGTTGGCATAGCGGTTCTTGGGCTTGTTCACTTCCAGGTTGGAGTGCTCCCACGTGAACTGCTGGCCCGGGTCGATGGACTGTGGGAAGCGGGAGGCAGCAGATGTCAGGGTGGGCGTCTGTGGGCTCCAGGAGGGTGGGAGGTGGGGGACTGGCTCACCTCATACTCCTGGGAGAGCTTGAGGCTGTCGTTGGCTTTGAGTCGTTCTGTGTGCTCCGCCATGTCCCCGATGGGGATGGGCGGGTGGCTGAGCATGCCTGCAGGGAGAGCAGACCCGCCCATGTGGCCAGTCACTCGGGGGGGGGGGGTGGCCAGGCCAGGGAGGGGTGGGGGCAGGGGTGCTCTACGGAGTGAGTCTGCGATGGACGAGCTGCGGGTTAGAGGGGGTGGCGGGGAAGAGGAAGGTTTAGGGTGGGCCCCATGGGGGCGAGGAACCCAGGCCTGGAGGAGGAGCACTAGGTGGAGTCTCCCCCACCCTCCCCAGGCCCCCCCGACAACCAGCTGGGGACGCAGGTGCTGGGGGAGGGTTGCCCCGCAGGACTTCAAGCTCCTAGTGCCTTGTGGCAAGAAGCAGGCAGGTGACACAGAGATGAAGAAGCAGATGTGGCTGGCTAAACCTTCTGGAATATCATCCCCCTGGTGAGGGTGGGAGGCCCGCACCCCTGTCTGCCCCCTTGGGGATCGGAGGGACCAAAAAGTCCTCCGCCAGGTGGAGCTGAGGGGCCCAGGAGGGGAGACACGGGGTGCGTGTGTGTAGGATGATGGGGTGGGCGTGGGTGTTTCTTCCCCATCTCTAGGCCTGCCAGACTCTTCTCTCCTGGGGGCCCAGCAGCCATGCACGCGCACACACACACTCACTCAGCAGCTACGGGAAGGGAGACTGACAGCTGGGTGCCAGCACCCAAGCACCGGTGGTAATCTATAGGGATTTGCCAAGTTGACTGCTGAAGGGCTGTTGTCCCGAGCCCGTGTGTGCTGCTCGCCATCCCTGGGTGCTGCCCCAGGGCCCACGTCTAAGAGGCCTGAGGCCGGTGTCTATTGGACTCGTGGGTCCCCCTGCCTCTCGCATGTATTTTGACACATACCTGTGCCCTACATCCCTGCTCCCAGCCCCGTTCTCTCTCCTCCTGCCTCTCTCTCTCTCACACACACACACACACACACACACACGCGCAGTCACAACCTGCCACCTTAGGGCCCAGGGGACCAGACCCCTGCCCCCTTCGAGAAGCCAGCGCAGGACAGGTGGGCGGAGAGAGAGGAAGCCGGATGGAGAAACCAAGGATGAAAACAAACAGGAGCGAAAGGAAGCCAAGAACAGAGAGACACCGGAACTAACTTTCAAAGTGAAACCCCGGCTCCCTGAGGGGGCTGCTGAGGCCTGAATCTGCAGAAACAGCAAACAATAAATAAATGAAAACACGCGGGGGAGGGGGCCCACCTCCCCCCACCCCTCGCTGGGTGCGCGCACAGTGGTCGACGGACAGATAGATGCAGAGCGACTTCAACAAGTGAGGGACACACGGCTGCCAGGGCCCCAACCAGAGAACCCACGACGGTGGCTGGGCGTCACTTCAACTGGACACTGGCGAGTCCTGATTTCCAGCTATGACTTTGGAAAGCTCTCAAAGCTTTTAGGTTCCTCTGTCAACCTGTTGTCCCCGCACCGCACCACCCCCAACCAACCTGGCCTTGGGTCCCTTGTTGGGGGTCAGCAGAAGGGATTTTAGAGAAGCAGGATGGTGAGGGAGAAACTTGGGGGCAGAAGAACATATGGGCCCATGCCATGAGCTGTAAGAAGGACAGAGGCCATCAGTTAAACACACACATGTAAAGTTCTCATCTGGATGGAAACAGAATTGACATAAGCTAGTTCAGAGACGAAAAGAAGAAGAGACTACAAGGGATGCCATGAGACTTTTCATGATCACCTGTGGAGGGCTGCAGCCATCAGGTAAACATAAATGATCAAAACCCTCATTTGGAGAAACATGGAACTAACATGACACAGTCCAGAAATAGAAAAGAAAAAGAAATATATTAGGAGTAGCATGCAAGACTATACATGAGCCCATCGAAGCCCCCATGGTCTCTTATTATGGAGGACTGCAGCCATCAGTTAAATGTTTAAAAATCTCCATTTGGTTGGAATCAAAAGTTAACAGGAAGCAGTTCAGAGACAGTGAAGATCAGGGTGTAGGTAGAGAACAGCAGATGTCACCATGCTATGAGCTCATAAGGAGAGAACAGCAGCCCTCAGTTAAACTGAAAATCCCTTAATTTGGTTAGAAGCAGCTGGCATGAGCCCATTAAGGAGGAGGAGGAGAGGGGGGAATGAAGCGGGCATTGCACATGAAGACGATCAAGGGCAGGGTCCTGATTCAGTTCTCCCACCACGCGTGGCAGGGGACTCAGCAGAACCCTCTTTAATCAACAGGGAATTATAATGAAACCGGGAGAGCATGAGCATATGTGACCACAGAGGGGAGAGAGAGAGAGAGTGCGGTGGAAGTGGAATTTTTGCTCCTTGCTAGGGGCGCTTCCCCGGGGAGGGTGGAAAAAACCCAAACACCCACCACTGAGTGGCCTTAAGACTAGAGGTGTGAACAGAAGCAGAGCTTTTTCTGCCAGAAGGAATGAGGACTCAGAAAATGTTTGCTTCTGTCTTTGAAGATGTCCTTTAAGCTCCTGGAGAAGACAGCAGCCACCAGTTGAGTGCAGCTTCTCAAAAATCTCCCTAGATTGTAAGCATGATTAACCCCAGGACACTTCCAAGCCCAGAGCCACATAGGAATCTGGGACTGAAGAACTGCCCCAGGCACAGTTCAGTGGGGGGATCCACCGAGGGGGCCGCTTCATCTCCTACTATGCTACCTCCCTCCCATCAGTACTGTTCCTGGCGCCCGGGATAAGCACATACCTGGCGTCTGGAAGTTAATGCGTCTCATTTCCACGGGGTCCTTGGGGTGATGGGGGGCGAGGTCGGCGTTGTTCAGCAGGCATTTAGTGCGGGGCTCAGAGTCCTTTCGTTTGCTTTGTGCGAGCAAACAGAGACATGTGACCCAGCTGTATGCAACTCGGGTTCCCACAGCCACGCACAGACACACGTGCAAAGGTCGGAACAACTAGGCTGCCACTCATCCTGTGGGCGAGGTGCCACCCCAGCCCCTGTCCTCAACCTCCAAAGGGCAGGACCAGTTCTTACCTATCAGGCTTACTGCTCCCGAAAGCAGACACAGGTGAGAAGGAGGGAAAGAAGACAGGTGAGGGCAGGCTGGCCATCCAGAGCCTCTTCTACGACCGTGGATGGCTTTCCTTCCCCCCTGAACCTTCGCCTCCAGAAAACGGGGCTAATCCCTTCCAACTTCTGTCTCAGCCTTCTAAGCTGGGACATGTCCCACGTGACTTTAAATGAACAGGACAAAGGGAGAACCCCCCACTCCCCAATCTTGCATGGGACTTAACAGGAGTCAAATCACTGGCCAGGTTGGAATGCCAGCACTGCCATTTCTCAGGCTGTGTGATTTTGATCAGAGAGGCTTAACCTCTCTGAGCCCTATTTTTCCTGTCTGGGCCACAGATGGTTTCTGTGATCTTTCTCTGAGGCAACCTTTCCCTGGATCTTTCCAAACCTCCCACCCTTAGGAAGGCCTCCCTCCTGTCAAGTGGGGACACGCAAGGGGCTCACTTCTTGTAGAGCAAGATGGCAATCACTATGCAGATAATGAAGACCACAGCCAGCACGGGCCCGATCACCCAGATGAGCCCCTCCTCGCCATCCACGATGGGCTGGGGGTCTGGGTTGTCCAGCTGGAAGGGGTCTGAGAAGGGGCTGGCCGCAAATGTCTGCAGAAATGGGGTGAGGGGGACTTCCATCAGTGCCCACCGCCCTCACAGTGGCCAAATGGGTCTTCCTCAAACACAAATCTGTGTCCATCCCCTACTCTAAACCCTCCTATGGCTTCCAAGAATACTGACCATAGTGGTCTGGCCCTGGCCAATCTTCACTCTTCCCCTCTTCTACTCTGTTTCAGACACTCTTAGGTCCTTTTTGTTCCTCTTGCACCCCAGACCTTTGCACATGCAAACTCCAGGATGCCTTTTCTTTACTGAACTCCTATACATCCATCAAAGCCCTAACTCCAAAGTCCTTTCCTCTAAAAATCCTTTTGCTTGGGATTTCCTCAACCTCAAATCCTTCCCTCTGCTCAGCTCTGACCACAGGGAGCTGGGAGGATCCGCGTCTGGTTCTGAGGTCAGGGCTCTGGGGACTGAGGCCACTTCAGGCATTCTGGATGTGGGCAGATGCCATTCGGGACTCACAGGCTCACTCTTCTGCAGCAGAGCAAGCACAAAAAGGACGTATCGGTGGCCAGGCTCCAGGCCCCTGTTGTCAAAGCCGCCATACTGTTTCTGGTCCCCAGGATGGAAGGTGTGTGGCAGCACTGAGAAGCGAGCCGCAATGTAGGGTCGGGGGACCTCCAGCTGACGTGAGTGCCGCAGGCTGCGCCTCTGCAGCCGTGCGATGTCCTGGATCAGCTGTGGGGACAGAGGTGTGGGCTGCTCAGAACCCAGCTGGGAGTCACTGGGCTCCTGAAAGCTGGCACGTGTCTGGGCCCCAGCCCCTTACCTCCTCCAGGTCCATATCCTCTGGGCTGCCCAGTGGGGTCAGGAACTGACCACCACGAGATTTGCGCAGTGGCACCATCACAATGAAGTAGTTCCTGGCAGGAGACAAGAGTCACAGAGGGCTGTCTACAGTCACGAGCAAGGGATGTTACTGGGCTGAGTGAGGGCACCGCCCCTCTCTGAATCTTCCCTTCCATTCATACCACGGGTGTATGGCCCAGGTCACATAGGACTGTAATTTCTGACTCAAGCCTCCAGGGTTTTGATCATGTTGTACCTTTTGCCTAGAAAGCCTACCCTGTGCAATTACAGTTGACTCTTCAACAACATGGAGGTTAAGGGGTGCCAAACCCCCCTGCATTGTGGAAAACCCACATGTAAGTACAGTTGGCCTTCTGCATCCATGGTTTTCCATCTATGAATTCAACTAGCTGTGGACTGTGTAGTACTGTACTGTGTACTTGTTGAATAAAAAAAAAATATGCATATAGGTGGGCCCCTGCAATTCAAATGTGTGCTGTTCAAGGGCTAACTGTATACTTCTCAAATTCCCATACGTCCTTCAAAACCCCAGTTTCCACACGCACGCAGTCTTGTAACTCTCAATCTCCCCCTGCTTCTCAGAGTACTCCTCTCCTTACTTGGGACTCTTAGCCTTTGCGCTTCTCACTGCCACACCATGGGACTGAGATTGTCTGTGTCCAGCTCTGTCTCCCCATCAGTCTGAGAACCCAGAACTAGCAGCAGGTCAGGCCCGCAAGGGTGTGAGAGAGTGCTGGAGGCCACATTCAGTGGTGACATCTATGAGAGGCACTGGACCTTCAGGGCAACCGCACGAAAAGGCACCAATGTAATCTCTGTTTCACAGACCAGCAAAAAAAAGCGGGGTGCTGAGAGGTCAAGCGGCAGCCCTCAGTCACACAGCTGACTCGGGGAGGGATGCAAATTCCTGGAGGGGGTGGGCTGAGCTTACTGGACAGGCACAGGGCTCTGGCCATCTGGCAGATACACCACGATGAAGCCATCAGAGTCGGGCTTGGGGGTCACACTGGGCTTCGAGCTGAGTAGGTTGAAGGCGGTCCAGGCCGTGACTGTCTGCTGGAGGCCGCCCAGGCTGCTGCCGCGGTTGGTCAGCACGAAGTTGTAGAAGGTGTTGGGCTTGAGGTGAGTGATGAGCTTCTTGGTGGTGCGGCCATCCACGTCCAACGTGAGCCCATTGTACTGGATCTGTGGGGCGGGCCAGCTCAGCAGAGCTCTGGGGTGAGCCCTGGTCCTCACCGAGCCTGGATCCCAGACTTAGCCTCGATCACAACTGTAGCCCTAATTTCAAGCCTTGACCCCAAGACTTAATCTCGACCCCAGACTGAGCTCCAAACCCAGTTGATTCTCAATTCCAGCCGAGTCTCAATTCAAAGTTCCAATCCTTAAAAAGTCCTGATTCCATACTTAGACTTGACTAGAGACTGAGAGACTGAGCCTCAAATCCTAGCTGATCCCAGGCTAAGCCTCAGTTCTGACTGAACCCTAATTCCCCCTCTGAACTACGACCCCTGCTGAGTCCCAACTATGCATCCCAATTCTGAGCCCCGAACCCAGGCTGAGCCCCAATATCCCACCCAGTTGCCAGTCCAACGGACCCCCTACCCTGACTCCAGATGGCACCCTCACCCTGGGTCGAGCCCCGCCCCACATACACCCTAACCCCGGCTGAGCCCAGCCCACCACACACCCTAACCCTGGCTGAGCCCCGCCCCCCCACACCCTAACCCCCGTCTTGATGCCACAGGAAGCCGCGCACCTTGTATGGGGTGGGCGAGTTGTAGTTGTCTGGGAATTCCCAGCTGAGCAGGACCGATGTCTTCATGATCATCTTCACCTTGAAGTTCTTGGGCGAGACTGTACCACACAGCAGCAGGTGGGAGAGAGCAGAGGAGAGAGTCCCATGAGTGCTGGGGGGCTGGGCAGGGGTATGGGGCGGGGGTGGGGCGGCCCAGGCACTCCCTGTCGTCCGCTGTGCCCGTGGCCTTACTGCCTGGCCCTGGCCCGGCCCTGCCTGGCCCTGTCCCATGTCCCTCCTGCGGGAGACGGCGCAGCTGCAGAGAGAAGGTGGAGGCGGAGGAGGGGAGGGGGACGGGGTGGGTGGGTGGGTGGGGGGCGGTGGTGGGGGCAGCGGTGCCACCTAGGCATGTCCCACCTTTGCCAAACGCCGGAGCCTCGGGGTCCGGACTCGCCTTGAGCGTCCACGTGGAAGCAGAAAAGTGACCACTTACCTGGGCAGGGGAGAGGGAGGGGACTGGGGTGGGGGTGGGCACGAGGCCCGGTCCGGCTCTGGTGCGGGGGTCACCGCGCGCCTACCTTGGTCCCGCAGGAACGTCCGGTAGCGGACGGGGGGGCTGTAGGGGCCGGGGCCCCGGCGCGTGTGGGCCCGCACTTGGAGGTCATAGGCCGTGTCGGGCTTGAGGCCCTGCAGCGTGAGCACGTTCTCGGCGCCCGGCTCGGCCGCCGCCGGCAGCTCAGTCTCTCTGGCGGGGCCCAGGGCGCCAGCCTCCCGCACGGCCACTGTGTACTTGACAATGGCCCCGTTGCGCTCGGCGGGCACGGGCGGCAGCCAGCGGAGCAGGACGGTGCCCGCCGTGGCGTTGCCGGCTGCCTCCAGGATCTGCGGGTGGCCACGGGGTGTGTCCTCGGGGATGCTCAAGACCTCGGCCGCCTCCTCGCCCAGGCCGCCTCGGCTCCGGGCCGCCAGCCGGAACACATACGTGGCCCCCTTGTGCACGCCCGATGCGGTGTAGTGGTCCTCGGTGGGCGGGAACTCCAGTGTGGCCAGGGGGGATGAGTCCTCGCGGCCGAACTGCAGGCGATAGCCCAGCACCTCGTCCTCGGTGGCGCCGGCCGGGGGCTCCCAGCGTGCCAGCAGGCTGCCCTCGGGGGTCTGCTGCACCGACAGGGTGGGGCGGCCCAGCACTGTGGGGGGATACAGGGCAGGCATCAAGGCCACGTGATCAACCCCCAGCTCCGGAGCACAGCGTGGGGTTGCAATTGTTTGGCCACTTGTGGGATCTTAGTTCCCCAACCAGGTATTGAACTTGGGCCCTTGGCAGTGAAAGCACAGAGTCGTAACCACCGAACCACCAGAGGAGTCCCAAGGAACTGCAGTTTTTAAAAGCCATCTTGGGAAGGCCGTGCTCAAAAGCAAAGACTTGAAGGAGGTGAAAGGGGGAGCCACAAGGAGGTCTGGGGGGGAACAGTGCTTCAGGCAGAGGGAACAGCCACTGAGGAACAGTGAGGAGGCAGGGGACTCAGAGGACCCAAGAAAGGAAAACATCCACAGAGGTCACGGCAGGCCCTCATCTATGGATCTCAAGTTAGTAAGTCACTCATCTCTTGCCTCCTGCCAGCATCTCATTAGCATCAATGGAATGGAGGAGGAGTGTCTAAAACCCTGTTTCTGCCCCCATGGTCCTCACAGTTTGGGAAGTAATCAATGCATCAAAGTCCTGAGAAGTCCTGCAGTGCTGAAGCGCTACACGTGAAACCAGGCTTCTCTGCTGTAGGACTTATCAGGGCCTTTAATGGAAGGTGGTATGAACAATCACAGTGTATACAGCAGGTTCTGCTTAGCAAGCATGACCCTAATATAACATCCCTGAGAGAGGCAGGAGAGATATGGGAATCTTCCTGGAGGTGGTAACACGGGAGCTGGATGACAAAGATACTAGGCAGGTGAAAAGCACAGCAGGGGGCATGGGCCAGCAACAGTGTGAAGGCATGTTGTGTCCAGCTGGGAGGCCTTGAATATCAGGGTCTGTGGTGAGAAGAAAGATGCAGGCCATGGGGGCCCTTCTCTGTTCCTGGAACACACCAAACTTGTTCCCCTCTCTGAGCCTTTGCCTGGGTTATGCTCTCTGCCTGCAATGCCCTCCCCTTACGTTTTCACAGCTGCCTCTCCTCACTCAGCTAATCCTGGCTGGTGAAGGACCAGCCTCTCAGGACTGACAGGAGGAGCCAGAGGGGTAACTAAGGCAGAGCTGCCAGGAGGGGAGGCTTCATGGTACCACGGGGAGACGGAGACACCACCCTGAAATGACAACCTGCTTGTGGGGATCAGAGCTGGGATAGGGGAGGCACGGGGTGCAGATAGCAGAGCTGGCCACGACTGTTGGCTGGAAGGGGGGTGTGGGGCGGGTGACTGGAGAAGGCTTCCCAAGGAGGGAGACTAATCAAAGACCTAAAGGATGTGGAGAAGATAGCCAGCTGGGAGAAGAGTTATCAGCACAGGGGGAACAGGAGCCCGAGGATGAGAAGTTAGGAACTGCCTGTTTAGGGCTGTCCCTGATGATCCAGGGGCTAAGATTCTGTGTTCCCAATGCAGGGGGCCCGGGTTTGATCCCTGCTGGGGGAACCACATCCCACATGCAGCATGTAAGAGTTCACGAGCTGCAACTAAGGGTTCACATGCCGCAATGAAGACCCAGCGCAGCCAAATAAATATATTAAAAAAAACAAAAACAAAAAGAGTAGGGTGTTGAAGGTTTCCATCTGGCTGGAGCTGAATGGGGCTGGACCACGCTGAGTCTGAGTGTCTTCTTGAACAACCCCCACCCTTCGCTCTGTTCCTCCCTCCTGGTGCCTCCTCCCGCCCTCCCCCACACCACGGGCTCAAGAACTCTGCAAGGATGCTCTGAGGGCAAAGGGCTCGGTGACAGCCTTGTACCTGCTCCTTTGGTCACTACCACCTTGGGTTTGCTGCGAGCGCCGTCGCCTTTCATGGTGTAGGCGGCTACCGTGATGGAATAGGCAGTCTCAGGCTGCAGGTTTGTGATGACCATCTCCTGCGGGCAGGGGTAGCGATCAGTGATGCAACCTGGGCTGCCCACCCTCCTCCCCGTGCCAGGGACAAGCCAGGCGGATGCAGGGCCCAGTCCGCGGGCAGAGACGTGCACCCGAGCTCATGCCACAGACCTCAACACGAAGCATGTCCATGCTGAGATGGGCACACGTGGCCTCATGACACCTGTCACGGCCCACCTGGACCAGTGCAATGCCCACCCCTCTGTTCTGGTCCCCAGCTATCACTCTTTCCCACCCAGTCTGTCCTCCCTGCAGCGGCCTCCAGAGGGCATGTGTGAGCACCTGAGTCAGGTCCCACTCTCTTCTGAACACAGCCCTCCAGGACTCCCAGTTCCCTAGGGGCAAAAGCCAAGTCCCTCCCACCGCCTGCTGCCCACAAGGCCCTGACTGGCCTGCCCTGTCCCCTCCCTCATTCACTCTGCTCTAGCCTCACGGGCCTCCTGGCTTTTTCTCCTACACATCAGACATGGTCCCGCCCCGAGGCCTTTGAACTGGCTATCCCACCTGCCTCCACTATGTCCCTTGAAGTGCTGGAGATTCCTTACAACAGCTCTCAAAAGCCAACAGTCAGACTTTCAGAAAATCTGCAAGCCAGTTCTTAAAACACAATGGTGATGGAAAATGAATTATAGAGGCTTCACTGTTGGCTCAGTGGTAAAGAATCTGCCTGCCAATGCAGGAGACATGGGTTCAACCCCTGGTCAGGGAAGATCCTACATGCTGTGGAGCAACTAAGCCCATGCACTCCTGAAGCCTGAGTGCCCTAGAGCCTGTGCTCCGCAACAAGAGAAGCCACTGTAATGAGAAGCCCATGCTCACTGCAACAGGAGAAAAGCCTGCACAGCAACGAAGACCCGGCACAGCCAAAAACAATACATTTTTAAAGAACTATAAAAAATGAAGTTATATAAATGTACAATCAAATAAATAGTAAAAACAAAGGGATTAAATACTCAAAACCCATCCCTCTCTAGTTATTTTACTGTGTTAACTAATACTTACACTTTCAAGGTTATTCTTTTTTTATATCTGAAATTGTACCAAGTTTGCAGCAGTATACGTATTTTTATACATTCTTTTCCATTTTCTTTTCTACTGTGGTCCAGGAGCCACTCAAGTAAGAGGGCTGGTGGATACCTCCAGGGCCCTCAGCATGTGCCCATTTACCTGATGCAAAATCGAGGCTACAAGCTCCAAGAGGTAAGAATATCACAGGATACTGAACAGTTGCCTGTGCTACACATTACGACCCTGTTGTTCACCCACATTCCATCTCTCGCATCTGTGTAACAGACATACTAATGATGAGCTACCGCAAACCTGGTCGGTAGCTTGAAACTGATGTGGTGGGAATGTTTACACCATGGAGAAGGGCAAACGCCACACCAGTCAGGACTGTGCCCACCTGCCCTCCTGCCTGGAGAGCTGACCGTTCAAGCCTTTACACCACTGCCTACACCCCGTCCCCACCAGAGCTGTAACTAGACATGCATTTGTGCATGTTCCAAGTACTATCCCTCTCCCCTGGACCGTGACCCCCTAGGAAGGTGGGCTCAGGGCAGTCCTGGTGACCACTGTGTCCATGGCACCGGGCACAGATCTACATTAGAGCAAGTGCTCAGTTAATCACTGCTCCTTCAGGGACTGACAGCACCCTGACCTCCCCCACAGGCACACGTGTGCCCACGTTTCCATACATGCACACCAACACGTCAGGAGCACAAGGAGGGGGGCCAGGATGCACAAACAGGGGGTCTCCTGCCCCTGAGCCTCAGACATTGTCCTTCCCAGGGTCTTCTTGGCTGGAGGGGCTAACCTGGAGCCAGGTGGGAACATCCCCCCAAAACTGGGACATGAGGTGGGGAGTACGAGGCAGAGCCACTGGAATGGGTGAAGCTGTGTCAATTGAACATCGGGCTCGGGGCTCTCAGAAGAGCTCGTGGTTCCCGTCTTAGGGGCAGAAAGACAGCCCAGAAAGAGACAGTGATTTGCCTAGAGCCACACAGTCATCCTGACTCTGGTTCAGGGCCTCCGGAGAAAGCTTGAAGGGGTAGAAACAGTTGTTCCACAGGCCTCTTGTCCCACCTGGGGCCCAAGGACCACTCCCCCGACACCCCAGAGCCAAAATGATGGGGAGGGGCACTTTGGCCTGAGAGAAATTTCAAGGGAAGGCTGAGCCAAGTGATAAGAGAGTCAGGCTAGGTGGGAAAGTGACTGTTCTAACTTCCCAGGCCTGGGTCCATTAAGGGAGGCTGAAAGGTGGAGGAGGGTGGGCAACGCCGTGGAAACAGTTGGAGGGAAGATGTGTGGGAGACCACAGCGGGGAGCCCGCCTAGGGGACGGGGGTGGGGAGGCAAAAGGGCAGCGGAGTCCAATGGTCACTCAGGTAAGAAGGCTAATGGATATCTCCAGGGTCCCCAGCAGGTGTCGGTTTATCTGATGCAAAACCCGAGGCTGTACGCTCCAAGGGTACACTGGGTGTGCATCGGGGGCCCAGGGGAGGAGACCCTTTTACAAGGGGCGTGCAGGGAGGTGTGGACTCACAGCACTGACAGTGGCTGGGGGGGGCACTACTTACATATTCAGCCGTGTCGTCCATCTCCCACTGAGCGGGGAGGAGGCGGCAGGAGAGAGAGGAGGAGGTGAGCGAGGTAGCCAGAGAGAGAGAAAGAGAGAGAAGCAGCGAGAGGGCCGGAGCGCAGGGACCCCGCCCCGCCCCAGGCCCCGCCCCGAGCCCCGCCCACCTGGGCGTCGGCCAGCATGACGTCCTTGATGCGCGGCGGCCCTCGGGCCTCTGCGCCCTCCATGCGCACGTAGTGGACCTGGTAGCCGCGGATCTGGCCGTGCTGGCGGCCGGGCGCGGGCGAGCGCCACAGCACGCGAATGGCCGTGGCGTTGAGCGCCTCCGCCTCCACCTTCCGCGGCGGCGCGCTGGGCACTGGCGGGAGGAGGGGGGGGCGGACGGGGCCGTTACTGGGGTGCCCAGCCCCGCCCCGGGCAGCGCCACTGCCCGATGCCAGGGTGACGAGTGACTGCCGGTTAACCGGGCACTCTGAGCGCTCCCCACTGGCGAGGAGGCAATACCTCCCGCACACCTCCCACAGCCCGGGGAGCGAGCCCTGATGGTGCACCCCCTTTACAGATTGGCAACTGCGGCTCCCAGAGCCTAGACCACATGCCCAGGGCCACCAGACACGACCAGGTCCTGCATGCCCCATCCTAAGAGCTTTACCCACACTGACTCCACCCTCAGATCACTCCTGCCAGATACGGGCTCTTATGCTCACTTTACAGATGGGGAAACTGAGACACAGAGAATTGACTCCAGGATCGCAGAGTTATTAAGAGACAATGCCGGGATGCGAACCCAGGCAGTTCAGCTGCAGGCTTCTCTACACTCCAGGGTGCAGCCAGCCCACTCCACACTGGGGCACTCTCTCAGCCAGCCCCCAAGCTCAGAGCCCTTGCCATTCACCTTGCCCCTGACCCCAGATCTGGCACGAAGAATGGCTTCCTCTCTTCCCCATGCTTAGGACAAAATGTGGGGCTGCCAACCGAAGCTTCCAGGCCAATGGCCCAGAAAGCAACTGGTCCGGGTTTCCTGCAGTTTTACTGGGGGAGCTGCCTGCTGCATTTCCCCCCATGAACCTCAGCTTCTACTATGTGACTAGCACCTTACAACTTTCTAGCGTGGCAGCACTGCTGATATTTACACCACAGAAATTGGTCAGTACTGCAAATCAGTCTCCGAGCCCGGGGAGCCAGTGGTTAACCATCCTCAGCATGCCATCTCCTTACTTTCTAGGTCGGATGGCTCAGACCCAAGGAGCTCCAAATCCTGGGTTATCTCAAGAGTCTAAAAACAGGGTTTCTAGGGTCCCACGGACCTCTTAATTTTCCTGCCATTGTTGCTTGCTATTTCCGACATTCCACTGCCATGGTTTCTACCACCAGACCAAAATACAGGACACTGCCCGCTTAATGTTCCAGGCCCAAGGCTCAAAGAAAATGCAGCCCAGAAGGCTCAGTACGGAGAATTCCATGATCAAGGAGCCCGGGATGACTTCTCGCGTAGCCCTCTCCTGCCTGTATTGTACCTTCTGACCACCAGCCAGCCCAGTTCTCCAGGGACGGAAGGCTCTGCAGCGGGGGCCGGCCTGGGGCCTGGGGGTCGTGGGCCGGGGTCGGTGCTTACCGTCCTCGTCGGTGCGGACGACCACGGGCGAGCTCTCAGGCCCTGGTCCCACCTCTGTGTGAGCGACGGCCGTGATGCGGTACTCCGTCCACTTGTCCAACGCCTCCAGCAGGATCTGGGTGGTGGTCGGGGGGATGCCGTTCACCTCCTTGGGTTGCGGGTCCTCCGAGCCCAGCGGTCGGTAGCGGACGCTATAGCTCACCAGGGCCCCGTTGTGCGTGTCCGGCGGCGGCGGGCGCCAACTTACCAAAATGGCCGTGGAGCGCGTGCTGACACACTTAACATCTTGAGGGGGGGCTGACGGTTCTATTGGGGGGGAGAACGTGGGGGGCGGGGAAGGGAGGCGGGATGGGCAGGGGGGGTGGGGAAACAAAAGATGGGAAAGAGAAAATAAAAAAGAAGATGATAACAAACAAAACAGAACCAAACCAAAGAAAAAAGTCGAACCCAAAAGAAGTGGGTGTCAACCAAAGGTGAGATGGGCAGGTGGGCGGGGCCGGGGGCCGGGAGGGCTGGCCAAGAAGGCTGCGCTCAGCATACGGGGCTGTGCTTGGCACACAGTAGGTCTCACGGAGAGGGGAAACACAGTCCCCACAGAGCACACACGTGTGCACTAGGCCAAGGGGAAGAGCAGTGAAAGTCCTATTTACTAGGCACCTACTATGTGCCAGGCATGGTGACAACTGACATAGCAATATAAGCCCCATTTACTGGGCACCATTATCTGCCGGTCACAAGATAACAGCAACTCTGTACTTATTTATTCAACACCTACTGTGTGTCAGGGAGAGCACCAGGGATGGAAAGACAGTAAAGGTACTTATCTATTGAAGGCCTACTGCGTGCTGAGGACTGTGCCAGTAGAAAAACAATAAAAGCTTCATTTACTGGGCACTTACTATGTGCCAGGCACAGTGCCAAGGACTTTGCAGAGTAACAGTAAGAACATCTATTTACTGAGCCCCTGCTACATGCTAGGCACAATGTCAAGGGCTTCGCAGAGTTAAAAGTAAGTGTACTTATTTACTGAATACCTACTGTATGCCAGGCATAGCACAGGGATAGAGTAACAGTAAATGTGCATATCTACTGAACACCCACTGTGTGCTAAGCACTGTGACAAAGGCACAGCAATGAAAGCTTCATTTACTGGGCACTCACTATGTGCCAGCTGCCAAAGCTTCATAGCCCTGTTAATTCAGTCACTACTATGTCAGGGCTTCCCAGGTGGTGCTAGTGGTAGAGAACCGGCCTGCCAATATAGCAGACATAAGAGACGCGGGTTCTCTCCCTGGGTCGGGAAGATCCCCTGGGGGAGGGCATGGCAACCCACTCCAGTATTCTTGCCAGGAAAATCCCATGGACAGAGGAGCCTGGTGGACTACATTCTAGGGTGTCGCAAAGAGTCGAACCCAACTGAGACTTAGCATGCTCATACTACATTCTAGGCATAGTGCCAAGGGGTTCACTGAACAACAGTTAAAACATGTACTTATTGAGCTCCTACTATATGCCAAGCACCATACCAAAGGCTTTATAGAATAAAAGTAAAATGCTTATTGCACACTTGCTGTGTGCCAGGTACCGTGCCTGAGGAATAGCAAAAGTTCCACTTACTTATATGCTGGGCACAGCACCAATGATGGAATAACAGTTAACAATAGTTTACTGAACACCTACTACGTGCTCGGGAACAGCGGTAAAAGCCCCACTTATTGGGCAGCTACTATGTGCTAGGAGTGTCTCTAAAAGCTTCATAGGTTAAATAGAGGATTCATTTACTGAAAACCTGTACCGCCAGCGACCCTGGGGGGCACCCCAGTAGTTACTCCTTGGCCTCACTTGCAAAGAAAACAATGCCTGAGTCTTGAGTACCTACTGTGTGCCAACTAGCATGCCAGGGGATATGCAGAGTAATAATAAAAACCCCTGTGTATTAGATGCCTACTGTGATGGCTCCGGGGCCAGAGCTTTACAGGTAACACAGCTCATATTCAGCACCTACTGTGTGCCAAATTTTTGATAACTCATGGTTCTTCTGTTCTGAGCGCCTACTGTGCACCTGATGCTACCCTAAGCCCATTACTGATCAACAGTATGCCTCATTTATTGGGCACCTACCATAGGCTGGTCTTTTAACAGCCCTCTGACAATAGATGTAGCCGCTGCCATTTAGGCAGTGCCTACTGCATGCCAGGCCCTGTGCTAAGGCCTTTACGGAAAAAGAAAAACAGTTCCCATGTATTAGTACCTCCTATGTGCTAGGTACTGTATGAAGGGCCTTGTAGAACATTCATAGTTCTCATCTCTTAGGCACCTACAATGTGTCAGGCCCTGTTACTACTGGATAACAGCAATAATCTCCACAATTTAAGCAACTACTATGTGTCAAGCACTGTGTTGATGGCCCTATATAAAAATGGTATAGTTCTTATTTATTGAAGACCTACTGTTTACACACACAGAGCCAAGAACCTTGCAGACAACAGCTCTCCATGAATGGGGCAAAAACTGCCTGACACCATGCTAGGCCTTTCCAGACTGACAGTAGCTTCCATCTGAACACCTACTATGTGCCCAGCACCAGGCCATTTATTGAGCACTTACTGGATGCCAGTCATTGGGCCAAGGGTTTTGCAGAGTGATCATCGTAGCCCCCATGTTTCAAGGACCTACTGTGTGCCTGGGACCAGGTTGAGCCTGTAACAATCTAATAATAGTCTCCATTCATGGAGTGCCAACTCTGGGCCCAGCACCCTGTCAATCCATATTTAGACTGAAAATAGCTGCTGCATTTATGGAGAACCTACTG